>NC_053491.1:437697454-438049329 GCF_905171775.1 Rana temporaria | reverse complement strand
GTTTAATGGCATATGGTTTTTATCAAATGTTAACTTGCATTTTAATTCCTTATGCCTTTTTGATATCTAGTTTCCTAATTGAGCAAACTTTTCCCTGCCACTTGAGCTAGGAAATAAATAAATGATCTCCGAGGTAGTAAAGTGGTCAATGCCGAAATGACACTGTTGGTGCAAAGAATACTTGCATGACTGCTAAATATGAGTTTAGTTCAGCACTTGGTTGTAGGCCAACTCCTCGCTTTTAATGCATAAAGAAGTGGAGATTAAACATTACCATCCTCAAAGCACTGAATGATCCATACCTGACAAAATCAAGCACTCTGTCCTACCTCTCCCTACCAGCCTTCTATTACCTTGTGTATTCTGGCCTTAAAGTAAACCTGTAATGGGAAAATGAAGCCTGCCATTGCGACCTCCTTTTTCTGAATGTTAGTTGGCTGCCATAAGTGGCTTGCTTCAGTAGCTATATCTAATTTGGAACATGCCAAATCGGTCACCTCTGATCTTCATACTTGGTCCAGGTATGGGAGAAAGTCTAGAATGCGGACCACCAGTCTATGGTCCAGAATCATTTTATGGGGCATCTATTTAAAAAGGTTACATGTTAAGAGGACTCAAGTTCTAAGAACTGGACAGCTAAACCGTTTCTGAGAAAATGTATTCAAAAGATAGGGGTCTGTTGTGGTTGGGCAGAAAGCCTTAAGTTTGGTGGCCCTGTCTGGTTCTGTCTGTGTATGTTGTCTTGGTAAAGCCCCCTGAAATATCTTGAACAGATATATTATGTAAATATATATCTTTATATATATATATATATATATATATATATATATATATATATATATATATATATATATAAAAACGGTGCTAAGGATGCAAAATCGTAATGAACCAAGAGCTTTCCTAGAGAGACCACTCTGCCCACAATTGCAATTTTTTTAGGTGAACTTGGATTTTTACTTTCAAAAAGGTGTGGGCTAGATTTTTGACAGCTGCTGAAGCCTAACTTTTCCCATTATTAGCATCATAGGCCCTTTGGTGCAGAGTGCTGCTCCAAGCACAAACATGCAACCACACCAGTGGCTTCAATGGTGCTGGCATCCAACAACGCTTGTCCAGCATGCCGAAACAATGTATCAAAGGAAATGGGGAGCTGTACACCAGTTGCCAGCCCAATCACCATGTGTAGAAAGACCACTTTGGTTGGTCTCCTCCCAAGCCACACCCCGCTGATGCATTTCATCCTCCCTCAGGCTTGGTCGTAGAGGTCTATGGCTAGGACGAAGCCTGTGGGAGGGTGGAATGCATCAGTGGGCCATTGTTTGGGAGGCGACAAGCTAAACTTGTTTCTTTTTTTTTTTTTTTTTTTTTTTTTTTCTCTTCTTCTACACATGGTGGTTGGGCTTGGAACTTGTGTGCGGGTCCATATTCTCCTTGATCCTTAAAGCTGAACACCAGCTTGGTTTAAACAACTTATGTCCCTCACTAATAGGCCACTGGATGTGCAGCATAAACTATGTAGCGGAGGATACATATACAGCACTGTGTTCAAGCCGGGAGTTCCAGTCCCTTACCCGAAACGTAGTCTGTCTGATCGGCGCTCAGCCATTCAGAGAAAGTGGTGCCTTCTAGCAATGAATACAAAGCTTCCTCCTGAGTCAGGTCGTGAAATCGGCTTGCCTTTGACTCAGCCAATCAGAGGAAGCTTTGTGTTCATTGATGGAATACATTGTTCAGTATGAGACTGGAGTGTCTCATCTCAAACCCAGAACACAGTGCTGTATGTAGTAACGGCTACATATAGTTTATCATGCAGCCTCACATGTTGGTGACAGTTTGGGCCAAGCTGGCCCAAATGAACTATGTAAAGTATATCAAAAGCTGGAGTTCATCTTTAAAGGGCCCCTGATGTAACCAGGTCTACATTGTGGAGACAACTTTGAACAGAGCTCCTATACCTAATGGCTGCTGAAGCAAGTTTGTATAGTGAACGTGACTTGTGTACACAATGGTCTGATTCAATTATTGTGTTGCTATGAAATGCTAATGAGTTTTGGGCGATTATTTCTGGCGCTTAGGGTTTGCTTTGATGCCGTGAATGTTTTTTGCCTGAAAAGTTATTTAACTTCATTCACTTGTATCTTATTTCTGTGTTTTCTCCTTTACTTTTTACTTGGATTTAACTTCTGGATATATATTTTTTTGCAAATTAAAACTATTTATAAGAAGAAACTGTTCACAAGTTTTGCTGACTGTTTTTGTACTGCACTGTCTTCCTCTATCGCTCTTTTGAAGAGATGTATATTTTTGTTAGTCTCTCTATTCTATTTCTCAACTCCAAACCCCAATTCACTACACAGATTATAAATCTATTTAGATTTTTTATAATATATACTTTTTTTTTTTTTATTATTTTTAAAGGGATATTATAAACTTGCAAGGTCACTGGCTGTAATCTTCTACAGAGACCTCTATAACTTTGCTGTCGTAGTAATTATATTTTTTTTTTGCCAAAATTTACATTTTGCTGTGTAGTTAAATGGCATGCTTGCTATTTCTACTTTCTAAAGGGCATTGGATCCCCCACTAGATTTGTTCAACGGTCATGAGCATTCCAAAACTGGCAAATGCTGTTAGTCTGAGTGACTGCTCTGCATATATGCACCATGCTACTCTGGGGAGACAATACTACTCACACTGGTGCCCATGTCTAACATTGATTTTGGTTTTTAAATTTGATTCACACTTGTACAAAGGCTCTCCTATATACACCAGACAAGCCTGTCCAGTGCCTTCTGTAGGGTATACTAGGCTGAGTCGCTGAAAACTACCACATGCAAATCATGCTGCAATCTTATCTCTGCACATCTTCTGGTTACTCCACTTTGATTCCCCCTTTTTGAATGACATTCAGATATTTACTCAATTTTTTTTTTTTTACCCGAGCAGCTAAACCTTTTCAGAAAGTATCAGTGTAAATGGACCATTTAATCTCCTCCTGTGATTGGACTATTATTGCTGGAAACTGTATGAATGGATTTTAAAAGTAAAGTTTAACATTATGAAATCACATGGCATTGATTTTTGTGTTTTATTTATTTTTTTGCGGTGCAGAGAATGCATAAATGTTCATTCTTGGCTATATGTGTAAATGAGGGGGAGGTGTACGTATGGTAACCATTTTAGCCCCTTTCACATGGATGTTCCAATCTGGTCCGCCTGTTTTTTTTTTTTTTTTTTTTTTTTTTTTTCTTCAGGTGGACCTGATCGGGACCGCCATTCTTCTCTATGCAGTGGTGGAAGTGGGAAGTCGGACATGGCCGATGTGCCCCATCCATTTCCAGACTGTCAGTCAATGGACCGACAGGTGGTCGGTTTCCAGCCGACCGCCCCATAGAGAATGGGCTGTTGGCAGACATGCACCTGTTATCTGCCTGCTTAGCGGGCATCAGTGGAGAGATTCCCCCCCTCCTGCTGAGTGAGTGGATATGCTGTCGATGTCTCCCCACGTGAAAGGGGCTTAATCATTTACAAGGGTTGTTTAGATCTTAATATGTAATGCACATAGGACAGCAAGATTTGCTCACCACACACTTATGTTCTTCCAGCTTTCGAAGTGCAATGATTCTCTGATAGTCTGATTCTCTTAGATCCCATGTTTGGATCTTGAGATTAAAGAAAGATCTGATTCTCCATAAGACATCTGGGCCTCATGGTGTCCTCTGAAACTATTCACCCCATTCAAGGTTTCCAACACCTCTTGTTGGCATGGAACAGACATACTGCCAATCTTGACCTGCCTAGGCTTCCATCTAGCAAAGTAAGGAACTCTCTGGCTTGGAAGGCGATGGCAACATATATTTTCTCAGGCTGGGGAAGTTTTCAAATCTCTCCCACTTTAGAGTAAATGGATACATGAAGAAGCAAAGTTCCCTATCAATATCTTGGAGCTCAGAAAACCCTTGGCTATCCTCGGTGATTAAGGCTGCATTCACACCTGAGCGTAGCGTTTTGCGGTGACAAAACGCATCGTTATTTGCCATGACAAAACGCATCGTTATTTGCCATGACAAAACGCATCGTTATTTGCCATGACAAAACGCATCGTTATTTGCCATGACAAAACGCATCGTTATTTGCCATGACAAAACGCATCGTTATTTGCCATGACAAAACGCATCGTTATTTGCCATGACAAAACGCATCGTTATTTGCCATGACAAAACGCATCGTTATTTGCCATGACAAAACGCATCGTTATTTGCCATGACAAAACGCTGCGTTTTTACAGGTCTAGGGTCACGATGTAAAACGCCAAAATTCGAGCGACAAAGGGTCCAGAACTTGTTTGGGCTTCAGGCGTTCGGCGTCAGGCGTTTTGTAGTGGAGATGTAAACAATTCCCCCCCCCCCCCCCATTTGCTATGTTTGGAGAGTTGAGCGGGGCTGCTTGGTAGCAATGTCTTTAGGAGATATCGTAAAACAGTATACACTGACAGGCAATCTTGTGGAGTTGCGTGTTTTTTTTTTTTATTTATTTTTTTGGTCCCTGTAAATCAGGGGGGGGGGGGGGGGGGGGGGAACGACCGGCAAGATTGCCTAGCAAAAAAAAATCTCTCTGATTATGAACACCTTCCCAGTAGCCTTATTACATTTAGGCAGGGGTCTCCAAACTATACTTACCTGGCAGGGGAGACACCATGATCATGAAGGTGGTTCTCCCAGGGCGAGGCACGGCTATTGCACACTCTAGGCCGTGCTGATCGTGGTTGTCTTCCCTGCCGCTTCTCGGCCTTTTGGCTGGGAGTGGGTGTGGTATCTGTCCTTATCAGTTGTCAGCGGAGCGCTGAAGCACCTCCTACATGGGGAGGGTGGATGCAATCCAATGACGTCGTTGCACCTGGAAGGATGGTTTCAGCAGGGACTACGCTGTGCTGCCCGACAGAATACTGGGGGCCGGCCCATGGTTGAGTCTGAGCCATCTGGAAGGGTGCTTCTGGTGAGGATGGGTGCTGTGCTTGGTCTTTTTGCCGAGTTCTAGTCTGGCCGGCTGGTGTAAGTGCTATCTCTGTCAGCGATCCGGTAGGAGGAGCTGGTAATGCCCTGGGATAAGACGGGGTAGGACCATGCAAATCCGCCGGGTTGGCTGGCAGGGGTGGAGGGCTGCACTGGCCAGTCGGATATGGAACGAAAAGCCTATGGTGCATGTGCCCCTGGAGTGGCAGTCCAGGGGTATCTGAAGATCACTGTGTGTGAGGGACACATTGATTTAAGATACCACGGTCACTGCACCAGATACACGCTTTTTTTTTTAGCACCTGCCTCCTGGGCCGGGCCTTTTGGCTAGGACCGGAGGAATTTTTTATTCCTGGCCGGAGGGCCTGGTCATTGTTTCACCACAATGGCCACTTCTTTCACTCTCCTCTCCACTATCCCTTCCCCCACTTTATTTTATTTAAGCCTGTGTTTGTCACTTTTTTGTCTTTTTTTTTTTTTGTTGTGCACGTTTTGTCACTGTGTGATTAGTAGGGTGCGGGTCCTCGGGCCAGCCCTGAACGTCTTGTGAGTGGGTGGACATGGCCTTCTGGCTTAGTTCGCCTGCTCTCCAGGGGTCTCCCTTCGGGGGAGCCCCACCTAGTACTGGGAGGGTTCTGTTTCGGCAGTCCCTCCGAGGAAGTTGGGTCCGTGTCGGCTTCGGTTGCTTGGACCACAGTACCTCAGTCCCCGTCTGGAGCCTAACGCCCCGGGGGATCAGGGTTTGGGTCCCTCTTCACAGGAGGACCACTTGACGTTGCACCCGTCTGCACGTTTTTGTGAACACTCTTTATGGGTGTGCACATTAATTCTGCACCGGGTGGAGTTTTTTTGGGTGTGTTCACACGCCATAAGCTTTTCAAAACAAACAAAAAAAAAGGGGTCTCCAAACTATGGCCCTCCAGTTGTTCAGGGACTACATTTCCCATCACAAGTTTTGCTGACTGAGAACACAACACACAAAACTTAGAGATGGTATACATTTTCAATTTGTCCAGTAATGAAATTTCCATACTTGGCAAAAGTTAGACCTTTGTGCCCCCCCATCTCAACCCAGCCCCTTTAATGAATGTGTTTAAATCCTTAGAGTAGAGATCCTCGTGGTTAAGAGATTCTACAACATAAAAGTTGCTAAGGATCAGACTACCACAGACATGCCGCTATCAGAAATTGTAGCTGAACCCATAGCCTTTAATGATATGGGATTACCAATTGTATCACACCTTGAGGAGCTCTATGCAGATAGTTATGAGGACATAGACTGGTTCACCCAGCATTGTCCCATGTCTCCACCTGTTCAAAATGCTCATCTTAGGCCCAAAACCATTTTCAACTCTACCCAAAAGAAATGCTGACTTACTTAGGATGTGCCACATTAATTCCTCCAAATCTCCGGGCTCTTCAGATCTTACTCCTGAGCGTAAAGCACTTGACGGACTCACTGACGGCACAAATATTATCAAAAAATCAGCTGATAAAGAAGGGGAATAGTCATACAGAATAGAGATGAGTATGTGTTGGACAACTGCATGGTCGTATGACGTGGCTCCCAAACAAAATTGGCGTCTTTTTTGGGGGGGGGGGGGAACTTTCATTTGGTGGTATTTGATCACCTCTGCGTTTTTTTTTGCGCGATAAACAAAAATAGAGCAATTTTTTTTGCTATAATAAATATGCCCAAAAAGTATATAAAACATATTTTTTTCCCCTCAGTTTAGGCCAATATGTATTCTTATTTTTGGTAAACAAAAATTTAAAAAATAAATTGCAATAAGCGTTTGGTTTGTGCACAAGTTATAGCGTTTACAAAATAGGGAATAGTTTTATGGCATTTTTATTAATTTTTTTTTTTTTTATTAGTAATGGCGGCGATTAGTGGCTTATATTTATATATTTTTTTTTCTCTTTGTGACTGCAACATTATGGTGGATACTTTTGACACCAGTGTAATTTTCACAGCGAACAGTGCTATAAAAATGCACTGTTTACTGTGAAAATGACAATGAAGGGGTTAAGTGTGCACTAAGGGAGTGATTCTTACTGTAGGGGGTGTGGCTGTAGGCGTGATGTCACTGATCGTCATTCCCTATATCAGGGAACAGACTATCAGTGTCACTGCCATAGAGAAGAACGGGGAAGGTGTGTTTACACAACTCTCCTCGTTCTTCAGTGCCTGTGACCGATCGCGGTACACTGGCGGTGTTTAGGATCGAGTCACGGGCCACCCACAGCTGAGCGCTTAAAGGCAACGTACAGGTACGTGCCTGTGCCCATCCATGCCATTCTGCCGATGTATATCGGCGTTAAGCGGTCAAAGAAACCTTTTTACAAACGCTCCCATATTTGCAATTTGCCCAAAGTTCATAAGGACCTTATTCGTCCACTTGGCCCTCCAATTGTAGCAGCTATGGATAGTTTTACAAATGTTTTTTTTCATATATATTGATAAGTTCCTCCAACCTCTTCTGCAAAAGTTACCATCATACATTTACCAAGCACCACTACAGCATTTTAGTTTCATGCACCTTCAGAGCCCAGCTCCCCAAACCCACTCACATAGTTGCCAAACAGTCCTCCTGATAGTAGCACAGCAGCACTTTTTTTTCCCTTTTATTGCACAATCAATGGAAGGCCATTTTTTTTTCTTTTAGTGACACCACCAACACAGGGACATTTTTGTCTTTGCCACTGTTGGCCCCATATTTGCATCAATTTTAAACTCCACATTGCATACATTGACCCTAATCTCTCCTCCACGGGGGGCTGAATGACCTTTTGCTGGCAGGCAACAGACCTCAGTAGCAGGAGCACCCGCCAGCCTCCACCACTGCTGAGTAAGTGAGTAGCTGTTTGTTCCTGTCAGAAGGAGGCACCTGAATCCCAATAGTAAATACACATCTTACAATAGTATATTGTATGAAAATCTCTCATTGAGAGGGACTTTCCCTGATTAAAGTGTGGCATTGTGGGGAGATTTTTCCTCCGATGACCCAGCTGCTAGCAAGTGATTAAAGCGGTTGCAAAGCCGCTTTTTTTTTTTTGCAGCAGGAGGAAAGTGATCAGCCATGACACTAGCTGGCAGGCAGAGAGGAGACAGAGCAAAGAGAACTGACCACAGTGTCAGGGCTCAGCAGCCATAATGTTCCGTGGTCAGTTTACAGGGGAGAGGGCAGGATCAGCCAGGTATTTTAGGTGATACAGGGGGCCAAATGATAGCACAAGCACTGTGTAACATGCTTTAACCCCTTAAAGGGATTGAAAAACCTTCTATAATACAGCAGCCCCCAGAGCCCCCCCTTTTACTTAGCTGAACCAGATCGTTCCATCGATGGGGACGAGCACACCAGCCCCTGTCTCGGGTCCTCATTGGCTAGATTGATAACAGTGCAGCCATTGGCTCCCGCTGTTGTCAATCAAAGTCCTGCTGTATGTGTCACCAGTACTCGAGATCACGCCCGCACGGGTGTCCCCTTGGAATGTGGGTCTCCAAGGGGGCACTTGATGCGTGAGGAGCCTAGGAGCACTGCTGATGGACCCCAGAAGGGGAGGATTAGTGCAACAGAGGAGGCAAGTATAACATGCTAAAAAAAAAACTTTACAACCCCCTTTAGGCTGGGTTCACAGCATTGCGAATTGGATGAGAGTTTGTCGCATCCAATTTGAAATAGAGCCGGTTCACATATCTCCGCAGAAGGTCTGGTGCGTTTTGCCGAAAAACCGTAATGCGTCTTTTGGTCCGAATTCAGCCCAAAATTCAGGTTGAAATTGAACCTGAAATGGTGAACCATGACACACCGGACTCTTGCTGTGAGACGGATGCGAGGATGGTGAGAACCCAGCCTTAAGGTTCACCCCACGCAGTCTGCAGGTGCTGTTGCATGTAAATCTGATTTGTGTCAGGCCATTGAAGCAAAGGTATCATTGAGTGTAGTTCTGCTTAAGTAAAATTTCACACTGGGGAGTCGTGTTACGCTGTAATAGCTGCGCTTTTCATGCACTAGCAGGGTACTTTTAACCCCTGCTAGCAGGCGAATCATGCCCATTAATTTCAATGGTAGGGGCAGTGGAGGTACACCACTCCCACACCGATCGAAAGATGCTGCATGGAGGACTTTTTCTAACTTCCTGCAAGTTCATCGCTCCAGTGTGAAAGCAGTCAGGCTCTCATGGGAGGTGGTTTACAGGCACTATTTTTTAGCCCAAAGGCATCTGAAAAATGCCCCAGTGTGAAAGGGGTCTTAGGGCTCTTTCACACAGATGCACTTTTTGATGCATTTCCTTAACCACTTGCAGACCGGAATATTTTCCCCCTCAACGACCAGGCCAATTTTTGGCAATAAAGCACTGGGTCGTTTTAACTGTCAATTGCGTGGTCATGCAACGCTGTACCCAAACAAAATTGACGTCTTTTTTTTTTTTCACCTCCACAAATAGTTTTTTTGATCACGTCTGTTATTTTTTTGCCCTATAAAACAAACAAAAAAGTCACAATTTTGAAGAAAAAAAATAAAAACAATATTTTTTACTATAAAATCCAAAAACAGAACAATTTTTTTTCATAAGTTTAGGCCAATATGTATTCTGCTACATATTTTTGGTAAAAGTTATAGCATCTACAAAATAGGGTCTAGATTTATGGCAGGTGTCTTTATTTGAATCGATTTTTGACAACGTTGTCTCAAATAGTTTTTAATAATGGTGTGGTTAAGGTTGTTTTTTTTGCTGTGGAACACCCACTGTATTAATAACATTTTAGTTAGTGATAATTCTACACCACCGTGTGTCTCTCTTTGGCGTTATTTGCATCTTGGTATTCTTATCCAAGTTTTTATTTTGTTCCACTGTTAGCCAACGCCAGAATCCCCCAACAGGGGTATGTCTGATTTTTACATTACTGTTTTTATATCTGTTCAAATGTTGATTTTTTTCCCTTTTTATACTTTATTACATAACCACTATCTTCACACTATGGTAACTCTCTATACTGTGTCTTCATATCACAATGTGCTTAGTGACCTAAACTGTGTACTGGTTACTTGCATTACACCCCTTTAGTAACTTCAGACCAGGCAAAGTTTCAAAAGCTTTACTGAAGAATAAGTTGACAGTACAACAAAGTGCAGTTTCTCTTCTCTTCTCTTCTCTTCTCTTCTCTCTCTCTCCCCCCCCCCCCCCAACATCCCTAGTCCCCAACTCAGGCTTGTGGCTGCCCCAGCATACCTGCACAGGAAAGAGTCCATAATGGTAGCATCCAGAATTTGCACCTTCAGGGCGGATGGGAAGCCTCAGCAGTTTCTTCAGGCAGTAGCATTGTCTGGAGGGCAGCTGTACTGTGGTTGGCATTCCAGTCTCTGCATCTTCAGCAGCCAACAGGATGGGATGCAGCAACGGTAGCAATGAACAACCAATAGCAGCAACCACAATCTGTGTTCTTCTGTCTGTAACTACACACCGTAATGCAAGGCTTTCTCCCTGGTGTGGAGAAAGCCTCTTGAGGGGGCGAGCAGGAGGGTCGGGACGCTCTCTACTTTGCAGATGGAGAAAGGAGCTGTGTGTTAGTGGGTGTCCTGACTCTCCTGTAGTCCAAGGGAGGGGGCAAGCATGACACTCGACACCAGGGAGAAAGCCTCACATTACTGTGTGGAGTTACAGACAGAAGAACAGGAAGTGAGGATTTCTCAGAAGAAATAAGGACATTTAAAAGCAAAATCAAAGAATGAGGTAAGTGAAGGAGGACTGCACTAAGTAAAGGAAGCTATTTAGGGAAACATTTTTTACCTTTACAACCCCTTTAAGTACTGCCGCACGACTATATACGTCGTCAAAATGGCACGGCTGGGCACAAGGGCATACATGTATGTCCCCTGTAAGAACCTAGCCATGGGTCGCGAGCTGGTCCGAAGCTTCATGACCGCGCCATCCACGGACCCGATCGCCGCCGGTGTCCTGCGATCGGGTCACAGGAGCTGAAGAACAGGGATAGGTGTGTGTAAACAAACCTTCCGCATTCTTCTCTGTGGCTTGTCACTGATCGTCTGTTCCCTGGATTAGGGATTGACGATTAGGGATTGACGATTAGGGATTGACGATTAGGGATTGACGATTAGGGATTGACGATTAGGGATTGACGATTAGGGATTGACGATTAGGGATTGACGATTAGGGATTGACGATTAGGGATTGACGATTAGGGATTGACGATTAGGGATTGACGATTAGGGATTGACGATTAGGGATTGACGATTAGGGATTGACGATTAGGGATTGACGATTAGGGATTGACGATTAGGGATTGACGATTAGGGATTGACGATTAGGGATTGACGATTAGGGATTGACGATTAGGGATTGACGATTAGGGATTGACGATTAGGGATTGACGATTAGGGATTGACGATTAGGGATTGACGATTAGGGATTGACATCCAGCCACACCCCCCCTACAGTAAGAATCACTCCCTTAGGGCACACTTAACCCCTTAGCGCCCCATTGGTTAACCCCTTCACTGCCATTGTAATTTTCACAGTAATCAGTGCATTTGTATAGTACTTTTCACTGTAAAAATGACAATGGTCCCAAAAGTGTCCGATGTGTTTGCCATAATGTCGCAGTCATGAAAAAAAATTCTGATTGCCACCATTAGTAATAACATTTTTTTTTTTTTTTTTTTTTAATAAGAATGCCATAAAACTATCCCCTATTTTGTAAAAGCTATACATTTTGTGCAAACCAAATCGATAAACCACTTATTGAGATTTTTTTTTTTTACCAAAAATATGTAGAAGAATACGTATCGGCCTAAACTGAGGAAAAAAATATGTTTTTTATATCTTTTTTGGGGATATTATAGCATAAAGTAAAAAATATTGCATTTGTTTTTCAAAATTGTCGCTCTATTTTTGTTTATAGTGCAAAAAATAAAAACCGCAGAGGTGATCAAATACCACCAAAAGAAAGCTCTATTTGTGGGGAAAAAAAAAGGACGCCAATTTTGTTTGGGAGCCACGTCGCACGACCGCGCAATTGTCAGTTAAAGCGACGCAGTGCCGAATCGCAAAAAGGGACCAGGTCCTTTACCTGCATAATGGTCCAGGTCTTAAGCAGTTAATAAATGCAAAGTGTTCTGATTGGACAAGGAGAGTGGACGGCAGTGACGCTATTATTTGTACCCTGTCCAATCAGTAAAATGCAAAACGGCTATTTTACTAAAGGCAAATACTGTTCACTTTGCAAGTGCAGTTGCATTCTACAAGAGAATTTTCCTCAGAGCGTAGTGAATGGGGGGTGAAAGCTCTGCTCACTCCCATCCAATTGTGTGCAGGCAAAAATGTTTTTTCTTTGCATAGCTGGGTACTCTTTTTCCAAGTGCCCTTTCAGAGTACAATGTCACTTGCAAAATGAACAGTGCCTTTAGCAAATAACCCCAAAAGATCACTGAATGACACCTGTGTCAAGTAGGTGCCCCTCCTGTGTTCAGCAAGAAGTAGGGCAGCTGCTCAGCATGGGATCCAGAAGCTAGTGGAGATCCCTGGAGTAGCACTGCCCGCTACAGTGATTTCCAGCTTTCATGGGCATCCCACAGGTATGGCACATGGATATATATGCTGGACAAATGTAAAAATTGCCATACCTAAACTCCAAATGGACAACTCCTTTTGTGTAAAAAAATATTGCAACCAAAAATAGACTATACACATCCAAAACAATTTAATAAAAATTAACTTTAATTTTCAAACTGCAGTGCTGTAATTTTCTATACACTTCAACATGGCACGCACAGTTGGTACATGGAACACCCCCAGAGATGTCATTTCCGGCTTGTGGGATTGGCTCACCGATTTTCCCAGAAGTCTAAACCAAGACACAAAATAAGATTTTAGGCATCCTCTGCAACAAAAATGTCAGTTTTGATGAGATATTCCTAAAAGGTTAATCACTTCCAAAGATTCAGACCCTACAACTTTCCTCAGAGCCCTGCAAGTGCAATAGTTGGTATAGCCAAGGGTTACCCCTACTGAGCCCTCCGTACAAGGAAAATTACTCTCTCGGTACTCAAGTAGTAGCACAAACTATTGAATATAAAAAGGTTTTTACATTTTATTAATACAAAAATTGGTTAAAAAGGAACATATCTCCATATACTATTAAAAGGGGGGGGGGGGGAATAGGGTTAGGACTTTGAATGAGGCATGTGCTAGACACTACCACAGGCCTCCATCCCTGTAAATGTATATACATATCTCCATATACAAGATAGAACATGTTTTCACTAGCACATTACTTGCTGTATTATCTTTACCACAGATAGAAATTAATTCCTCCTGAAGAAGTGGTGTTTACCGCGAAACATGTAGAGGATTCGCTATACATAAGAGTTAATTACATCCTATACCCTTAGGACTCACCTGAGGATTCTCCATTACCAGCAATACCAACGCAATCAACATGTTATACAAGCAGTGATTGTTTTATGTACAGTATATGGAGATAGGTTTCTTTTTAATCAATTTTTGTACAAATACAGTGGAACCTTGGATTAAGAGCATAATCCGTTCCAGAGAATGCTTGTAATCCAAAGCACTCATATCAAAGCGAGTTTCCCCATAGAAGTCAATGGAAACGTAGACAATTCGTTCCTCATTGACTTCTATTGTATGCAGTACCGCATTTGGCCAGAGGTGGGGGGCACCGGAGAGACTCAAATACTCAGAGACCGCTTGGATGCACTCAAGAACAAAGTGTTTCCAAGTGCATCCGAACAGCTCTGAGTGTCAGCGGCCCCCCCCCCGCAGCTCTGGCCAAATGCGGTATTGCACACCGCAGAGGCTTGAATCCTGCTAGTTTTGCGAGCAACCAAGTCAGCTACTCGCAATTCGGGGTATTACTGTAAAATGTAAACTTTTTATTGCATAATTTCTGCTACTTCTTGGGTACAGAGATAGTACATTTTCCTTATACTGAGGATTCAGTAGGGGTAACCCTTGGCTATACCAACATTGTCATTACAAGGATGATGGTACCCCTGTAAAGTCACTCCCATTCAGAATCAGTACTGCACAAGACATGATCTAAATAATGTTAGAAAGATCTAACAGAGCAGAAACAGGTAGGATTCTGCAACAAGGTTTATTTTTTATTTTTTTATTCCTGCAATGTACATTGATCACCCACAGGGGAGTATTTTTTTTGGAGATATTCCAATACAATTTGTGCCCATTCACATAATGTGCTGGACGGTGTGCCCCATGCAGGTTGCCGTTTCCCAACACAGGGATGTGCAGGTATTGTGTGCATCCCTGTGCTGGCGGTCCATAGAAGGCATTTGGGACACAACGCCTTGGGTAGAGCTACTATGTGCCACTATGGCATGCAGGTGTGTGTACTCAAACTCACCCAGTGTGCAGGGGGCATGTAATCACGCACCCTCTGTGAATGGACCCTTACAGTCACATGGCTAAAAGACACTGTTTACACATTGTGAATTGGAAAACTACGCTACAAGCGCTAGAAGAAAGAACAGCTACAGAACCAAGTCGCAGCTTGTTCAAATGGGAGCTGCGATAAACATGTAAACAATTGGTACATAAAAAAGCATGGAAAGAAAATAAATCGCGCTAATCCCCCAACCATATAATATATAAATAATAATAGTGTGAAAATGAATCACAAGAAATTATAAATACCAAAATGAGGCTAGTAATAAACTAATGAATAACTGGTGACAAACAATATTAAAGTAATATATGACCAGTGACATGAAATACATAAATTAACATAATTGCAACAATCTCATGACAATCAATTAAAAAGTGTCCCTGGACAAAGTAAGTCGTTACGAAACGAACGTAGGGCGGAGCGGCGTACTGACGTCACCTCAAGCTCCATACGATTCCCCAGTAGGACGGATGTCTGTTTTGTGCACCGGCCAGCACAACAGACTTTAAGGCCTAATTTTTCCTGCAACTTTGTAAGTTCATTACCAACTTTTTAATAAATATTTTTTACGTTTAATGCACTAAGTGGAGCGATCATTATGTCTTACATATCGGCTATATCTATTGATGAATATCTACTGTTGGATGAGAGTTATTGCTTAAAGCGGAGGTTCACCCTAAAAAGCAACTTTCTACCATGCCATCCAGCATACTAGCGTCAGCTACAGTATGCCTTTATTTTATTTTTTTGCGCTGTACTCACAGTTTAATCCATTAGTTTCGTTTGACTCCCGCGGGGAAAGGCGTTCCTATGAAGAGGGGAACATGATTGACGGCCGGCTATGGCGCGTCACGCTTTCCGAAAATAGCCGGAGTAGGGCTCGGCGCTATACAGCGCCTGCTCACAGACTAGGAGCTGACTGCGCAGGCGCCGTGAAGAGCCGAATCCTATTTCGGCTATTTTCGGAACGCGTGACGCGCCATAGCCGGCCGTCAATCATGTTCCCCTCTTCATAGGAACGCCTACTCCCCGCGGGAGTCTGAAACTAAACTAATGGATTAAACTGAGTACAGCGAAAACAATTAAAATAAATAGTGGTGCACCGAAATGGAAATTTCAGAACCGAAACGAAACCGAAATAAAAAAAAATGTCAGGCCGAAACCGAAACCGAAAATTACATATTTTTTTAAAATAATTGTATGTTAAAACATACTCTCACTGTGCCCCCAATTGCCGCCTCACTGTGCCCCCCATTACCGTCTCACTGTGCCCCGAATTGCCGCCTCTTGTTTCTTTTTTTTTTATTACTTTATCACTTTTTTTTTTTTGTAGCTTGTTTTACTTTTTTTATTTTTGTATATTTTTTTTATTTTTGTATAATTTTCTTTTTAATATTTTTCTTATTTACTTTTTAATTACTTATTTTAACAATTGTGATAGCAATTGGAGGTGACAGGTTCTCTTTTTTAACCCTGTCACCTCCAAAAACATGTTGTATGAGTGTGGTGAGGAGACAATGAGCACAACCTGCTGCCCATTCACTAAGTGCAGAGAGCATACATCTCCTGTAACAGCAGTAAGAGGAGCATCCAGCAGGTCTGTCCTGGTGCCACCACCATCCTTCTAGCAGTACACAGGGATGGCACTAGGACTGGGCACAGTGCTGCTGTGTATAGGCTGTCTCTCTCAGCCTTGGTACGGATGTGTGTGCGGAGTGCAGAGAGCCCCGTGCAGGAGCTGGAGCAGCCCGCAGCCTGAGCTAACATTACTTAATACAGCGCGGCCCCGACTCGGGGGATGGTCTCCAGATAGGCAGATGGACGGCTCCTGGATGCCGGGCTGTGCTCTATTTCTCTCCCCCTCTACACGCTGGCCTGCAGTCCAGGAATTCCAGCAACAGAGACCCGCCGGTTAGAAAAGAAACTCACCGCCGCCCGTAGGATGAAACTGTCTTCGCTCTGCTACACAGCCCCCCTCCTCCTAACCCCACGCTGCGATAGACAGAAAACATCTTAGCATTAGAACAGCATTCTGTTTAACACAGCGTGGTTAGGAGCAGGCGGGGCTGTGTGCGAGCAAAGCGAAGACAATTTCAGTGTGTTTTACCGCTCTGCAGCCACTAGTCATATCGGCAATTTTAAAGCTGTTTCGGCATGTGCCCAAAACAGCTGTTTTCGGCCGATATGTTTCGGCACCGATATATCGGTGCACCCCTAAAAATAAAGGCATACTGTAGCCGACGCTAGTATGCTGGATGGCATGGTAGACAAAGAATTTTTTTTTTTTTTAGGGTGAACCCCCCGCTTTAAGGACTAGATCTGTATGAGCTGGAGTGAGAATCTCTATTACATGCATTCATTGATCCTCTGTCATAAGGGATCATGGCAAGCTGGTAAGAATTCATTTCTGCTGATTGGTGGAGTATTCATCACATTTTAGACACGTTCATTCATCAGTTTATGGATTTTTTTCATGTTGTGCACTGGTGTTCATCATTCGCCGTTCACTAGTATCAAGCACCTATGGACTATATCAGGGATATGCAATTAGCGGACCTCCAGCTGCTGCAAAACTACAAGTCCCATCATGCCACTGCCTCTGGGTGTCATGCTTTTGGCTGTCAGAGTCTTGCTATGCCTCATGGGACTTGTAGTTCTGCAATAGATGGAGGTCCGCTAATTTCATATCCCTGGATTATATTATTTAGGGATTTTTGAATTTTATTATTGGTCATCACTATATACACTTTTTAATGAATTGTCATGAGATTGTTGCAATAGACACAGGATGATCCCATTAGGGGTGTCGGAGGGGTGGAGATTTTCTAGAAATCTATCCTTTATGTAGATCTGTATATTTGATCTTGTATGTGCATTGTATTATTTAATAATTTAATTATTTAATAATTTGGATAATTTTAAGAAGTTTATGGATTCCTTTATATATGGGGTAATCTTTTTAAGCAAAAAAAAAAAAAAATCTAAATTATTATTTTAAATATTTTTATTCTTTTTACTTATTTGTATTTCCTTTCTCATTTGAATGATACTATGCCTTTAGACGTGCTGGATGACGAAAGGAGATAGTAAAAAGGGAATATTCGATATAAAATGTATTTTAATGTTTACATTTGTATATGTCTTTGATGTATCTCCCGCTATTTTTATTTTATTGCATTTTCTTCTTGTTTTGAAAATAAACTTAAACTTGAATAAAAAAGAGATTGTTGCAATTATGTTAATTGTTGTATTTTATGTCACTGGTCATATATCACTTTAATATAGTTTATGTCACCAGTTATTCATTAGTTTATTACTAGCCTCATTTTGGCATTTATAATTTCTAGCGATTCATTTTCACACTAATATATATTATATGGTTAGGACATCGTGAATTAATCCTACAATGTCCTTTCTTTGAGAAATTAGTTTTGTTAAATATGTCAACTACATCCAAACGTATGTAGCGCTACCCCCGGAGGAGCCGCTAATTATATTTGCGACGGCATATTTAAGTTACCTCTGTGATGTGTCTAGGGGTGATGATGGTGGTGAGAGCAGTGACGGAATGTCCAGACAGTTTGTTGACGTTTTTCGATGCTTTATTTCTGGTCCAACAGTCAACTTGAGGTAGACCGCATAGGTTGGTGAAAAGAGAATAAACTTCAGATTCAGACTATGGATAAGGAAGCAGTCCTGCCTCCAATAATTTCACTTGTCACGTCGCCACTCCAGCCGGAGTGGGTAAAGTGCCGCTGGACAGACCCCTCTCAGGCCTGGCAGCCAGAGCATCACTTAGATCTTCTGGGAAGGAACAAGTCTCTGCCACAGACTTGGCTCTAATAGAGTTAAGGTTTTAGGATGAGACCTCTGCCACAGGCCTAGTGGATAGTAGAGCAAATCCTCCCAGTATATAATTTGGGGCCACCGACTGACCGTTTGCCGCATACAACCTGTCAATGTTCCGGTCACCCAGATCCCCGATGGTTTGTTCAAGCCCTATTGGATCACCTGCCTCCGGGTTTTCCTCAGACCGATCCCCCAACGAACAGCACAACTCGCTTGGGATCTTCTAAATAGAGATGGGGGACCCAGTAAGTCACTGGGGCCCCCTTTGCAGCATCAGGTGCTCCGGGCCATGAGGGCCCAGAGTCAGGAACTCCGCGTAGCACGTGCGCCCCAGCCTGGAAGGCCATATCGCCAGGGCCCGTGATGTGCGCACACCCTAAAGGTGGGTGCCGCACCTGAAACCAGGAACCCGCGAAGAACGTGCAGCAATGGCCTCCGCCACTGAAATACCCCTCCCCCAGAGTTTTCCCCCCGAGGGAAAACTCCTCTAATTGGCTGCTGGGGAGAAGCAGCTCCGCCTGGACCCCTCTGGCGCCACCTACCATTTAGAGATGAAAACGGCATCTCTGGAGAACAGAATGACCCACAGGACAGTTCAGGGCTGGCGACAGCCAAATTTAGATGAATCAAACATAGATGAGAGCAAATAAGTCTCTCATCCCACTAAATTTAACATAGCACCTGTACTGACAAGTACACAGGCGCTACACGTAGAATGCGTTTTACATACTGTACACTACAATCAGCATGTGTATGGTTGGGACGCATGAATGACTGTTTAATTCATGCAAAAATAAACTATTATATTAAAGGGGTTGTAAAGGATTTTTTCCCCCCTAAATAGCTTCCTTTCCCTTAGTGCAGTCCTCCTTCACTTACCTCATCCTTCCATTTTGCTTTTAAATGTCCTTCTTTCTTCTGAGAAATCCTCACTTCCTGTTCTTCTGTCTGTAACTCCACACAGTAATGCCAGGCTTTCTTCCTGGTGTAGAGAAAGCCTCTTGAGGGGGCGAGCAGGAGGGTCAGGACACTCTCTACTTTGCAGATAGAGAAAGGAGCTGTGTGTTAGTGGGCGTCCTGACACTCCTGCTCGCCCCCTTTAAGAGGCTTTCTCCACACCAGGAAGAAAGCCTCACATTAGGGTGTTGAGTTACAGACAGAAGAATAGGAAGTGAGGATTTCTCAGAAGAAATAAGGACATTTAAAAGAAAAATTGAAGGATGATGTAAGTGAAGGAGGACTGCACTAAGGTAAAGGAAGCTATTTAGGGAAACCAATGTTTTCCTTTACAACCCCTTTAAACTATTTTAGTTTTTACTTTGCCCTATAGCTAAACTCACATCCAGACCCTGTATGACATACAAGGACAGTGTGCACTTCTTACAAAGCCTGGGATGTAGCCGATTCCATCTAGATGGAGTTCCCTTTTCCCAGCTGCACCTTCTTACCAGTTATCCCCACAGTCGGGAGGATATAAAGCAGCATTAACCCAAAATTTTTTTACCAGTGCAACTTGTCATGTGATTTGGACCTGTTAACCACTTCAATACCAGGCATTTACACACCTTCCTGCCCAAGCAAATTTTCAGCTTTCAGCGCTGTCGCGATTTGAATGACAATTGCGCGGTCGTACTACACTGTACCCAAACAATTTTTTTTATCTTTTTGTTCCCACAAATAGAGCTTTCTCTTGGTGGCATTTGATCACCTCTGCGATTTTTATTTTTTGCGCAACTAATAAAAAAAAAAAAGACCGAACATTTTATGTGTGTCAATTTTTTTTGTAAATAAATACGTTTTGTTCTGCAGCGACGGGCACCGATATGGCTGCGCCGATGGGCACATATGGATGGCACAGATGGGCACTGTTTATCACTGTATTATGGTGCCAGTCAGTGCCTATTTGTGGGCACTGATTGGCATATGTATGGCATATTTTGGCACATGTGGATGGCCATGGGGGATGTACCTGGCCATCCGCATGTTGAAGGCTGCCCTGGTGGTCCTGGCGACTTCTCTGGTGGTCCAGTGTGGGCATCCGAGGGAGGGGGGCTGCGCTGATGTACAATCAGTGCAACCCCCTCTGTCAGGAGAGCCGCCGAACGGCTCTCCTCGTGTCTGTCAGACGCAAGTGAGGAAAAGCCGATCAAGAGCTCTCCCTGTTTACCACATGATCAGCCGTGTCCACGGCTGATCACGATGTAAAGAGCCTCCCTCGGAGACTTTACCAGGATCGGTGTAGCAATGTGTCAGACTGACACGCCGCACCACCGATCGCCGCGATGTGCGCCCCCACGGGCGCGCGGCGGCTGTTATCCTGCAGGTCAACAATAAACGTCCAGTCAGGATAACAAAACCACTTCCCGGACGTCAATATGCTATTGACCAGGCGGGAAGTGGTTAAATTGCACCTTGTCAGCAATGGAACTGTTCAGATCGGTGCAACACAGACTTTGCGGTGCCGCACAGATTTGAAAAAGTTCCTACACTATTTTTGACGATTTCAGGTGAGACTTGCATAGACATCTGCATGAAGTCGCACAAATTTCAGCCAAGTTACACCAACATGAATTTCAAGTAAATCACACGATTTCAAAGCCGCATTAAGTGTGAACCAGGGCTTAGGATAAACGGATCATCAGTCTGCCCATGGAGGAGCCACTTCTGTGTTTTCATCCATCAATGGACAGATGGAACGCCCGTATAAAAGCAGCCTAAGGCTTTTTACCTCCGATTTCACCTGGTGATCTGGCCAGTAATACTCCTCCTGTATTGGTGTGTCTCCACTCTCGATAAAAGGAGCAACAGAGACAACTTTAGACAGCAGCATTGTCAGTCTGGGGGAAGGGAAGTGTTAGTGTATCTATATCTGATAGTACATCTAACAAATTGAAGCCAAACTCCAGCTAAGCCTAGGTTCACATTGGAGCGATTTGTCATGCAAGATCAAATCGCATGACAAGTCGCAGCCTACTGGTGGCAATGGCACAATCAGTGCGACACCGATTTTGCGGCGCCTCAGCAATTTGCAAAAGTAGTTGCTGCACTACTTTTGCCGATTTCAGTTGCGACTTCAATAGACATCTGTGCATGAAGTCACACAGATGTCTATCAAGTAGCACCTGAAATCGCGCTGACCTTACTACTTTGAAATTGCGATACTCCAAGTGTAGTAGTGCAATTTTAAAGTAGCATCAATGTGAACCAGGGCTTAGACTTATCAGTTTTAGTACTGTATTTGCTGGCGTATAAGACTACCTTTTACACTTAAATAAATGGGCAAAAAGCAGGGGTCATCTTATACGCCGGTCAGCTGCTCGGATGCCTGATGGCTATGCGGTAATACTGTATGTAGCTTCGGCTACATACAGTATATTCCGCTTAGCCAATCCCAGTGAGCGATGTATTCAAATGAATACAGAGCCTGCTCGGATTGGAGTAACAACCTCTGCCAATCCGAGCAGGCCACATACAGTAGCCTGCTCAGATTGGCTTTGAGAGTCAGAGAGGCGTGGGCTGATTATGTTATAGCCCATGGGTGCTCAACCTGTGGCTCTCCAGCTGTTGCAAAACTACAATTCCCATAATGCCTCAGCTTTTGGGAGACATGCTTGTACCTGTCAGCGGCTTGCAATGCCTCATGGGAATTGTAGTTCCGCAACAGCTGGAGAGCCACAGGTTGAGCACCCATGTTATAGCCTCTGCCAATCCAAGCAGTCTTTGTATTCATTAATAGAATACATCGCTTGCCGTGATTGGCTCCAGCAAAGAGGAAGAAGTATATGGCTCCAGGTCCAGCAAGAATGAAGAAGAACATGGCTCTAGAAGGAAGAAATATGAAGAGTCAGAACTCAGAAGCCTTGAAGGGGGGGGGGGGGGGGGTGGGACGTCTTCTACAGTGAGTACAGGCAAAAAATCTTAAAAAACTGTAAAATTAGGGGGTCTTATACTCCCAGTCGCCTTATACACCGGCAAATACTTTTTTGGGGGTTTGCAGTAAACAATGCACCCTTAGCCTCCCTCCTCCCCCTCCCCACATATTCCCAATCAAGGTTGCGACAGCTCCAGGCTTCCCCTGCATCATGCCTCCTTCCTCTCCGCTGCGGTTTTCCTCCCTCCTCCTAGACGGCCAATCGGAGCGCCTCTCCTTTTCGGTGAATCGGGTTACTGGTCTCCCTGGCCCGATTGGCCAGGGAGGAGAATGTGTGACAATAGCAAATATCCATTCTTATTGAAATCTATGTATCCAGCACCCCACATGTAAATCAGGGGGCTGCCCACCATATGAACAGGCTGCCACTGATCCATGGTGTGATGGCAAATTTATCCATCTATAGGCAAAACTTTTTTTTTTAGATTGTGCAAGGGGGATTATAACCCGTCAGATTTTCTTTTCGCCATCTATGTCCCATTGCGAAGATTTCCCTTCGCTTCCTGTCCCATAGCCAAACAGGAAGTGAGAAAATCCCTGAAAATTTTCAATTCCTTGGGGACCCCCAGAACTAGTGTCCCCATTGGAAGATTTCCCCCTCCTACTTTTCTGGGGATAACCCAAAAATACCAGTTACACTTACGGTAGCTGTTTTTCTGTAAGTCTTACAGGACGGCACCTTGAGAGAGTAGACTGGCTCCACCTGACAGGAAACACAATCAGAAAGAGGTTTAAAAGCCCCGCCCCTCCCCGTGCACCTCAGTTAGTGATAAAGTAACCACCATAAGAGCACGGGAACCAGTATATAAAAATACAAACCATATAAATTCCTCAGGGTGGGAAATAGGCCTGCCGTCCTGTAAGACTTACAGAAAAACAGCTACCGTAAGTGTAACTGGTATTTTCTCAAGTCGTCTTCCAGGACGGCACCTTGAGAGATAAGCAAGTAACCCTCAGGCCTACCTTAGGGCGGGACAACTGCCTGCAGGATTCTTCTGCCAAACGTCAAGTCTTGGGGTGACAGAAGTTCCACTCGGTAGTGTTTGAGAAAGGTGTTCTGGCTTGACCACGTTGCTGATCTACAGATTTGTTCCACTGAAACTCCTGCTCTCTCTGCCCAGGAGGTTGCTATAGATCTCGTGGAATGTGCCTTGACTTTAGGTACTGTTTTGCCAGCCTTAATGTATGCTAATGAAATTGCCTGTCTTATCCACCTAGATATAGAGGCTCTAGATGCTTGGCAACCCTTTTTCTGTCCTGAAAAATTAATTAGCAAGTGAGATGAGCGTCTGAACTCGCTCACCCTTTCCAAATAACTTAACAAACAGCGTCTTACATCCAAACAGTGGAAGGTCTCTTCCCTTTCGTTCTGTGGATTTGCGCAAAATGAAGGAAGAATAATTTCTTGTGACCTATGAAATTTCGTTGCCACCTTAGGTAGGTACAGGGGATCCTGACTTAGGACTACCCTGTCTTCAAAAAGACGAAAATAAGGCTCTTTGATTGAGAGCGCCTGCATGTCTCCTATTCTTTTGGCCGTAGTAATAGCCAGAAGAAAGGAGAATTTAAATGTCAACAGCCTAACCGGAATGCTGTCTATCGGTTCAAACGGAGGTTTGGATAGATGGTCTAGAACCAAGGTGAGGTCCCAGGGGGGAACCCTGGAGATTTGAATAGGGGATAACCTATCCCTAGCCGACAGGAACCGCTTGATCAGCGGATCCAGGGCCAGCCTCTTGTCTAAAAAGTAGGACAAGGCGGCTACCTGTACTCTTAAGGTTCTTGTGGCTAGTCCTAGATCAACTCCTTCCTGGAGAAATTCCAGGATGACAGATATTTCAGGTAGTGGGGCTTGCCTGGCTGCACACCAGCGTGAAAAAACCCCCCAGGTCTTAGCATAGATTTTCCTAGTGACCTCCTTATGACTAGCCAAAAGGGTATTTATTACCTTCTCCGAACAACCTCTCCGCTGCAGGTTCCACCTCTCAAGTACCAGGCCGTCAGACTGAAAAAGTCGGGCTCTGGGTGAAAGATCGGTCCCTGCCGCAGAAGGTCCACTCGGACCGGGAGAGGAAGGGGGGGGAAGAACTGACCAACGTTCTAACATTGGAAACCAAGCTCTTTTGGGCCACTGGGGAGCGATCAGGATCAGCTTCCCCCGTGAGCGACTCAGTTTCTGTAGGACCCTTGGGATCAGACTCAGGGGAGGGAAAGCATAGGCCAGCTGAAATGTCCAGGCCTGGGCCAACGCATCCACACCCTCCGATCCCTGATCCCGGGAGAGGGAGAAGAACCTTTCTACCTTCCTGTTCTTCCTGTTCGCGAAGAGGTCTATCTCTGGGTTGCCGAAACGATGTCGAACCCAGTCGAAGACTTCTCGATTTAATTCCCACTCCCCCTGGAGGATGGGTTGGCGGCTTAGAAAGTCCGCTTCTAAGTTTAGGACTCCCCTGATGTGGATTGCTGAAAGGGAGAGGACTCTCTGTTCTGCCCAACTCAGAATTTCTAAGGACAGCCTTAGGAGGGAACGGGACCTGGTGCCTCCCTGGTGATTTATGAATGCCACCGTGGTTGCGTTGTCGGAGAGAATCTGTATTTCTTGGTTTATGACTCTCTCCTCGAACGCCTCCAAGGCCTTCCCGACCGCTAATAATTCGCGGAAGTTGGAAGAGGACCTGCTCTGTTGTCGATCCCAGCACCCCTGGGCCTGGAGACCCGACATGTGGGCTCCCCACTCCCAGGAGCTGGCATCCGTGGTTATCCTGAGAGGATTTGTCTGGTTCCATGGGAGGCCTTCCTCCAAATTCTGAGGAATGAGCCACCACCCCAGTGTGCATTTTACTGACTCCGGGATGCTGACTAGGGAGTCTAGGGATGAGTCCTTCCCGTCCCAGGAGGAGAGCAGGAAGGCCTGCAGGGATCTGTAATGAAGCTGGGCCCATGGGACCGCTGGGATGCATGAGGTCATCAGTCCCAGTAACCTCATGATCTGTCTGAGGGAAATTTCTATTGACCCCATGACGGACCTGACCACTGACCCGAGTCTCTGGATCTTGTCCTCTGGAAGAACCAGCTTTTTCTCTATGGAATCTATCAGGAATCCCAGATACATTTTTCTCTGTTCTGGGAGGAGAGAAGATTTTTCTCTGTTCACAATCCATCCCAAAGATTCCAGAGTAGTCAGGACGGTGGCCAGATCTGAGAGAAGGAGTTCTCGGCTGGGGTTGAAAAGCAGTAGGTCGTCCAGGTAGGGGACAAGGGAGATCCCTTTCAGATGTAGAAAGGCGACCACCTCTGCCAGGACCTTCGTGAAAACCCTTGGGCTGGAGGCCAGACCAAAGGGGAGTGCGGTGAACTGCCAGTGCTGAATCCCCTGAGGGGAGGCAATGGCAAATCGGAGGAACCTTTGATGGTCCCTGAAGACTGGGACATGGAGGTAGGCGTCCCTCAAGTCTATGGTTACCATAAAGACTCCTTCTAACAACAGTCCCTTGAGACTGTAAATGTTTTCCATGCGGAATTTCTTGTAGAGGAGAAAGGTATTTAAAGGTTTTAAATTTATGATCAATCGGAATTTCCCCGAAGGTTTGGGCACCATAAAAATATGTGAGTACACCCCCTGACCCTGTTGTCCTGGCGGAACTGGGATTATGACTGCCTGCTGAGCTAGATCTGTGACACTTCCCAGAAGGGCAGCTGCCTTGAGGGGATCTTGGGGTAGATGAGTGAGGAGAAATATTGGGGGGGGAAGTTGGCGGAATTCCAATCTGTAACCCTCCCTCACTATTTGCAGAATGTGAGGACTCCGTGTTATACTCTCCCAGGCTGGAAAAAATTGGGAGAGTCTTCCCCCGACTCTTAAGTCACTTGGAGTCCTTACCTGCGGGTTTGGGATCGGGGAAAAGGATACCCCCTTTTGGCTTATCCTTTCCCGCGATCCAACGCTTATTAAAGGCCGATCTTCGGTCAGAAGGTCGGTTTTTATTCTGGGGGCCTCGAAAAAATCTTCTCCTGTTAGGTCTAGGTTTTGGGGGGAACCGTTTCCCCTTTTCTGAGGCCCTAGTTAGAGCTTGATCAAGTCCTGCCCCAAAGAGAAGAGTACCTTCAAAGGGCAGGGCACATAGACGGGTCTTGGAGGCAAGATCACCTTCCCACGTCTTGAGCCATACCGCCCTTCTGGCGGCGTTGACGAGAGCACCCGTCTTAGCAGAGGATCGGACTGTTTCAATCGATGCGTCTGCAAGATAGGCAACCGCACTGCCTATGACTGTAAGAGAATCTCTAATTTCTTTAAACTTGGAGGTCTGAGGTACATGCTCCAGAAGTCTGGTTAACCAGGTATCTGCATTCCTAGCGATGCAGGAAGAGGCTAAAGCGGGTCCAAGGGCGGCCGTATTAGCCTCCCAGGCCCTGCGAAGGGAGGTGTCTGCCCGCCTGTCTAAGGAATCCTTTAAGTTCCCTGCATCTTCAAACGAGAGGTCAGACTGCCTGGAGAGTTGGGCTAGAGATGCATCTAGTTTAGGAGTTTTAAACAAAGTATTTTCTAACTCCTCCTTAAAGGGACAGCGCCTCTTCCAGGTCTTGTACCTTAGTAGTTTCTTTTCAGGCTCAGCCCATTCCCTCAGAACTATATCTTTAAGTGACTGATGGACTGGGATAACCTTTGGCTGGGGTTTAGCTAAACCCTGGTACATTCTGTCCTGAGGTGACACCAGCTCTGCTGGCTGCTGGATCCCCTCAGAGGCATAGACAGCAGACAGCAGACCCCCCATGTCATCTGTAGAAAAAATATATTTGCCTGATCTGGCATCCTCATCCTCATCCTCAGAATGACTATCAATTACCCCATCTTCTGGAGCCTCTGAATCTTCGGTGTCAGATAGGAGAGACTCCCTAGCCCTGGAAACTCGTGGCACTGGGGTGGATGAGCTCTCTTGAGAAGAGGGGCCGGCTGCTATGGGCTCAGGATCCCTATTTTTTAAGGTGTCCTTAAATTCCTTTAATGTGGAGAGCATTTGGGATTGGACAGCTAGGAATTCTTTCATAATTAGGGAAGTTTCCTTTGCTGTCAATTTTTGTATGCATTTGGCACAGAGAAGTTTGGAGTAATCTGCAGCCAGCTTAATGCTACAGTTACCACACCTCTTGGTTTTGGAAGTGTGTTTTAGGGAGAGAATAGCAGCTTCCCCCTGGGCAGAAACCTCCTCCCCTGTAAGGGGAGAAAAAAATATATCACAGTTCAAACATCAAGTGTGAGAGGGGGGGGGGAGGGAGAGGACTCAGTCCAATATGCCCCCCTGACATTCTGAGGCAGACTCACCCTTGGTGGTGTCCTCGGCAGCGGCTGCTAGCGAACGATCCTCGCGCTCCATAGCGAAGTCGTGTAGGCGCCACTCTCCTCCTTGCTGCAGTGAGAACAGCGAGGAGCCGACGCCGCTGGCGGCCGCCATCTTGGTGAAGACCGGAAGCGGAACTTCGTCATCACCGCGCGCCGCCTGTGACGCGGCGTCGACTGCTGGCTCCATTCGAAAATGTCCCCGGGAGGACAGCACACCGGAGCCACGCTGAGGAAGCCCTCACACCCGCCCAGCAGGTAAGGGGTCCTGGAGGAGAGGGAACATGGCCACATAGGAGTACTGGAATAGCCACTATCCCAGGGATTCCTACCGAAAGGAAAGAAGGGGGGTATTGTTTGCAATCTTCCTCCCCCCCCCCTATCACACGGGGAAAACCCCCCGGGACAGGCATTACACCTTTTAGCTGAGGCAGGGACGGCCCCCAGGACCCACTGCTCAGTACCCGGAGGGGGACCACCAGCCCCAGGCCTTAGGTCTGATAAAAAATAACAAACTGTTTCGCTGGTGGGAAACACAATCAATAACTGAGGTGCACGGGGAGGGGCGGGGCTTTTAAACCTCTTTCTGATTGTGTTTCCTGTCAGGTGGAGCCAGTCTACTCTCTCAAGGTGCCGTCCTGGAAGACGACTTGAGAAATTTGAGATTCTCTCACTTTCAACGATAATGGTAAACAGGACATATAGGGAGAGTGAGTCCTCCTTAATGGGGGCACAGACAGCAATAAAACCTGACAGGCATGCCAATCCCTCGCCACTACATAATAATAATAATAATAATAATAATAATAATAATAATAATATATATATATATATATATATATATATATATATACCCAGGGCCGGACTTACCATTGGCCTTGACTGGGCTCAAGCCCAGGGGCCCCTCCCAATAGGGGGCCCCCTTTAAAAAAAAAAAAAAAATAAATTTTTTTTTTTTTTTTTTTTTTTTTTTTTAGGGGTCCGGAGGTCCCCAGGGGCCCGGAGGCCCCCAGGGCCCCGGACGGCAACCCCCCTTTTTTTTATTTATTTTTTGTAAAAAAATGTTTTTTTTTATATATTTTTTTTTATATATATAATATATATATATATATATATATATATATATATATATATATATATATATATATATATATATATATTTTTTTTTATTATTATTATTATTAAAGGGCCCAGGGGTCTCCAGGGCCCCGGACGGCAACCCCCCTTTTTTTATTTATTTTTTATTTTTATATATATAATATATATATATATATATATTTTATTATTATTATTAAAGGGCCCAGGGGTCTCCAGGGCCCCCGGATGGCAACCCACCTTTTTTATTTTTTTATAAAAAAAATTTCCTTTTTTTTTTATATATATATATATATTTTTTTTATTAAAGGGCTCAGAGGTCCCCAGGGCCCCATGTGGCAACCCCCCCTTTTTTTATTTTTTTTATAAATGTTTATTTTTTTATTTTTGTTTATTTTTTTATTTTTTATTAAAAGGCCCAGAGGTCCCCAGGGCCCCCGGGTTTGGCAACCTCCCTTTTTTTATGTATTTTTTATAAATGTTTTTTTTTTTATTATTATTAAAGGGCCCAGAGGTTTATTTTTTCTTTTTATTAAAAGGCCCAGAGGTCCCCAGGGCCCCGGATGGCTACATATATTTATATATATTTGTTTTCTTCTTTATTTCTTCTTTTTTTTGTAAAGGCCCCCCCGCTTCTCAATTTGCGGCAGCCCCCACGCTTCTCAATTTCAGGCGGCAGCACCCCCACCCCCCCTAGGTTCTCTGCTTCAGGGGGCCCCTTGCACAGCTTAAGGCATGGATTCTGTGGGACTTTCCCGCACAGACAGCTTCTTCCCGCAGTCCCGCAAAAGGGATTTTCCCGCACTGCAAGAGGAGGCAGCACGGAAGCAGGAGGAACCGGAGTGGTGTGTGGAGGACTGTGGCTGCTGAAGGGAAGAAAGCCGACAGCCGGGCTAATGACAGTCTGTGGCCCCGGCTGTTGGCACAGGTGAGAGGCACTCCCCCCCCTCAACAACTGCAAAATACTTTAATGCGCTCCCCCCCGCTCAACAACTTCAATTCGCCCCCCCCCCGCTCAACAACTTCGATCCCCCCCAATTCTCGGCTCCAGGGGGCCCCTTCAACACTCAAGCCCAGGGGCCCCCACCACCCTAAGTCCTGCCCTGTATATACCACTTAAGGGCCTTTGACATTTTCTTCTGTCTCTAAACACCACTCTATGTTGGCCTATGTCGACAGACGTTTATAGGCATTTAGAGGCAGAAAAAAAAAAATAGTGCTTTAGGCTCCATGCACACTTTTTAAAGCGGTTCTCCACCCTAAAGTGGAGTCCCGCTGATCGGAACCCTCCCCCCCTCCGGTGTTACATTTGACACCTTTCAGGGGGGAGGGGGGTGCAGATACCTGTCTAAAGACAGGTATTTGCACCCACTTCCGGCCCGGCATTCACGGGCAAAAGACGGGCATTCCGTCACATCCCGTCGCCTCCACCGTTGTGTGCTGGGAACACTCGGCTCCCAGCACACAGCGGGAGCCAATCGGCGGGCACGGCGCGACTCGCGCATGCGCCGTAGGGAACCGGGCAGTGAAGCTGCAGCGCTTCACTTCCTGGTTCCCTCAGCCTGGATGGCGGGGGGAGCAGCAGAGTGACGAGCGATCGCTCGTCCTCTGCTGTGATCGGCGCTGGACTCCAGGACAGGTAAGTGTCCTAATATTAAAAGTCAGCAGCTGCAGTATTTGTAGCTGCTGGCTTTTAATATATTTTTCCTGTGGCACATCCACTTTAAGCTCTTAGAAGCCATTATCATTATTTTTCTGCTCCTTGAAGCTAAATTGTTCTAGCCTATGTGTCCATACACAGTACCTTAGGCTATTATCGTTTGAGCTTCAGCGTCTATAGGAGCAGAAAAAAAAAAAAAAAATAATAATTCCCGCTACTAATCGTGTTTTTTTAGGTTCCTTGCACACTAGCATTTTTTTCAGCTAAAAATACATTGGATATAAAAATGCTGGCAATAGATTTTTGTAGTAGCATTTAAGAGTGTTTAATTTGCATTTTAGCCTAGGTTCACATTGGAGCGATTTGTCATGCGATTTGAGACATCAAAACGCATGACAATTGGCGACAATGGCACTATCCCAATCAGGGCGACATCGATTTTGCAGCGCCGCAATGATTTGCAAAAGTAGTTCCTGTACTACTTTTGACAATTTCAGGTGCGATTTCAATCGACATCTGTGTATGAAGCCACACAGATGTTTATCAAGTAGCACCTGAAATCGAGCTGACCTTGCTACTTTAAAATCGCGCTACTTCGAGTGAAGTAGCGCAATTTCAAAGTAGCATCAATGTGAACCAGGGCTCAGTCACGTCTCTGCTGGAAAAACGCTCCAAGAAACTCTACAAAGGCTTTTTTTTCTGCTCCGAGATGCTGAAGCTCAAAAAACGCCAATAGCCTGAAGTAGCAGAGCAGAAAAAACAAAGCAAAAAAACAAAACAAACAAGGAACCTAAAGGAAATGCAAAAAACGCTAATGCTCCTAAACGCACTGAAAACGCTACAACAAAAAGCTATTGGGGCTCATTTACACTTGCGTCAAAACAAGGCTTTGGAAAGTCTTAGAGCTCATTCATTTTAATGCCCAGAATAGTCTGGCCAATGGAACGAACACCCAAATACTTGACATGCACACAAACACTTATTTATACAATATTCTTCCTGCCTGGAGAAAAGCTGATCAAACACCCAGCATGCATGAACCCCAAGGTATAATAATGCGCCTCCAACACATCCCTTGTCCCAGACTCTTTGCTGCCCCTGCTCCCAGGACTCCACTCACCCATCTGCTCCAGGAAAGAACACCGCCTCCTAGTGGGCTCTTTATATAACTTGCCCCAATAGGTGGTTGAGCAGAAGGAGGGGGTTTCCTGGCATACAGCAGGTGTTCCTACTCCAATCACCCACCCAACCACCCATCACATGAACCTCTTAGGTGCTGGACACTCCACTAATGAATGTATTGAGTAGTGATTGCAGATCACCTGTAGGAAGGGTTAACCCATGTGTCTGCCCTCTCTGTCCCACACTTTAATTTTGCAATGGCCCATCCAGCCAGGGGAGATCACTGTGCACAGGAGATCCCTCGGAGGGAAGGTTTGGGTGGTTTTTGGGTGATCAAGCAGTGAGGAAAGTTTTGGGGATACTCTGTATATAATCTGATCTGTAGTATCAGGAGATCCCAGATCATAAGACCTAGACTGATCAACTGATGATCCGGTGCCATGGAAGGGCCCATGATGGCTGATGGCTTCTACCCGGATTTTTCGGCCCTGGAGGAAGTCCTTCTACCGCCGAGCTTCGCATCGGATCACACCTGGAGCAACCTGGGCGAGGAATGGACGAGATTGATTTCAGAGCTGCAATGCTGCGAGCTGCCGCACGGTGTCGCCAAAGAACAGCCAGACTCGGCTTCCTCAATGTGCGAGCCCATCGTGCGCCCTGACAAGCCATGCCGCAGAAGATCCACCAGAGGGCGCAAGCGTCGCTGTAGCAGCAGGTGTGCCATTATCTAATACAGTGTATAATAAACACTGCTTATTATGGAAGAGTGTGTTGGGGGGCTGATGAGAAAACTGGGGGGGTTAAAGGGAAATGCAAGGCAGTAAAGGGTAACCCAGTAAAAATCTATTATCCTAGGGGATCTTAGCAGTTATAAACAGTAAAAAAAAACTACTGTAACCATTTATATTAGTATTAATAATAACTCCTAATTAAATTAAAGCAGAGATCCAACCTAAAGGAGAAGCTCCGCTTGTTTGCTGCCTCCCCCGCCCTGCTGCCACACTTCCGGGTGACCTTGCCAGCTCCACTTTAACCACTTTGCCTACTGGGGCAATTTTTTTTATATTTTTACACACATGTTAAAATCAGCATTTTTTTTTTTGTTTGTTTTGCTAGAAAGATACTTAAAACACCCAAATATTTATTTTCTCAAAGTAGAGACCCTGGAGAATAAAATGGTGGCTGTTGCAAGTGTTTATGCCATGCGATATTTGTGCAGTCATTTATCAAACATACATTTTCTGAAATAAATACACTTATTGAACAAAATATAATGCCCAATATTTTGGTAAATATCTAAAATATAACGCTGCATTGAGAATAAATGCAGATGCAAACACGTTGAGATTTAACCACTTAAGATCCGGACCTTTAGGCAGCTAAAGGACCCGGCACAGGTTTTGCGATTCGGCACTGCGTCGCTTTGACAGACAATTGCGCGGTCGTGCGACGTGGCTCCCAAACAAAATTGGCGTCCTTTTTTTCCCCACAAATAGAGCTTTCTTTTGGTGGTATTTGATCACCTCTGCGGTTTTTATTTTTTGCGCTATAAACAAAAATAGAGCGACAATTTTGAAAAAAATGCAATATTTTTTAATTTTTGCTATAATAAATATCCCCCAAAAAATATAAAAAAACTTTTTTTTCCTCAGTTTAGGCCGATACGTATTCTTCTACCTATTCTTGTTAAAAAAAATCGCAATAAGCGTTTATCGGTTGGTTTGCGCAAAATTTATAGCGTTTACAAAATAGGGGATAGTTTTATTGCATTTTTATTAATTTTTTTTTTTTTTACTACTAATGGCGGCGATCGGCGATTTTTTTTTTTCGTGACTGCGACATTATGGCGGACACTTTGGACAATTTTGACTTATTTTTGGGACCATTGTAATTTTCACAGCATAAAATGCATTGTTTACTGTGAAAATGACAATTGCAGTTTGGGAGTTAAAGGGGTGGTTCCCCCTAAAACAAAATTCTAACAATACATTCGGATGTCTGCTTACACTGCGGGTAGGCTGGCTTTTGTTTTTTTGTTTTAGTACATACCTCGATATCGCCGTTTCCTCGCTTGGCGGTGGGCGTTCCTAGTTGATTGACGTTCCTCAGACGGGCGCATACTGCGCGTCACGACTTTCCGACAGAAGCCGAACGTCATTGCGCAGGCGCCGTATAGAGTCGGCTCTATACGGCGCCTGCGCAGCGACGTTCGGCTTCTTTCGGAAAGTCGTGACGCGCAGTATGCGCCCGTCTGAGGAACGTCAATCAACTAGGAACGCCCACCGCCAAGCGAGGAAACGGCGATATCGAGGTATGTACTAAAACAAAAAAACAAAAGCCAACCTACCCGCAGTGTAAGCAGACATCCGAATGTATTGTTAGAATTTTGTTTTAGGGGGAACCACCCCTTTAACCACAAGGGGCGCTGATGGGGTTATGTGTGACTTCATGTGTGTTTACAACTGTAGGGGGGTGTGGCTGTAAGTGTGACGTCATCGATTGTGTATCCCTATAAAAGGGATCACTCGATCGATGACGCCGCCACAGTGAAGAACGGGGAAGCTGTGTTTACATACGGCTCTCCCCATTCTTCAGCTCCAGGCCCGATCGCGGGACTCCAGCGGCGATCGGGTCCCGCGGTCCCGGAGCTTCGGACCGGCTCGCGGGCGCGCAGCTGGGTACTAGCACAGGACGTACCTATACGTGCATGTGCCCAGCCGTGCCATTCTGCCGACGTAAATGTGCAGGAGGCGGTCCTTAAGTGGTTAAAATTGCGCATGCCTGTAAAATGGAGAAAAACAGTATCTAAAATTGTCCATAGGCAACGCTTTTCCTTGGTTCGAATCCCAACCACGACAGTATCTGCCTGGAGTATTATGTTCTCCCTTCCTCCAGGTACACTGGTTTCCTCCGACACTCCAAAGGTTAATTGGCTCCTGTCTAAATTGGCCCTAGTATATGTATGAATGTGAGTTAGGGACATTAGATTGTAAGCTTCTTGAGGTCAGAGACTAATGTGAATGTATAATAAACATGTAACGTGCTGCGTAAAACTGATCGCGCTATATAATAATAAACGCTTTCCCCCCCCAGTGAATACAAGGCATTTCCTGATTGGACAAGGTGGAGAGGAGGAATAGTGACATCATGGGGTCAGCTTGGCTCCATGGTAAACCCTAAATATCGGTGTAACAAGCTCTAAAAGGTGGAGTTAGCCTTTAACTGAACTGGTTGAAGTTAGAAGCTGATTGGTTATTATGCACAGCTACTCCAGATGAGGAGATCCAAAGGAGAGCATGAGTGCTCTGCTCAGATAGATTGTCATCCAGCACATAACTCAAATTCATTTTCTATATAATTTCACCTCATATACTCTATAGGACACTTCGGCTGACCTCAGAAAACCTCGGAAAGACTTCTACCCGAGATTTGCTGAGGTCAGCCGTGCTGTCCTCAGGCCTTTCCGTGCATTTCCGAACGGCGCCAATCGGCTCCAGCGCCCCCCCCCACCTCAGGCCAAAAGCAGTACTGCACACCGCTTTGGCCTGAATCGTGCTCGTTTCGCGTTTTAGACTTTGTGAAAATGTATATTTGTATCATTCTCAAAACGTTTATCCATGGCTGTACACTGAGCAACAAGAAGTTAAAGGGGTTGTAAAGGTACAATTTTTTTTTTCCTAAATAGCTTCGTTTACCTTAGTGCAGTCCTCCTTCACTTACCTCATCCTTCCATTTTGCTTTTAAATGTCCTTATTTCTTCTGAGAAATACTCACTTCCTGTTCTTCTGTCTGTAACTCCACACAGTAATGCGAGGCTTTCTTCCTGGTGTGGAGAAAGCCTCTTAAGGGGGCGAGCTGGAGTGTCAGGACGCCCACTAACAGACAGCTCCTTTTCTCGATCTGCAAAGTAGAGGGTGTCCTGATCCTCCAGCTCGCCCCCTCCCCCCTCAAGAGGCTTTCTCCACACCAGGGAGAAAGTGTCACATTACTGTGTGGAGTTACAGACAGAAGAACAGGAAGTGAGGATTTCTCAGAAGAAATAAGGACACTTAAAAGCAAAATGGAAGGATGAGGTAAGTGAGGGAGGACTGCACTAAGGTAAAGGAAGCTATTTAGGATTTTTTTTTTTTTTTATCTTTACAACCCCTTTAACCACTTTAAAACCGCACGCCGTCATATGACGTCCAAAAAGGGGATCTGTTATCCCGGGTGGACGTCATATGACGTCCTGTACTTTGTGCGGGGATATCTGAATGATGCCTGCACCTAGAGGCATCATTCAGATATCATTTTCTTCCGGCGGCGATCCTGCACACCGTAAGAATGATCATATCGGCGGTTCCACCGCTTGATCGTTCTTATAGGCGGTGGTAGGGGACATCCCCCCCTCCCGCCGCCATCCGGTGCTTCTCTGGGCTCTCCCGTGCCATCTGGGGCCCGGAGAGATGATCGCCGTCCGCCGGATGTGCAGCATAGAGATGACTGGTGACCAGATGGTCACCAGTCATCTCTATGACCATCGGAGGCCCGGGCGCGATGTGATGACGTCACGCCCGGGTATCCAGAAGTAAACAAACCGCAATTGCGGCTAGTAAGAAAGAGATCTGTGAAATTTTTTTTCACAATCTCATTCTTTCCAGCCTGGAGGAGAAATGTGGGGTCTTATTTACCCCGTGTCTCTCCTTAAAGAGGACCTGTCACACACTATTCCTATTACAAGGGATGTTTACATTTCTTGAAAAAGGAATAAAAGCATTCGAAAACAAAGTGTAAAAAAATAAATCGATAAGTCAAATTAAAAATAAATAAATAAATAAATAAAAATTCAAATGCCCCTGTCCCCGGTAGCTCGCACTCAGAAGCGAACGCACATGTAAGTCCCGCCCACTTATGTAAACGTCGTTCAAACCACACATGTGAGGTGTCGCCGCGTGCGTTAGAGCGTGTTCAACAATTCTAGCACTAGACCTCTTCTGTAACTCTAAACTGGTAACCTGTAAAAATGTTAAAGCGTCGCCTATGGAGATTTTTAAGTAACGAAGTTTGGCGCCATTCCATGAGTGTGCGCAATTTTAAAGCATGACATGTTAGGTATATATTTACTCGGCGTAACATCATCTTTCATATTTTACAAAAAAGTCAGTGTTGATGAAGATTGAAGGTTTCCCAGCTGTTGGAATACAATGATCACTGATGGTTGCTGGTGGCAGTAATCGTACGAAAAAACAGACAGGCTGGTTATACTGAAGTCAATGGATAGACTGACATCAGTACAACCAGCCTGCCCATAGATGGTTCAAAATTCAGCCAGTTCCTGCTGAACCCACCAAATTTCGGTCTGTCTATGCCGGACTTTATATTTTAACAGTAAGAAGGAATGATTGTATTGTGGTCAATTCTGTGATCTAATGTAATGCCGCGTACACACGACCGTTATTCATGTCATGGAAAAAAATAAAGTTTTTCTCAACGTGATTGCTCTCAAGCCGGCCTTGCATACACACGATCATGATAAAAAATGCTTGCGCAAAGTGCGGTGACGTACAACAGCACTATAAAGGGGAAGTTCCATTCGAATGACGCCACCCTTTGGGCTGATTATGCTAATTTCCCATCTCATAACTTGCTTCTGAGCATGCACAATTTTTCCAATTGCATTTTTCTCGTCATGAAAAACGGTCGTGTGTACGTGGCATTATAATGGAAAACTCTCCCATGTATCTCCATTGTGAACAGAAAAATAATTTACTAAACCTGGAGCAGACAGTATCTGGAGTAGCTGTGCATAGTAACCAATCAGCTTCTAACTTCAACCAGTTCAGTTAAAGGCTAACTCCACCTTTTAGAGCTTGTTACACCGATTATTTAGGGTTTACCATGGAGCCAAGCTGACCCCATGATGTCACTATTTCCCTCTCCACCTTGTCCAATCAGGAAATGCCTTGAATTCACTGGGGAAAAAAAGTATTTATTATTATATAGCGCGATCAGTTTTACGCAGCACTTTACATGTTTATAATACATTCCCATTAGTCTCTGACCTCAAGAAGCTTACAATCTAATGTCCCTAACGCACAAAAATTGTACAATGTTTGGATCAGTAGGATCAGTCTAGTGTATAAAAAAGGTGTGTGGGATCAGTATAAAGTATATATGAGGGGTGAGGGGGTCAGTATAAAGTATATATGAGGGGTGAGGGGGTCAGTATAGTATATATGAGGTGTGTGTGATCAGTATAAAGTATATATGAGGGGTGAGGGGGTCAGTATAGTATATATGAGGTGTGTGGGGTCAGTATAGTATATATGAGGTGTGTGTGTGATCAGTATAAAGTATATATGAGGGGGTCAGTATAGTATATATGAGGTGTGTGGGGTCAGTATAGTATATATGAGGTGTGTGTGATCAGTATAAAGTATATATGAGGGGTGAGGGGTCAGTATACCCTGTTTCTCCGAAAATAAGCCTTACCCCGAAAATAAGACCTAGCGTGAGTTTCTGGGATGACTGCAATATAAGCCCTACCCCAAAAAATAAGCCCTAGTAAGTCCTTGTAAAAACATGTAATCTGTTCTGTAAAAAGATTATATAATGTGCAGTGTGTCTCCCTTTTGTAACTTTATTGTAGAAAATACCTTATTTACAGCACTGCTGGGCGCTCACGTGAGCTCTTCTCCTCTCCTCCCGGCTGATGTCAGCTGGTTTTTTTTTCAATAAAACTTTATTAAGCCCCTACCCACTGCAGTAATCAGAGTGGGGCTGACGTCTTTGGGGATCTTGGCCCCTCCCTGCAGTATTTGAGTAGGGAAGAAGAGCTCCAGCAGGTCACGTGAGCAGCAAGCGGCACTGTAATTAAGGTATTTTCCACAATATTGTTACACAAGGAGACAGATTACATCATTTTATAAGGTCTTTAAACAAAGGTTTATTTTTGGGATTACAGAATTTCACAATGCTGACTCCAGGGGGGGAACTTTTTTGTACATACCATAAATAAATAAGACATCCCCTGAAAATAAGCCCTAGTGTGTTTTTTGTAGCCAGAATTAATATAAGACCCGGTCTTATTTTCGGGGAAATACGGTAGTATATATGTGGGGTCAGTATAAAGTATATATGAGGTGTGTGGGATCAGTATAAAGTATATATGAGGGGTCAGTATAGTATATATGAGGTGTGTGGGGTCAGTATAAAGTATATATGAGGGGTGAGGGGGTCAGTATAGTATATATGAGGTGTGTGTGATGAGTATAAAGTATATATGAGGGGTGAGGGGGTCAGTATAGTATATATGAGGTGTGTGGGGACAGTATAGTATATATGAGGTGTGAGGGGGTCAGTATAGTATATATGAGGTGTGTGTGATCAGTATAAAGTATATATGAGGGGTGAGGGGGTCAGTATAGTATATATGAGGTGTGTGGGGACAGTATAGTATATATGAGGTGTGTGTGATCAGTATAAAGTATATATGAGGTGTGTGTGGGGTCAGTATAGTGTATATGAGGTGTGTGGGATCAGTATAAAGTATATATGAGGGGTGAGGTGTCAGTATAGTATATATGAGGTGTGTGGGGTCAGTATAAAGTATATATGAGGTGTGTGTGATGAGTATAAAGTATATATGAGGGGTGAGGGGGTCAGTATAGTATATATGAGGTGTGTGGGGTCAGTATAAAGTATATATGAGGGGTGTGGGGTCAGTATAAAGTATATATGAGGGGTGAGGGGGTCAGTATAGTATATATGAGGTGTGTGGGGTCAGTATAGTCAGGGCCAGTGCTACCACTAGGCAGCCGCCTAGGGCGCCCTGCTGCCTAGGGTGCCCGACCACTGGTGTTCCTACTCTCTTCTCTCAGCAGGAAGCAAATAAGTCTCAGCATCAGCCTCCGCTCCATTCGCACATAGTGTTAGAGGAGCAGCGGCAGCAGAGGTCTGTGTCCCGACTCCCGAATGAATGGAAGCAAGCAAACATTCATTGATGGGCACTGGTGGGCTGCATTTGATGGGTGCTGTTGAGGCTGCATTGATGGGCGCTGGTGAGGCTGCATTTGATGGGCGCTGGTGAGGCTGCATTTGATGGGCGCTGGTGAGGCTGCATTTGATGGGCGCTGGTGAGGCTGCATTTGATGGGCGCTGGTGAGGCTGCATTTGATGGGCGCTGGTGAGGCTGCATTTGATGGGCGCTGGTGAGGCTGCATTGATGGGTGCTGGCAAGGCTGCATTTGATGGGCGCTAAAAAGGTGGTGTATACATGGGCAGGACAAAGAGGCTAGAGTCAGGGGTGGAGCCAAGGGGGGCAGCAAAATTAAGTTTTGCCTAGGGTGTCAAAAATCCTTGCACCAGCTCTGAGTATAGTGTATATGAGGTGTGTGGGATCAGTATAAAGTATATATGAGGTGTGAGGGGGTCAGTATAGAGCATATATGAGGTGTGTGGGATCAGTATAGAGTACATATGAGGTGTGAGGGGGTCAGCATAGCATATAATGAGGTGTGTGTGGTCATTATAGTGAATATGAGGTATAGAGAGTGTATATATATATATATATATATATGGTGTATGGGACCAGTGTAATGTATATGAGGTGTGTGGGGTCAGTATAGAGCATGTATGAGGTGTGTGTGGGGTCAGTATGGTGTATATGAGGTGTGTGGGATCACTATAAAGTATATATGAGGTGTGTCGGGTCAGTATAGTATATATGAGGTGTGAGGGGGTCAGTATAGTATATATGAGGTGTGAGGGGGTCAGTATGGTATATATGAGGTGTGAGGGGGTCAGTATAGAGCATATATGAGGTGTGTGGGGTCTATATATATATATATATATAGCGAATATGGGGTATATGGGATCACTATAGTATATATGAGGTGTGTGGGGTCAGTATAGTATATATGAGGTGTGTGGGGTCTATATATATATATATATATATATATATAGCGAATATGGGGTATATGGGATCACTATAGTATATATGAGGTGTGTGGGGTCAGTATAGTACATATGAGGTGTGTGGGGTCTATATATAGCGAATATGAGGTATATGGGATCAGTATAGTAATATATGAGGTGTGTGGAATCACTATAGTATATATGAGGTATGTGGGATCAGTATAAAGTATATATGAGGTGTGTGGGATCAGTATAGAGTACATATGACGTGTGAGGGGGTCAGTATAGCAGTATAGCATATGAGGTGTGTGTGTGGTCATTATAGTGAATATGAGGTATATGGTATCAGTATAGAGTATATATATATAAGGTGTATAGGACCAGTGTAGTGTATATGAGGTCAGTGTGGTGTATATGAGGTGTGTGTGTGGTCAGTGTGGTGTATATGAGGTGTGTGGGATCACTATAAAGTATATATGAGGTGTGTGGGGGATCAGTATAGTATATATGAGGTGTGTGGGCTCAGTATAGTATATATGAGGTGTGTGGGCTCAGTATAGTATATATGAGGTGTGTGGGGTCTATATATAGCGAATATGAGGTATATGGGATCAGTATAGTGTGTATATATGAGGTGTGTGGGGTCTATATAGTGAAATGATATATAAAATGAATTTGAGTTATGTGCTGGGTGACAATCTGAGCAGAGCACTCAGGCTCTCCTTTGGATCTCCTCATAGAATTCTCTCCGGGGTTCCATCTGACTGTGTGTGAAGGTGTGAAGATTGTTACATTGTCCTCCATTGTGTAATGTTACATTGTATCAGTGCTCTCTCTGTATCTCTATGGTGTCTGCTATCACACAGTGCACCTTCATTCTTCCAGTCACATCATTGTATCATTTTGTGAGATACAAAGTGTCTGTGGTGTCTCCTCTCCTCGGGGGTTGTTACATTGTATCGCTCAGGCTCTCTCCTGGTTGTTACAATGTATCCATAGCTCTGCTGGGACTGAATGGAGGTTCCTGGGCTGATTGTATCTTTCTCAGACCTTATTATGTGTGACAATGTTGTCTTTTCTGTTTTGTATGACTTCTGAGGAATGTTCAGCTCAGCATGACAGGATGTCACCCGAATATTAGAGGAGTGAGGACTCGGAGGACTGACCCCCCCCCCTCTTACACCTCCCTTCCCGCCCAAAACCTCCTCCCTCATATACCAGAAGAATAGTGCTGGAGGTGTGAGGAGAGTCATGTAGGGTGGGTGTTTGTAAGGGATGGGTGGGGGGTATATATTTATAGATATGTGTGTGTGTATGTATCATAATATTTTCGGGCTCCTATGCACATGAATAGCTTCCAGCTGTCCCTCATGTGGAGTCCCTGACTCTCTATCCTTCACCCCCTCATGTCCCCCTCTTTTAGCCCTGCTGTAGAGCTCTGTATAAATCAATGTACTGTTTAAAGTGGTACTAAAGGATTTTTTTTGCTTTTAAAAAAAGTTTGTACTTACCTGTTCTGTGCAACAATATAGCACAGAGTGGCCCCTTACCTCCTCTTATGGAGCCCCCCACCAGCACTGTGCGCTCCTTCTTCCATCACTGTACACTACAGGGACACCCCTGCACACACACTCCCAAACCATGGCTGTGTGCATCTATAGACACACACAGCGCTGGTAAGAGGGTCCAGATAAGTGTTTAAGGATGAATGGGGGAGTAAGGAGAGGAGAGGTAGTGGAGTGGTTTTAGCCTTAAGGCTCCATTCACACCTAGGCGTATTGTCGCCTGTAGCGCGATGCTATTGCAGCCTGCAATACGCTGGAGGGGTGATTTTACATTGTCGGCAATGGAGATGGTTCACATCTCCACGCCGAACGCCGAAACGCCTGAAGCTCAAAACAAGTCCCGGACCATTTTTTCAGGCGGCTTTCGGCATAGCCGACAATGTTGATCACCCCTCCGGCGTATGTTACCGCGGCGTATTTTACTGAGGCAAATCGTGGGACAAAACGCCGCAATTTGTCGCGGCAAATCGGGGTAAAATACGCCGCGTTCAGGTGTGAATGCAGCCTAAGTCCTCATGCACACAGGGTGTTAGAAAATACAAACTCTGCAAAGCCAGTACTGACGCCAGGAAAAAGCAGCTGTGAAAACAGGCTTTTAATAGCGATTTGCATTGGCGTTAATGCGGGTTTAGCAGCCTTTCTCTGCCTTCTTTTTTCCACACCCAAATCCAATTACTGCAGCTGAAAAATGCTTGACGTGGCTTAATGCCAGGCGTTTTTACAGCTGCAACGCTGCTTCTCCAGAACGCGCTGGCCCTGTTTTTTTTTTTTTTTTTTTTTTTACAGCTTGAAAACGCCTATGCCACTTACAGCTCCTAAAAGCCTATGTATGCATGGACACAGAATAACATAGAAGGTCTGACGCTGCTAAAAGTGGCAGAGAATGCATTAGACCGCTTTCACACTGGGGCTGCAACCACGCTAAAGTGCCGCTTTAAGCAGTGCTTTTTCGGCCGCTAGTGGGACAGTTTTAAGCCCCAAAGAAGGGGTTAAAAAAGCACCCCCGAAACTCTTTTTAGACACTTTGGAATCGCTGACTATTCATTTCAATGGGCTGGGCATTTTGGGAGCGCTAAAGATGCTGCTTGCATGACCTTTCCTAACATCCCACAAGTGCACCGCCCCAGTGTGAAAAGTCACAAACTGAAATGAATGGGAGGCGGTTTACAGGCTAAAATGCCTGAACACCGCCTTAGTGAGAAAAGGGTCTTAAAGTGATTTGTAAAGGTTTTTTTTATAAAAAAAATTACATTTATTTAAATAACAAACATGTCATACTTATCTGCTCTATGCAAGGGTTGTGCACAGAGTGGCCCGATCCTCCTCTTCTGGGGTGGGATCCCAGTGGTGCTCCTGTCTCCTCCTCTTCTCGAGTGCCCCCCTAAAGAGCCACTGTCCATGGGGGCACTTGTGCGGGCGCGCTCCCAAGCCCTGCTGCTGCGTCCATTGACACAGATGGCAGCACCTGGCCCCCTGCCCCCGGCTCCCGTGTCACTGGATTTGATTGACGGCAGCGGGAGCCAATGGCACGTGCTGCTATCAATCTATCCAATGAGGACCCAAGATAGCAGCTGGAGCTGGTGTGCTCATTCACGTCGCTGGAAAGACCGGGTTCAGGTAAGTGAAAGGGGGGGCTGCAGAAGGTTTCTCACCTTAATGCATAGAATGCATTAAGGCGAAAAACCTTGAGGGTTTACAACCCCTTTAAGGTAAAAAAACATTTTGGCTTTAGAACCACTTTACCTTCCAAACTTGTTCAACCACTTACGGACCGCCCGTCGCAGGAATACGTCGGCTGTTTGAAGAGGAATACCGTCGTTATGGTAGCAGCAAGCTACCATAACCCTGGTATCCTCTTCTTCAGTGGGCGATCTGCTACAAGATAAAAGTGGTCTCTGGCGGATACGCCGCAAGATCACTTTTATCGGCGGCGATCAGATGCTGCCCCTGCCTGTGTATGGAGACGAGTGAGGGGAAGATGGCCCCCACTTGTCAAAATGTCACTTGCACCCAATGCTCTTAAAGGGAATTTTTTTATTTTTTTTAGAATGACATAATTTTTTTTTTTTAATTGCATTTTAGTCCAAATATGAGATGTGAGGTCTTTTTGATCTCATATCTCATATTTAAGAGGACTTGTCTTTTTTTCTATTACAAGGGATGTTTACAAAATAAATAAAATAAAGTAAAATAAATAATAAAATGGCTCAACGCGATTGGCACTGCGCTGACAAGCCATTCACCTCTGCAGCTAGGGGTTCGGATTCCGGTCTCAGCTACATGTGAATTGAGTTTGGTGGTCTCAGCCCGGCTCCCGGTGGGTGTGCTATGCGAGGTAAGCCTGCGCTTAGTACGCCCACCCCCCCTCCCACAAAAAACACCACACTTACACGCACTCGAAATTGGGTTAACATGCACGCACTTTGACCACGCGGTCTCTAAAAAGAGAGGCGAAGGACTAACGGGGCTGGTTGAGCGGGCAAATCCTCTCACTCCCTTATAGGGAGTCCCTCTGCCCCGTTGGGCTTCAAAGTGGAGCAGATAGGGCGGGCTGTGTGGGAGGACCCCCTCACACACCCGCCATTGCCACCCGGGGCATGGAGAAAGGTGGCAGATTGCCTCTGGGGGAGGCCTGCCTACTCCCAAATCCTGCAGTCCGGCTCCTCTCTCGAGTACACGCACAAAATACACTTTAAAAAAAAGAAAAGAAGAAGAAGAAAAAAAAAAAAAAAGTGCCCCATTCTGACGAGCTCGCATGACAATTTTGAAAAAAAAAAAACCGAGGGGGAGGACCCTGAACATTTTACATGTTACACCGCAAGTATGGATGTAACACGTTCAGAAAGGTGAACTTTACCTTTTAACCACTTGCTGCCCAACGACGTATCAGTACATCGCTGGATTGGAAGGGTGATATCTTAGTCATCGCTGCAGCAATGACCGAGATATCATTTTTTAGTGCTATAAAAGTACTCCTAGTGGCTAAGAAGCAGCTGGATTACTTTTAATCTAGGTTTCCACTATTGTGACCTGAATTTTGCTGTGATTTTTTTTTTTTGTTGCCTTGGTTTTGATGAGACTTGAAGCAATGTCTGTTTATTCTTGAGGTCTATGGACCTCAAGTCGCATCAAAGTCGGACCAAAGTAGTGCAGGGACTACTTTGAAGTCGATGCGACTTAAAGTCGCACATATATGAATGGTACTCAATGGAAATCATGGGGTACGAATTCTCATGTGATGTTGCAGTCCCAAGTCACAAGACAAGTCACACTTGTGGAAACGTAGCCTTAAAGGCGGCGAAAAGTAGGTCCCACCCCCCTACCTTTACCGTGCTCTATCTTGAGATTGGGGAGTCCGATAAGGATGTGACTGGCGGCATCTGGTTCCTGGGACACAGTGAAAGGAATGGATTCCGTTCCTCCAACTATGTGACATCAGATATCAGAAGCGACAAGGATTCATTCACTTCCGCTTTCATGTAAACAAGCTGTTACCGGCTTGAACAAGCATCTGATCAAACTGGTCTTGGTTATATCAGATGCTTTGGAGGCAGTGGTGTCACTAGGGTTGGTGTCACCCGGTGCGGTAAAACAAGGTGTCACCCCCCCCCTCTGTCTAGGCTGCCCAGCACCAAGCAGGCAGCGCACAGGCACGGGGCGCACCCCAAACCAACCCCTGTAAATGATAGTATAGGGCAGTATAGTGGCAGGTTAGGGTAGTATAGAGTGTTATAGTGGCAGGTTAGGGTGGTATAGGGCATGTTGGGGTGATATTGGGTAGTTTGTGGTGGTATAGGGCAAGTTAGGGTTGCATATGGCAGGTTGGGGTGGTATAGGGCAAGTTAGGGTGGTACAGGGCAGGTTATGGTGGTATAGTGCAAGTTAGGGTGGCATAGGGCAAGTTGGGATGGCATGGGAAAGGTTGGGGTGGTACAGGGCAAGTTAGGGTGGCATTGGGCAGGTTGGGGTGGCATGGGAAAGTTTGGGGTAGTACAGGGCAGGCTGGGGTGGTACAGGGCAGGCTGTGGTGGCACAGGGCAGGCTGGGGTGGTACAGGGCTGTTTGGTGTGGTATAGGGCTGTTTGGGGTGGTACAGGGCAGGCTGGGGTGCTACAGGGCAGGCTGGGTGATACAGGGCAGGCTGGGTGATACAGGGCAGGCTGGGGTGGCACAGGGCAGGCTGGGGTGGCACAGAGCAGGCTGGGGTGGTACAGGGCAGGCTGGGATTGCACAGACATGTCCGCTAAAAAATAAAAAAACGGGATGGTGTCACCCCTCTAGCGGGTGTCACCCGGTGCGGACCGCACCCCCCTAGCAACGCCTCTGTTTGGAGGGCAGATGAGGCATCTGGGGACTAATAGACCCTGCATGGCATATGTAAATGTGTGTATTGGTCCAGCAACGCACCAACACCTTTGCAGCCATTAAGCTACATGCTGGGTGTTTGGTGGGTTCCCCTTCAGTCCACCTGTCCTCATCTATCCATCAGAATGCATGTGTCTCCATTGTGGGGACACTCATAGTTTAGTGTTAGGACCACAGATTCCAGGGTGCCGTGACGTGGCTCTGTGGCTCACGCATGCGTTTGCAAATGCGTGCGGACAAAACCCCTGTTTTTAACGCATACTGTTAGACAGGTTAATTGGTTGTCTGCGTGCTGGTCGGTAAGCAGGCTTGGGTTTCCCCTGGACATTCCCCAGGCTTTTGTTGTCATATGTAAACAGTGTTTACACCACACATGTGAGGTATCATGGCAAATGTTACAGCGAGAGCAATAATTCTAGCACCAGACCTCCTCTGTAACTCTAAACTGGTAATCTGTAAAGAATTGTAAAGCGTCATCTATGAAGATTTTTAAGTACCGTAGTTTGGTGCCATTCCACGAGCATGCACAATTTTTACGCTTAACATGTTAAGTATCTATGTACTAAACATAACATTACCTTTTATATTATAACAATTGGGTATTATGTTGTGATTTCATGCATTGAAATTCCCTAAAGTGTATTTTTTTTTATGTGTTTGAAAAACTGCTGAACAAATACTGTATCTCACAAAAAATTTCAACACCCACCAATTTATTCTCTAGGGCCTCTGCTTAAAATATATATTGTTTTTTGTTTTTTTTAGTAATTTTCAAGCACAAAATGTAGATTTTTACATATATGTGAGAAGTGTCAGGCCCCGTACACACGACTGGATCTATCCGCTGAAACTGGTCTGACGGACCAGTTTCAGCGGACAGATCCGGTCGTGTGTAGGCCCGACCGGACAATTGTCCGGCGGATCGGACAGTTTCCAGCAGACAAAAATTTCTTAGCCTGCTAAGAAATCTGTCCGCTGGAAACCTGTCCGTCGGACGTGTTCGGTCGTTTGTACAGACTCACTGGACACGTCCAACCGACCGCCATCCCTCGCATGCGTCGTACTGATTCGACGCATGCGAGGAAGCTTTGAACTTCCAGGGCCGTCCACTTAGCCGCGTCATCGTCGCGACACATCACCGCGTTTTTTTTCCCGCGGGGATTTTGGTCTGATGGTGTGTACAGCCATCAGACCAAAATCCGGCAGCGGACATGTCCGATGGAAACGGTTCGGCGGACCGTTTTCATCGGATAATCCATCCGTGTGTACGAGGCCTCAGGTGTTGAAGTGGTTAAAACCTGTAGATCATTGTAGCCAATTTTAGTGTGTTGAGATGGGAATGAGGGACACTTATCGGCAAAAGTATGCAGGCATAGGACACACCCCTCACCACGCCCCCTTAAAGGAGAATTATACAAAAAAAAGATTGGTTAAACTCACAAGTGCTTTTTTTATTTTTTACCACTACTATTTCTTTATATTGGCTTTTGGAATTTACAAAAGCAGCACTCTTTTGCCGCGTACACACCATCACTTTATGTGATGAAAAAAAACGACGGTTTTAAAAACGTCAATTAAAATGACCGTGTGTGGGGAAAACGTTGTTTTATGTCTTGTGAAAAACGACAAAAAAAAAATTGAAGCATGCTTCAATTTTTTGTGTCGTTTTTCAAAACGTAGTTTAAAGCGACGTTTTTAAACCAGCGCATGCTCAGAAGCAAGTTAGGATGCGAGTTTGAATGGAACAGAGTGCCGTCGTACGTGCTGAACGTAACCGAGCTTTGCTAGAGCTTTTGGAAAAAACTATGGTGTGTATGCTACATCATTTTTGAAAATGAAGTTTGAAAAACTTTGTTTTTTTTTCATCACATAAAACGTCGTTTTTTTCTATCACAACCGTCTGTACGTGGCATCAGGCTCTGGACGTTATCTCTCTTGCCCCTTTGTACTGGTCCTGAATATATAACACACATACATATTTCTATTTGGATATTTGTCTGCTGACAAAACACTTGTATTGTATCTGCACCTGATGCTCTGTGAAAGCATCTGTTTTATCATACCACTGGCAAATATTATTCATATCAGTGTTGGCAGTGCGGGGACAAGCAAGCAGTCCTGTTTATCCACAAAGCCAAACACATTTTTTGTACGAAGAATCTCTAAATAGAGCAGACTGCTTCTGATCCTAAGGAATTTGGGGTAAAGTATGCATCTTATCAGCTGGCAGTTTACCCTGGTGTTGCATTGTTAGCAGAAGTAATGGTCTATGAGATGCCATAGAAGCGTTATGAAGCAATGAACAAATAAAATGTAAATGGTATGACTTTCTTAGACATTACAAATCGCCACTTTTATAATGGGTAGCAGAATAAAGATGCAAAAAAAGGGAAAGAAATGAATACTAAAGCTAGACATAGACAGATTGAAACTCAGCTGGATCCGCAGGAACTAGCTGTATTTCGATCCATCTATGGGATAACAAGTTGCATGGCCGCTGATGGGGAGGTACCACTAATCCTCCTGTATCAGGCTCGGGCCAGCCGGGGGCTCTGGCAGCAGGGGGAACTGGACATGTGCATTGAGGGTGAAGGTGGGGTGGAACAATTACTGAAACGGATCCCCTGTATGACTCTCTCTGCAGCAGCTGAACGCTGGCTTCTATTTCTCCCAGTCCTGCCGGCTTGTAGCTGATGGCCTGCTGCAGCAAAAGCCATACTGGGGATCAGTTCCAGTAATTGCCCCCTCCACCACACCAATAACCCACCTTGTGCACCATCTAATTCCCCGGGCTCCCTTGTGTCCCCCACCCGCAGAGCTTCCGGCTTCCCTCCTCTCCCTTCTGGCAGCTGCAGACGCACAATGAGATCCTTCAGGATGGAGAGCGAGGGTAGAGGCCAGTAAATATGTAACATTTACCGGCCCCTTCTTTTCCTGAATGAACACTTTTACTAGGGCTCAAGTCCTGCGGGAACGCGTGGGAACGGAGTTCCTGCACTTTTTTCACAGCAGGAACGCAGTTCCCTTTGCAGGACTAGAGCAGCCAAGAGCAGCCGAGCCGCCCGAGCCAATCCTTCACTAAGCGCCGATGCCCAGCTCGAGTCACTGTCAGGGGCAGGCGAACCTTAGTAATCCTTTGTTACTTTCCGCTTCCTGTATATGGATTCATCAGGTAGTGTGCGGGTATTCCGTCACTTCCTCGATGCCGCAATGTCTCCTGGGAGCTTTTGTCATTGTTCCCAGGAGACATTGCGGCATCGAGAAAGTGACGGAATACACGCACACTACCCGATGAATCCATATACAGGAAGCGGCCAGTAACATAAAGGATTACTAAGGTACAGTGGATCGAAAAAAAAAAAAAAACATGCGGTTTAGTAATTATGCATATGAGCGTATCATTTTTTTTTGGGTTGGGGAGTGGATCTTGGGTGGGAGTTCCCACACTTTTTTCCCCAGGACTTGACCCCTGACTTTTACTATGTATACTATGCTTCAGTTTGTGAATGAGCATTAGCCTCTGTACAGTGTATTTTCTATTCATTCATAAAACAAGCAACAGTATAACTTAGAAGAATCAGTCCACCCAAAGCTATTTTAGATTTTCCTAGCAGCTTAAAAGAGAAGAATGGGAATTAAAAATCATACTCGTTTAGATGACTGCAGTACAGATTTAAGCTGCACCTGTCCCCCGCCGCCTCTACCCAGAGAACTGAGCGTTCAAACACTGCTAATCGCTCAGTTCTCTCCCTCCGCTCTTAGCAAAGAGCCATAACTGTCCATCACCACCTCTCTGCTCTCCCCTCCAGCGCTCACTGGAGTACTATGCTGTGGAGGGGGCAGGAGGGGCTGGCTCAAGCTCTTGGCAGATCACTGAGAGGCTGAGCCAGGTGCCGGTCCAGGCATCTGGGTGGATGCTGACCATATGGTCAGGGAGATCTTATCTGAGCCTGGACCAGCCCGAGTGACATCAGCTAACTGCGCACTCCGGGGATCTATAGGAGAAGTAGAGCCAAACGAGCTTTGGCTTTGGCTCTACTTCAACTTTTTAAGTGTGAAAAAATGAATTAGTTCCTTATGTGGATGGTGTTCCTTTCCCCAGGTCTGCGTATACCCAACATTGATTGTTACAAGTGACTCTTACTGTAGCTGCTGGATTCTCCTCCATATACTTTATATTATAGAGAATAAAATAGAATTAAAGGAAACACCTTTGGTCCTGAATACACATCCTTGTATATTGTGAGTTCACACAGGTTACTCTGAAGAGCATCAGATTCAGCAAATATTTACAGAGCACTTCTTTCTCAACTCCTTTCTGCCGCCGGAATCTAAATGCTGGGAGGCGAAGGCCAGCATTCCGTTCCTCTTACCACTGTAAACGGCAGTCACAGTGGTCACATGATCGGACAGCTCCCAAGCACAAGTATGCATCGGGATCTTTCCGGTACCATTTTGTTACTGTGCTGGGAGCACGAAGGGAGCTTTTTCATAGCACACTAATGTGCCAGGTTGGCGGAAAGTGTTTAACCGGTTAAAGACTGGCTCGCGCCGATATACGTCGACAGAATGGCACAGCTGGGCAAAGTGATGTATGTTTTCGTCACTTTGAATTTCCCCTGCTACAAGCTCGTTGACCCTCCCCGCGGGACCCGCGGACCTGATGTCCGCCGGTGTCACGCGATCCGGTCACAGAGCTGCAGAACGGGGAGAGGCAAGTGTAAACAAGGCCTCTCCCCATTCTGCCTAGTGACCCAGCACTGATTGTCTGCTCCCTCTCATCGGGAGCAGCGATCAGTGACGTGTGACTCGTAGCCATGCCCCCTAACAATTAGAATCACTCCCTAAGACACACTTAACCCCTTCCTAGCCCCCTAGTGGTTAACCCCTTCCCTGCCAGTCGCATTTATACAGTAATCAATGCATTTTAATTTTTTTGTTTACAAAAGTTTTAATCCATGCATTTTTATAGCACTGATCGCTGTATAAATGTAAATGGTCCCAAAATAGCAACAAAATTGTCCGATATGTCAGCCATAATGTCGCAGTCATGATAAAAATCACTTATCGCCGACATAAATATTAGTAAAAATGCCATAAAACTATCCCCTATTTTGTAGACATAACTTTTGCGCAAACCAATCAATAAATGCTTATTGTGATTTCTATTTAATTGGATGTAGGAGATAGTGGCATGATTTATGTTTAGAAGTGCAATTGTAGGACCAGGATTGATGGATATACCAAATAGTGTTGAGATCATGAGAAAAACCTCTTTCCAAAAATCTTTTGCAACCGGCCAGTCCCACCATATATGAATGTAATCCTAGTTCACCACAGCCACGAAAACAAAATGGAGAATGGGGAACACATTTTGCGATTCTGACAGGGACCAAATACCAGTGTGTGAGTACCTTTTATAATTTGTCTCTAAGGCCTTGTACACACGGTCGGACCAAACCGATAAGAATGGTCCGACGGACCGTTTTCAACGGTTCACCGCTGAAGTGGCCTGATGGTCTGATGTGCGTACACACCATCGTTCCAAAAACCGATCGGGTCAGAACGGGGTGACGTCAAACACACGACGTGCTGAATAAAACAAAGTTCAATGCTTCCAAGCATGCGTCGACTTGATTCTGAGCATGCGCGGGCTTTGAACCGATGCTTTCTGTACTAACCATCGGTTTGGACCGATCGGGCAGCGGTCCATTGGTTCGGTTTTGAAGCATGTTTTAAAATTTTGGACCGAAGGAAAACAGACCGATGGGCTATACACACGGTCGGTTTGGACCGATGGAACTGAACCTCGGTCCATTCTCATCGTTTTTGTCCGACCGTGTGTACGCGGCCTTAGGCAGTAATATTTTGTGAAGAAGATTTTGTTGTGGCCCATATTTTATCCCATCCAGTTGCTTCCAACTGAAATTCAAGGTCCTTTTGCCATTTTGCTACACATGATGGTGGTTCCATATTAGGTAAAGTAATAAGATGGTTGTGGATTATTGTTATAAGTCCCTTTGAATGAGGATCACGTTTGCATATACTTTCAAAACGCATACATTTATCTAGATGACCTTTTCCTTGTATATAGGGCACATTTTTTTAATCTGCAGATAACAAAAAAGTATCAAACGTTTAACCATGAGAATTTTTGTTTGTTCCTTTATTGACTTTCTATCTGACACTGGGCCACATTAAAGTGATTGCTAAGCTTACATTTTTAAAAAAAAATTACAATAGACAGGTTATACTTACCTGCCCAATGCTATGATTTTGCACAGAGTAGTTCAGGACCTTCTCCTCCGGGGTCCTCTATGAGCATCTCCATAAGAAGTTGCTTCCTATGGTGGGACACCTGCTGGCTCACTCCCAAGCTGGGCTGTCTGCGTCTAAAGACAAACACAGCAAGGCTCAGCTCCCTCCTCACAACATTTGATTGACAGCAGCAGGTGCCAATGACAACTGTACATTACAAGGCATCATTGGAAGTTTTTTTTTTACCATAATGCATTCATGTAAAACACTTTTTTGCCTTTTAGAACTACTTTAAACTTTGAAAATGAAAGCTAGAAGCTGATTGGTTGCCATGAATAGCTGCTGCAGATTTTGTCTCCTCCAGTTTTAGTAAATTCCCCTCCAAGAGTATCTTTGCAAATATTCAATATGTTTCCAATTATCTTGTGTACAGCTATGTAACTGAGGATCAGCAGCATTAAGATTGACTAACCAATGATCCATTGATTGGCACTTAATTGATTTTATTTTGCTTTTCTCTTTTAAAGGTTCTCTGAGGGGAAGGCTGAGAAATGGTGTCAGTTACAGGGCCATACCAATAATTTGCAACATTTCGAGCACAGAATGTCATGTATGGTACAGGTTTCAGAACGGACAGTTTTGAGTCTATTGGAGGAAAGTGTAAAAAATATTCCAAAGTTTGAAAACAAGGAGGACCATGCTCATAATGGCCGTAGTGTGATCAATGACTTTAATCGGACTTCTGTTCTAAGGAATTCTTACAGAAGGTCCCAAAGCTCTCCTAGTAAATCTATGGAGATTCTGAATCGTATTAATTTGGAATGCAACCAATTAACTAAACTAGGACTAGAAGAAGAGAGCAAACTTCTTGTACAGTCCAAGGTTCAGAAGGATTGTAGAGGACATCTTGAAATTAACAATAATATCCTTATGTTGGATAGATCTTGCTTACCATCCACTAGTGAGGAACAAGTTGTTGAGGATCCAGAATGGGTAAACACTAATACAAATGGTGAACCTTTGTGTAAAGAATGCCACTCTAGTACCTTATGTAAAGTACAGAATGTGAAGAAGAATGAAGATCAGTCTCAAGGAAGCTCAATAATCAATGGATCATCAGATACATTGAGGTGTTTTCAGAGGACTCCCAGGAAGCAGAAGACCCCGATGAGAAGTATGGAAAAGACTGACCCCACTTTCCAGGGTATTGAGTTTCAGATGCATCTCTGTTTTGAGAAGGAAACATTTGATGATTACCGGCTGATTGTTTCATCATTTTACAGGTACACAACAAAAATGTGGACCATTAGGAGAAATACTGTGTAAGCGGTGGCATGATCCACCAAAGAATAAGTTATGATGCCAAGGGCTCACTGTATGAACTTGCTTCAGCTATTCAGATGCTTCCTTTTTAAATGTATTTCCCATTCTAAACAAAATGACAGCTGTGGCATCACAGACATGTCTTTTTCTTGTCTTTTAACCATCAAGAAAACGGTGGTAAATATTCGAATTTGGAACTCCATGTTACCATTAAAAACAAAAACAAATTAACAATGTACAACTGCAAAAAAAAGCCATATTGTATTTTGTCTATTCAAATAAAATTGACATTCCACCTGCATTGGGTCTGCTAACCAAAGGTAACGAAAGTATGAAATGTCTCAATGAGGTAAGGCCAGTTTGCGGATGAAAACGGGACATACATTGGTCCCTATGTGATTGCGGGTGTCAGCGGATGAACATCTGCTGACACCCGCAATCACCCGCCTCCGCAAGGCTCCGATTTTGCGGACGGAAGAAAATCCTATTTTTTCTTCCTTTTACGCATCGGATCGGATGAACACGGACATACTGTCCGTATTCATCTGATCCCCCCCATAGGGGAGAGCGGAGAAAAGGCAGGGCAGTCCCTGCACAGTGTGCGGGAACCGCCCTGTCAGCCGACGGCTCAGCGGGGATTTTACGGAGGATCCCCTCTGAGCTTTACGGACACACGGAGGCGGATCATTACTGATCCACCCCGTGTGAAAGGGCCCTAAGTGTGTCCTCTATTCTACTAAAGCGAGGATTCAATATCCTAGACAAGGCCTTTACACTACTGTATGCACAGTATCTCACAAAAGTAAGTACACCCCTCACATTTTTGTAAATATTTTATTATATCTTTTCATGTGATAACACTGAAGAAATGACACTTTGCTACAATGTAAAGTAGTGAGTGTACATCTTGTATAACAATGTAAATTTGCTGTCCCCTCAAAATAACTCAACACACAGCCATTAATGTCTAAACCACTGGCAACAAAAGTGAATACACCCCTAAGTGAAAATTTCCAAATTAGGCCCAATTAGCTATTTTCCCTCCCCGGTGTCATGTGACTCATTAGTGTTACAAGGTCTCAGGTGTGAATGGGGAGAAGGTGTGTTAAATTTGGTGTTATTGCTCTGTCTCTTATACTGATCACTGGAAGTTCAACATGGCACCTTAATGGCAAAGAACTCTCTGAGGATCTGGAAAAAAGAATTGTTGCTCTATATAAAGATGGCCTAGGGCTATAAGAAGATTGCCAAGACTCTGAAACTGAGCTGCAGCACAGTGGCCAAGACCATACATCGGTTTAACAGGACAGGTTCCACTCAGAACAGGGCTCGCCATGGTCGACCAAAGAAGTTGAGTGCACATGCTCAGCTTCAAATCCAGAGGTTGTCTTTGGGAAATAGATGTATGAGTGCTGCCAGCATTTCTGCAGAGGTTTAAGGGGTGGGGGGTCAGCCTGTCAGTGCTCAGACCATACGCCGCATAAAATTGGTCTGTGTGGCTGTCGTCCCAGAAGGAAGCCTCTTCTAAAGATGATGCACAAAAAAGCCTGCAAACAGTTTGCTGAAGACAAGCAGACTAAGGACATGTATTACTGGAACCATGTCCTGTGGACTGATGAGACCAAGAAACTTATTTGGCTCAGATGGTGTCAAGCATGTGTGGTGGTAACCAGGTGAGGAGTACAAAGACAAGTGTGTCTTGCCTACAGTCAAGCATGGTGGTGGAAGTGTCATGGTCTGGGGCTGCATGAGTGCTGCCGATGTCTTGTCGAGCTGGCTCCCCTATCGGATAGGGTCCGACCTCGACTGTGTAGGCGCAGCGCATACGCAGTTGGAGGCCAGGGAACACCTGTTCGCCAGCTGTACACGCGCTTGCTCCCGAGGATACATGCCACGAAGCAAGGGGCCGAAAAAGGGGCGGAGACTCATGTGATATTGACACGCCGCTCTATACTACACGCTGCTCTATACTACACGCCGCAGCAATGGGGCAGAAAAAGGAGCGGAGGCTGATGTGATATTGACCAGTGCTTTTTTGGGGGATGGATTTCTCAATAAAATACACATCTCACATCCGCCCCTTGCTGTATAGAGCGGTGTGTATAACCAAGCAAAAAAGCACTGCTCAATATCACATCTACCCTTTGCTTCCCCTTGCTGTATAGAGCAGCGTGTACTATAGAGCGGCAGGTATAACCAAGCATCAAGAGCGAGCGCGTCTACAGCTGACCTACAGCTGACGAACACCTGTTCAGGCTCTGAGATTTCCTTCGGCTCGGATTGCGCCTGCGCAGTCAAGGGGAAACCATATCAATAGGAGGAGCCATATTGTTAGAACACCGGCACTGGGGAGCTACAGTTAATTGAGGGAACCATGAATGCCAACATGTACTGTGACATACTGAAGCAGATCATGATCCCCTCCCTTCAGGGACTGGGCCGCAGGTCAGTATACCAATATGATAACGACCCCAAACACACCTCCAAGACAACCACTGCCTTGCTAAAGAAGCTGAGGGTAAAGGTGATGGACTTGCCAAGCATGTCTCCAGACCTAAACCCTATTGAGTGTAGCGCCCCCTTGCTTTCAGCATGGGCACTACGCTTTAATTTAGTGGGGAATGGGAGAGTTACCTTGCTCCCATTCAATGTTTGTCTAAATTTAATGATCTCTGTCATTCTGGAAATTCCACTGGGTTATATTGTGGTCAGGGAGGACAGTGCCACCCCTGGCCGACAGCTGGCGCTAGAGGGGTTCTGGCAGAACAGATCTTCTCCCAGCAGCCAATTAGAGGATGTTCTCCCTCGCGGGGCATGCTGGGGGAGGATATATCTGTGAGAGAGGTCATGTATCGAAAACTTTCCGCGGGGTCCCCGTTCCAGGTGCAGGACCCACCTTAAGGGTACCCGCATCCATGGACCCCACCGGCGTGGCCCACCTGGCCGGCTGAACTTTGCAGCGAACCTCTTCCTGATGAGAGAAGGGACCCCAGTGCTCCACTAGGTTCCGAGGCCTATTGAAAGGATCCTAGTTTGGGATCGGGTGTCCAGACCACTGACAGGTATGCTTGCTGTCATCCGGGGACCATTTGCAAAAGAAGTTTACTGGGAGGATTCTCTGTCCTTATTTACTTAAGTCCTCTGTTAAAATTGGCCCGTGGCGGGGGCCCTAGAGACAGGTCTGTGTGAGAGACCTGTTCCTCCCAGTACTATTCAGAGTGACGCTCCGGGTCTGTCCGGGGGCACTTTACCCACACCGAGCAGAGTGGCGACGTGTATACATTCGGTTTAATGCAGAGCAGTTTAATGCAGAGCAGTGTATTGCTCGGTTCTACATCCAGGCCTGATACCGCATGGTTCTATTTCTTCCTTCATCAACCTTGACCTTCCTAATGTATGTTGATGTTGGCCGTGTTTGGCCTGGACAATAAAGCATTTAAAACTCTTTATTGGATGTCTGGACCTCCACTCACTGTTGCTATTCTCACTGTTACACCCTTAGACACTGCCAGGGCAACTTAGCAGGCCGGTCCCAAATCATTTAGCGGCTCCTCCGGGGGTAGCGCTACACAAGCATCTGTGGGGCATCCTCAAACGGAAGGTGGAGGAGCGCAAGGTCTCTAACATCCACCAGCTCTGTGATGTTGTCATGGAGGAGTGGAAGAGGACTCCAGTGGCAACCTGTGAAGTTCTCATGAACTCCATGCCCAAGAGGGTTGAGGCAGTGCTTGAAAAAAACAGTGGCCACACAAAATATTGACACTTTGGGCCCAATATGAACATTTTCACTTAGGGGGTGTACTCACTCTTGTTGCCAGTGGTTTAGACATTAATGGCTGGGTGTTGAGTTATTTTGAGGGGGCAGAAAATTTACACTGTTATACAAGCTACTCACTACTTTACATTGTAGAAAAGTATAATTTCTTTAGTGTTGTCGCATGAAAATAAATGATAAAATATTTACAAAAATGTGAGGGGTGTACTCACTTTTGTGAGATACTGTATATGTATTTTCTTTACTATATTCAGGAAAGTTTAACTACTGCAAATCCAATAACACAAACTAATAGCAGTGCAAATTACCAGCCCTTAGATATGATGGCTTGATGTGCTTTCTTTTCTTGCATTGATTTTTCCTTAACTTTTAACCAGTCAATCCTGCCATTAACACACTTCCTGTTCCAGGTTGACAACAGTAGTGAGCAGCATTGTCCTCCTTTGACAGGGAGTGTGTTAGGACTGCATAACACTGTGTTAGAAAAACACTCTACCTCCCTCTCTGCTCCACAACAGGGGGAAGCGTTTTGTAGCCCACAGAGTTTGCAGAGAACAATGCCAACAGATAATTTTCTGTGCTCTCTGCCCCTGGAATGTTATCAGCTCATGTGGATGAACAGCTCATTTTTTCTCTTGTCAAACAGATCTAATAAACACTTTTTTAACTTTCAACTATATATTTAACAGACCAAAAATGAGCACATAAGATACATTTATTGTTAGTTTACATACATTTTAGGTTTAATAAGTATGAAATATAGTTTATAGTATGAAACCGTGGCAGCTGGTGCTCGATATTTTGGAGAGGGGTGGCAAACAATCTTCCTGCCCTCACTTGCACCACCGCCACCCACCACCAACCCCCCTACCCCCGTGGGAGACGGATAGGAAGGTGGCCTTACCTTAGGAGCTGACAAGGGGTAGGGCTGCTGCTTCTCGCTCCAGCCGAGGAAAGAGCCGGGGGCTTCTCCTCCCAGCTGAACAGACGTTGCTTCTCCTCCCGACCAAACAGGAAGTCCTAAGACTCCTGGCCAATCGGGTCACAGGACCCACTTCCTGATTGGCCAGGAGGAGAATTACAACTGGGTGGGCTCAGGGTGGAGTCCTCTGGAAGCCACCCTATTTTGAAGCCAATCAGATGTGCTTCCAAAAAAAAAAAAACATTGAACTCCATGTATCCTAATGACACCTAATATTTGTAAATTATTACACCATATACAGTGGGGATCGAAAGTTTGGGCACCCCAGGAAAAAAATGGTATTAATGTGCATAACGAAGCCAAGGAAAGATGGAAAAATCTCCAAAGGGCATCAAATTACAGATTAGACATTCTTATAATATGTCAAAAAAAGTTAATTTTATTTCCATCATTTACACTTTCAAAATGAAAGAAAACAATAAAATGGCGTCTGCAAAAGTTTGGGCACCCTGCAGAGTTAATATCTTGTACTGCCCCCTTTGGCAAGTATCACAGCTTGTAAACGCTTTTTGTAGCCAGCCAAGAGTCTTTCAATTCTTGTTTGAGGTATCTTTGCCCATTCTTCCTTACAAAAGTCTTCCAGTTCTTTGAGATCTCTGGGCTGTCTGTCACGCACTGCTCTTTTAAGGTCTATCCATAGATTTTCAATTATGTTGAGGTCAGGAGATTGTGAAGGCCATGGCAAAACCTTCAGTTTACGCCTCTTGATGTAATCCCTCATGGATTTTCAGGTGTGTTTAGGATCATTATCCATTTGTAGAAGCCATCCTCTCTTTAACTTTGGCTTTTTCACAGATGGCATCAAGTTGCCATCCAAAATTTGCTGAAATTTTATTGAATCCATTTTTCCTTCTAATCGTGAAATGTTCCCTGTGCCACTGGCTGCAATACAACCCCAAAGCATGATTGATCCACCCCCATGCTTAACAGTTGGACAGAGGTTCTTTTCATTAAATTCTGTGCCCTTTCTTCTCCAAACGTACCTTTGCTCATTCCAGGCCAAAAAGTTCTATTTTAACCTCATCGGTCCACAGAACTTGTTTCCAAAATGCATCAGGCTTGTCTATATGTTCATTTGCAAAGTTCAAACGCTGATTTTTGTGGTGAGGACGTAGAAGAGGTTTTCTTCTGATGACTCTTGCATGAAGACCATATTTGTACAAGTATCTCTTTATAGTGGAATAGTGTACCACAACTCCAGTGTCTGCCAGATCTTTCTGGAGGGATCGTGCAGTCTCACAATCTCACAATCCTGCAAGCTGTTCTGTCTGATATTTTTCTTGGTCTTCCAGATCTTGCTTTAATTTCTACTGTTCCTGATGACTGCCATTTCTTAATTACATTCCGAACAGAGGATATTGACATCTGAAAACGCTTTGCTATCTTCTTATAGCCTTCTCCAGCTTTGTGAGCGACAACTATTTTCAGTTTCAGTTTTCTAGACAACTGCTTAGAAGAGCCCATGGTGCTGATTGTTGGGGCAAGGTCAGATGAGTCTGGGCATTTAAAACCTTTGAGATTGACATCACCTGGTCTTCCCAGACGATGATTGAGAACAATCCATGACATTGGCAGGTCTCAGCTTTGCAAAGGGGGCAGTGCATGCTAGAAATTCTGCAGGGTGCCCAAACTTTTGCAGACGCCATTTTTTTGTTTTCTGTCATTTTGAAAGTGTAAATGATGGAAATAAAATCTAACTTTTTTTGACATATTATAAGAATGTCTAATCTGTAATTTGATGCCTTTTGGAGATTTTTCCATCTTTCCTTGGATTCGTTATGCACATTAATACAAATTTTTACCAGGGGTGCCCAAACTTCCGATCCCCACTGTATGTGTGAGTATACTGACTCTAACTACTGCTGTGTATTGCAAAACTCAGATATAAATAAAAAGAAAGTATGAGTCCATCAGAGCATTAGTTAGAAAGTTCTACCACCGTTGCAATCATAATGTACAACCAGTCTTTGCAAACCAACTTATAAGCATTGCCCACATGCCACGTTGTGAATGCTCTTCAGTGAATACCACCACCATTGACAATCCACGCTCACCTTGATATATTGACCTATTCAACAATATAGGTCTCAATGCGCTTTCCCCTTTAACCACTTGCCTACTGTGCACATACACCCCCTTCCTGCCCAGACGAAATTTTAGCTTCCGGCACTGCGTCGCTTTAACTGACAATTGCGCGGTCGTGCGATGTGGCTCCAAAACAAAATTGATGTCCTTTTTTTCCCACAAATAGAGCTTTCTTTTGGTGGTATTTGATCGCCTGTGCGGTTTTTATTTTTTGGGCTATAAACAAAAAAAGAGCGTACAATTTGAAAAGGAACACAATATTTTTTACTTTTTGCTATAATAAATATCCCATTTTTTTTTTAAAACATTTTTTTTATCTCAGTTTAGGCCGATACGCATTCTTCTTCTACATATTTTTGATAAAAAAAAAAAATCGCAATAACCGTATAGTGACTGGTTTGCGCAAAAGTTATATTGGCTACAAAATAGGGGACATAATTATGATTTTTTTTTTAATTTGTTTTTTACTAGGAATGGTGGCGATCTGCGATTTTTTTCGGGACTGCGACATTATAGCGGACACATCGGACACTTTTGACACATTTTTGGGACCATTCACATTTATACAGTGAACAGTGCTATAAATATGCATTGATTACTGTATAAATGTGACTGGCAGGGAAGGGGTTAAATGTGTAGCCTAGTGAGTGTTCTAACTGTAGGGGGAGGGGGGGTGACTGGGGGAGGTGACCGATCTGTGTCCCTACGTACAAGGGACACAGCATCGGTCTCCTCTCCCTGACAGGACATGGATCTCTGTGTTTACACACAGAAATCCACGACCCTGCTCAGTTACTGGGCAATCGTGGGTGCCCGGCGGCCATCGCGGCCGCCGGGCACGTGCATTGTGTTCCCAGTAACGCAACGTTTTCCTTCTGAGTGAGTGAAAAACTTATATAGCGCAACACATGCGAACTGAATCGCCTCTGGGCGCTTGGTATCCATTCCCTGGGCCCTCAGAAGAGATGGGTCTTGATCTTTCTCCTGAAGGCCAGGTGGTTTTCCTCCAGTCGGATGGTGGTTGGTAGAGCGTTCCATAGTCTGGGTCCTTGGACCGCAAATCTTCGTTCTCCTTTGGACTTGTATTTGGCTTTGGGTATCTGGAGTAGATTTTGGTTGGTGGATCGCAGACTGGTGTTGTGTGCTTTTAGTTTTTCGCATAGATATTGGGGGGCATTTCCTTGAATACACTTATGCGTTAGACAAAAAGTTTTTTTTTCTTTGTCTGAATTTCTCACTTCCTGTTCCTCCTCAGTAAGCTGTTCTGGCTGACTAACCCCCAGCCAGAACGGCTCGGATGATGGGGGCAAGCTTACTGAGGAGAAACAGGAAGTGAGAATTCAGACAAAGAAAAACATTTTTTAGAAGGGAAATCAAAGGAAAAGGTAAGTGAACCAACAATGCACTAGCTTAACCACTTGGGATCCGCCTGCCGTCAATTGACGGCTACAGTGCGGATCCCAATCGCCAAACTGCCGTCAATTGACGTCCGCCCCTTAGGGCGGTCCCCGCGCGCGCTCCAGAGCGCGCTGCGGGGAAAATCTGTGTTGGCCGTGTCCCTCGGACACAGCCAATTACAGATCGCCGCGAACGGCCAATCAGAGTGGCCGTTCGCGAGGCGATCTGTGCGGCCAATGAGAGAGGATCTCATATGTAAACATATGAGATCATCTCTCATTGCCGTTTTACACAGAGACAGCGGTGCTGTCTCTGGAGAGGAGACCGATCTGTGTCTCTTGTACATAGAGACACAGATCGGTCACCCCCCCAGTCACCCCCCCCCTCCACCTACAGTTAGAACACTAAGCAGGGATACATTTAACCCCTTCCTCACCCCCTAGTGTTAACCCCTTCAATGCCAGTCACATTTATACTGTAATTAGTGCATATTTATAGCACTGATCGCAGTATAAATGTGAATGGCGCCAAAAATGTGTCCGATGTGTCCGCCATAACGTCGCAGTCCCATTAAAAATCGCAGATCGCCGCCATTTCTAGTAAAAAAAAATAATTAAAAAAAAAAATTCTGTCCCCTATTTTGTAAGCGCTATAACTTTTGCGCAAACCAGTCGCTTATTGCAATTTTTTTACCAAAAATATGTAGAAGAATACGTATCGGCCTAAACTGAGAAAAAAAAATGTTTTTTTTTTTTTAAATTGGGATATTTATTATAGCAAGAAGTAAAAAATATTGTATTTTTTTCAAAATTGTCTCACTTTTTTGTTTATAGCGCAAAAAATAAAAACCGCACAGGCGATCAAATACCACCAAAAGAAAGCTCTACTTGTGGGGAAAAAAGGACGTCAATTTTGTTTGGGAGCCACGTCGCACGACCGCGCAATTGTTAGTTAAAGCGTTGCAGTGCCGAAAGCTGAAATTTCACCTGGGCAGGAGGGGGGTATATGTGCCCAGTAAGCAAGTGGTTAAAGGAATCTATTTAGAAAATAAAAAACAAACCTTTACAACCCCTTTAAGGAGTTCGACCCCTTTTACACTGGGGCGATTTGCAGGCGCTATAACGCTAAAAATAGTGACTGCAAAGCTCCCTGAAACAGCCGCTGCTGTCTCTCACTGGAGTGGTGTGCTAGTCCTGCTACACTTGTCTTGTCATACAAGTCCTGCTAGCAGCATCTTTGGAGCGGTGAAGGAGCGGTGTGTTTAGACAATATACAAATAGACAATGTTATACACTCAGGAAATGTAGGCACACCCTTGGTTACTTACATGTAAGGCAGTGTCGACATTGTATGCATTCTAGGAACTAATGTATTAATTTCTCTACAGCAAAGGAAGGAATTGGAGAAAGAGCACAAAATCCAGACCCCGGAATAAATCAAGTTCACTGTTCAGTGGTTCAGATGATGATCCAACACAGACCGCAAGTATGTGATCCAACTCCGATATAATCATTATACTGTTTAGGGCTATTTTTAAAAATAAATTTTTTAAATTGCAGCTTGTAGCCTGCAGAAAATCACATTTAGCAAGTGTCTAAAAGGAACAGTAAACCGAATCCATCAAATCTCACACCTTTTATAGGTTAACACACTGTTGAAGAGAGCCAGTGTGAATTTTAGATCCCTGTCTTTGTCTCTGTGGAGTCCCAAGAATCACAATCTCAGGCTGTACACAGTGGCCCGGAATCAGAAAGGAGAAACGCCATCGTAACTCTGAGTGTGCGGGGTCGTAACTATGCCACTGATTCATAGAATCAGTTACGCATAGATTTCCCTAAGATCCGAACGACGTAAGTGTCTTACACCGTCGTATCTTAGGCTGCATATTTACGCTGCCCGCTAGGTGGCGCTTCCGTAGATTTACGCAAGGAATATGCTAATTAGGTAGATACGCCGATTCAGAAACGTACGTCCGCCCGGCGCATTTTTTTACGCTGTTTGTGCTCGCCTTTTTCCGGCGTAAAGTTACCCCTGCTATATGAGGGGTATCCTATGTTAAATATGGACGTCGTTCCCGTGTCGAATTTTGAAAATTTTACGTCGTTTGCGTAAGTCGTGAATAGGGCTTTACGTAAGTTACGTTCACGTCTAAAGCATTGACGATTTGCGGCGTAATTTCGAGCATGTGCACTGGCATTTTTTCACGAACGGCGCATGCGCGGGGTCACATGTAATTTAAATAAAACACGCCCACATCATCCACATTTGAATTAGGCGGGCTTACGCCGACACACATACGTTATGCCGCCGTAACATAGGGCGCAAGTCCTTTCTGAATACGGAACTTGCGCCCTAATTTACGGCGGCCGTTACGTTACGCCCGCCGATAGATAGACAATTCTATCTGAATCCGGGCCAGTGCCTTCATGTCTACCCAAGTCTTCACTAAACTGACCATTAGTGATGGGCTCGGGTGTGTTCGGATCAAATCCACCAGGAAGCCGTCACTGCACACCTCCAATCATAGGCAGTGAGGCATTTCCCCCGACTGACAGCTGCACAGACACACGCTGCCTATGATTGGCGGTGTGCAGTGCCGGCTTCCTGGTGGATTCCATCCGAACACACCCAAGCCCATCGCTACTGACCATACACTTATCCAAACTCGGCAAGTCCAGAAGGATTTGGCCAAATTTCGAATAGTGTGTGGCCTTACTCAACAGAATTTGATTGTTTAACCCTTTCGCTTCCAGAGCCATGTTTAAAAAAAAAAAATTTAGGCCTGAAGATTGCATAAACCCCCAAAACTTTATATATTTCTGAGAATAAAATAGTGGTAGTTCTAATTTTTTATGTCACACGATGTTATTATCTAGAAAACTTTCAGTAAAATATAAACTAAAGTTAATTTTAGGGCACAAAAACACAATAAATGATCATTTTTTTTGTAAAACATACTTCAGTACTTTATATTTTTCATGCAATGCTTTAAAAGCACCCTACAGGCCATCAGTTAGGCGTTAGAGGAAGTCTAGTGAAAAATATTGCTCTCACTCCGGCATGCGTGGCGATATGTAACGTGTATAGCAATCAATGTTTTGCGCTCCGAGCCCACCTTTAAGTCAATTAGAGCCTTATGCCGCGTACACACGACCGTTTTTCGGGTTCTAAAAAATGCAGTTTTAAAGGGTCTAGAAAAAACTACGTTTTTTTTTCAACCGATCATTAAAACGGCCTTGCCTACACACGATCGTGAAAAAAAATGCTCTAGCAAAGCGCGGTGACGTACGACGGCATTATAAAGGGGAAGTTCCATTCAGAGGACGCCACCCTTTGGGCTGCTTTAGCTGACTTCGTGTTAGTAAAAAACGATTCGCGCTTTTCTGTCTGTTACAGCGTGATGAATGTGCTTACTCCATTACGAACGGTAGTTTTACCAGAACAAGCTCTCCCATCTCATAACTTGCTTCTGAGCATGCACGTTTTTTTCACGTCGCTAAAGCCCACACACGACCATTTTTTACAAACTTAAAAACGACAACGTTAAAAACGCTGTGAAAAATTAGAGCATGTTCGAAAAAAAAAAATTGGCCATTTTTTAGAACCCAAAAAATGCTCTGAAGCCCACACGCGTTTTTAATGACATAAAAAAAAAACTTAATTTTTTAGAACACGGAAAACGGTCACGTGTATGTGGCATTAGGCTTTAATCATGTGCTTCAAAAAACAAACATTGAAATCCATGCGTCCGGCGCCCTGCATGTAGAATAAGGGCCGGGCGAATGGATTGGGGTGGTGGGGCGGCACCCCTGCGCCCCTTATGGATGGGCCGCCACTGGTGCCCACGTAGCTGATGTAGTGATCTGGGGAATTGAAATCCCTGCTATTCTTCCCCTTCCTTCTGTAGGGCTTCCTGGGATGGGTCAGAGTGATTCCGATTGGTCAGGTTTTGGTGTTGACCAATCGGAATCACTCTGATCCATACAAGAAGCTCTACAGAAAAAACGGGAAGAAGAGCAGGGAAGTCAAATCCCCCAAATCGTTGCAATGGCTACATGGGCACTGACAGCTCCACACCCATGGAGGCAAGTACAGTGGGACAGGGGAGAGGGGTAGAGAGGGTTTAGGGTGTTCACCTGAAAAGGTGAACTAGCTCTTTTAGTCCCCTTCCCTCATAGCACAATTGACTGGTCCGCTTCACACTGCAGTTTAGATCTCGCTCTTTAATAAAGGTTCTGGCTGTGGTTTATAAAAAATATTTGGCAGACTTCAGCAGACATTTAACAAGTTTCAGGACTGCTCTTAAAGCTTGTAAATGCCTGTCTTTATAAGGGAAGGTTTATAAATGTCCCAGTAAATGCGGCTTAATGGAAGTAGGTATCTAAACACTGATCATAATCACCACACAGATTAATCATACATAGTGGGCCAGATTCTCAGTGGAGATACGACGGCGTATCTCCAGATACGCCGTCGTATCTCTGAGTTGCGCCGTCGTATCTATGCGCCTGATTCATAGAATCAGTTACGCATAGATTTCCCTTAGATCCAACAGGCGTAAGTCTCTTACGCCGTCGGATCGTAACTGCATATTTACGCTGCCCGCTAGGGGCGTGTACGCTGATTTAATATGTAATATGAAATATGTAAATCAGCTAGATACGCGAATTCACAAACGTACGCCCGGCCGACGCAGTACATTTACGCCATTTACATTAGGCTTTTCCCGGGGTATATTTACCCCTGCTATATGGTGGCGTAAGTGCGGCGTACCAATGTTGAGTATGGCTATCGTTCCCGCGTCGAAATTTGAAAAAGTTATGTCGTTTGCGTAAGTCGTCCGTGAATGGCGTCCTTGCGGCGTATTAGGAGAAATGCACACTGAGAAATTCCACGGACGGCGCATGTGCCGTTGGGGAAAAACGTCAATCACGTCGGGTCACAGAACATTAACATAAAACACGCCCCCCTGTCCCACATTTGAATTAGGCGGGCTTATGCCGGCCGATTTACGCTACGCCGCCGCAACTTACGGAGCAAGTGCTTTGAGAATACAGCACTTGCCCGTCTAAGTTGCGGAGGCGTAACGTAAATCGGATACGTTACGCCGCCGCAAAGATACGCTGATCTACGTGAATTTACTCCAGTATCTCTACACCAATGATGATCACACTGCACTGTCTAATGATACACAGTACCTAAACACAAAAAATAATTACACTGTACTGGAGAATCATACTGAGTATGCCCATTATGATCACAATGCAATGGATAATGAAACTATCTATCTATCTATCAATAAAAATCACACTACATTGTATATTGACAGTGAATTCCCTTATCTAGGAATTAAACGATGTGCCTCTTGCAAGACACAGAAGACTCCCCTGTGGCGCGATGCGGAGGATGGGACTCCGCTATGTAACGCCTGTGGCATCAGGTAATAATTGCATCACATCACATTTATGAATAAAAATAAAAAGTTAAAACGTGCAATTTACAGTTTTCATGCATATTATATAAATGTATGCTGTGCTTCTGGTGAAAATTCTACAGTGCAATGAACATGCTGAAATCTAGCTATTTTTTTATTGTTGAAGTTCTTTTCTAATCCTCTGGCTATTTCCCCTCAAAATGGTGCACATTCTTTCTACTCAGTGCCCTATAAGCAGGGCCGGTGCTACTACTAGGCAGCCCCCTAGGGAGCACTGCTGCCTAGGGCTCCCGGCCACTGGTATTTCTACTCTCCTTTTTTCTGCAGCAAGCAACCAAGTCTCAGCATCAGCAGGCAGCCGCCGCTCCCTTCGCACATAGTGTCAGAGGCGCAGCGGTGGCGGAGGGCTGTGTCTGTGTCCTGACTCCTGAATGAATGGAAGCAAGCAAACATTCAGTGATGGGCACTGGTAGGCTGCATTTTGTGGGCGCTGGTGAGGCTGCATTTTATGGGCGCTGGTGAGGCTGCATTTGATGGGCGCTGGTGAGGCTGCATTGATGGGCTCTGAAAGGCTGCATTTGATTGGCACTGGTGAGGCTTCATTGATGGGCATTGGTGAGGCTGCATTTAATGGGCATTGGTGAGGCTGCATTTAATGGGCGCTGGTGAGGCTGCATTTAATGGGCGCTGGTGAGGCTGCATTTGATGGGCGCTGGTGAGGCTGCATTTGATGGGCGCTGGTGAGGCTGCATTTGATGGGCGCTGGTGAGGCTGCATTTGATGGGCGCTGGTGAGGCTGCATTGATGGGCTCTGAAAGGCTGCATTTGATTGGCACTGGTGAGGCTGCATTGATGGCACTGGTAGCTGCATGTGATGGGCATTGGTGAGGCTGCATTTGATGGGCGCTGGTGAGGCTGCATTTAATGGGCGCTGGTGAGGCTGCATTTGATGGGCGCTGGTGAGGCTGCATCGATGGGCTCTGAAAGGCTGCATTTGTTTGGCACTGGTGAGTCTGCATTGATTGCGATGGTAGTTGCATTTGATGGGCGCTGGTAGCTTCATTTGATGGGCGCTGGTAGGCTGAATTGATGTGCGCTGGTGAAGCTGGTGTTAAAATCCTTGCACCAGCCCTGCCTATAAGTGTCTCAGTTTTAATTCCATTTCTCAGAAGGATAATTGTATTTTAGCATCGAGGAGTATAAAGGTAAATTCTTCAATAAAGAGGCTAATATTGTATTTTTATTATTATTATATTTTTTTGTTACCAGGGATGGGTTTTTGGCTGATCCCAGCTGCTTCTCCCTAACTTATTTGTTGCTTTGTGTTCTTTCCTTGTGAAAGCTTCTACAGAGCTCTCTGTACAGAGAACATTTCACAGGCAACTCCCCTGCTACCCACTCACTGTTTCCACACAGAGCTGGACGTTATCCCACATTCCTCGCTGTGCCCGGGAATTCCCACTCAGCACATGCAACAAACTTTTTCCAGTCTCTTTCAAATTATTAAGTTTGGACTCCAAAACGTCTCCAAAACAAATATACTTTGGACGCACGCAGTGATTCTCTGTATAGTTAGTGCATTACCGGCTTCCCTGTGAAAGAAGACTTTCGCTGAAAAGGAGCCATTTTGATTTGATGGAGCGGTCAAGCCGTGGGTAAAAATGTTACTAACAAGTCACTGTCAATGGCTGTCTTCAGTGGGTGGGAATGGTGAGTCACGATGGTCATCTGTGTATAACATCTAATGCCACAGATTGCTACAATTGCAGGTTGGAAAACCCTTCCTGGTATCTATAAGAATTTTTTCTTTTGTCAGCCATCTCAAAAATGTATAACTTTTGTTAACGGCGGATGAAAAATTTGTTTAAAAAAGCTTCATTACAAACACATTACAATATATACATTTACAAAATGTGATTTAACCTAACAAAGCCTAAGTTTACTAGAAAAAAAAAATGGAACAAGAGACTTTACAAACTATAAATGCATTATCTGCCTCTGGACAGCTGCCACCACAATCCCTGGTTAGAGAATATACCGAAGGGTCAGCTCTTGAGATTGAGGAGAAACTGTACGAAAACCAACGTATTCCTGGAACAGGCTGATTTTATTGGCAAAAGATTTATAGAAAAAGGTTACAAACCAGATTTTATTGAGAAAAAAATCAAAGATGTAGTCACTTTGGATAGAGACACGCTGATCCAGGACTCTGTGAGAAACAGCTCCTTCACTGGAAAAATACCATTAATAATGGATTATAGTGTACAACACAAGCAAATAGAGGCGATCTGTAAAAAATATTGGCATATTGTGAAGGCCGACCGACATTTGGCACAGGTACTTCCTGAAAAACCCCTATTCACATATAGGAGGGCCCCAACGCTGAGAGATATTATTGCTAAAAACGTACTAGATCCACCAGAGAAAAAAAGTTTTTCATTTTTTAATGAGAAAGGGTACTATCCGTGTAAAAAATGCTTTACTTGCAAACGCACCAAAGAGAGCAAAAAGAAGAAAGAGACTTTCAATTCCTGTTTTACAGGGAAACAATATAAAATCAAAGAATTTATCTTCTGTGAGACGGAGGGGGTAGTGTACTTGTTGGAATGTCCATGCAAGATTCAATATGTGGGCAGAACAAAAAGGAAATTGCGGAAAAGACTTCGGGAACACACACAAAACATAATCAATGGGTTCCCCAAGCATAGTCTATCCCGCCACTATGACCAGTGCCACAATAGAGACCCCTCGTCATTGATGGTGTGGGGGATAGAGAAATACAAACCGCATTGGAGAGGAGACAATAAAGTGCAGAAAATTAGTCAGGCAGAATCTCGTTGGATACACGAGTTATGCACCCTCACGCCACAGGGGCACAATGTCGAGTTTGATTTGAATTGTTTTATATCCAACTTTTAACTACCTATTTGCCTGATTCTTTTACTAGTGATTTTATAATTATTTTACCAATAATTTTAAATAGGTACTGCTGTGGTTTTAGGGTTACATCACCGTACTTATTTACTGGTCCTGGTTATTTGATTAGCGCAACCATGTATTGGTCTTACAGTATTGGATTTTCCTTTTTATTGCCATTTTATATTGACATTTTTAACATTTATTCCTTATTATATTTCTTATTGTGGCTCTGGAATTTTTTACCATATATTTATTAGCCTTGGCCATTGTTTTATACATATGAGTCACTTTATGGTTAATATTGCCACATAAGGGGTTTTTTACATTGGATTATTCATTTTAATTTTATTTTATTGTGGCTTTATATCTCCCCACCACATATATTTTAGCCTTGATCAGGGTTTTTACACTTATGAATTATTTCATAAATTAGTAGAAGATTGCCTACCTGGGTTCCGCACTGCCTTTTTTCTTATTATGTTCTGTCTCTCTGAATATAATTGGATTAATCTAAATGTTCAGCACGACAATGAGGTGGATGGCTGGGCATTTGAAATATGCACCTTACATTTCCAGCAGGTGGCGACATTTAACAGTCCACCTATATCTTACTTATACTATTCCTTCCTCCTACCACTAGAGGGAGCACTTAACTCAGAGGATCGCTGTGTCTGAATTATGTGTTTTTTTATATATATTCATATTTTATCTAACATCACTGTAGAAACACTATATGTCTAGATTGATCGCAATGATGTAGATGTACTTTTATTTTATGATTGCTATCTAATTGCATAGCTCTTTACTTGTGATGCCGGCGCTATAAAAATCATGTCCACACCAGCTGCCCTCTATCCTATGATTAAGCGACGTAGGGCTGTCGCGATACGCGTGAGGAGGACACAGAGGGCTTGCTGGTGAAGTCACCTGCTTTGCGGCCGCAGAGCGGTGACACTCGATTGTACACACGCTGTTTAACACAGCAATGTTTGTGAGTGTATTTGTTTTTCTTTATTAAACTGATATCCTGTGGTTTTATGCTATGGAGGCATTCCTGTGTTTCTTTTTGAGAGCCTGAATGGGGAGGAGTGTGAGCCGTCTTTGGATCCTGGATTGTATTTATGTGACTGCAGAGCAGCTCCTGTTACAGGCTTGGTAAAAGCCTCAAGAAGGTAAGAGGCTGGTAAAAACAATCCCCACACTGAGGAAAATCGGGCTGGTTTGATTCACAGACATATGAGCACAATGTAACAAGTCTTCATTGAATGAGCACAATGTAACAAGTCTTCACTGAATTAACCACTGATCATCTGAATTGTTGAATGGAGCACAGATGCACTTTGCACTTTGGACTTTATTTTTAATATTTTCATTATCACTTGATTGTGCACTGGATATAGTTTTATTCACTATCACTAATCCTGCAGTGATATTGTACTATCTGTTTTTGGACTATTATTTATGATTTTTTTATTTTTTTATTTTATTTTTTATTTTATTATTATATTATTATATCTTTTTCATTGCACAGAAAAACAACAGTTTTATGATTGAACCGTTTAGGTTTTTAGGACACTTGCATTTTTGGACTTCTTTTCAGTTGTTGCTTTTTCCTGCATGTGTTTGCTAATTAGTAATTAACCACTACTTTCCAGGAGAGCTGGAGCTTTCATTCACTGCTATTATTGTTTTAATTATTAGCACTTTGCACTTGTTTTTCATCAAGCACTTTAAGGATTTATGACACATATTTTTTAAAAAAGGATTATTATCCCATGTACACTGTGCGGCCAGTCAGGCACTTTTATCCATTGGATTTCATTATTTATTCACTCGCAGTTCCTTCCACATCTAATTATTGATGTTGGATGGTATTGTTTGGGCATAGACCTCGAGTGTTACACATTTTTACCCCAGTAGAGGACGGACTCACTCTCATACTTTAGGAATCATTGTTTAGAATATTTTATTGTTTTAAATTATTGTCGGTTTTTAGTATTTGCAAGCGCCACTACATCCCCCTGTCTATCATATGCTGTCAGTGCGTGAGCACTATTAGTTGTGGCTGCTGCTTGATTGTAACTTTTAATTTATTTGTACCACTATATATATTTTTTCCCGGGTTAGGCTGGTTTGCGCATTAGTTCCCCCCTTGTTTTATAAATGCATTGTGTCCCTTGTGTTGATGGCTCCTGCTTGTTGAAATCTACCTCTTTCAATCCCTCCTACCCCGACTGTCATAAACCTCTGGTGTGGTGGGGGTTAATAAAGCTGAAGAACCTGTTATATGCACTCATTAAGAGTACTGACTATGCCCGCCCTCTCTGCCCCCTCCCCATTCATAGAAGCTGTACTAAAACTTCAGTGAATGAAATGCAAGCTGTGAAAAAATTAGGTGGACCTTTCAGTCATCTGCCCATCTTCCATTTATAGATCCTCTTTCATTAATGGAAGCTATTGTAGCACCCTTCAAGTGTATGCTAGAGTAGTGCAGGCAAATTTACTGGCTTTTGGTAAAATTAGTCTTTGAATCTGGGTCAAGAGTTTACTAAAGTTCAGGGCTGGGTGACTCATCTTGGCAGCAGCCCCTGATGCCTTCCCCCTGGTCTGGAAGGATGGAGAACCTTCTAGAACTAGTGGGTGGGGGTTGGGAAAAGCCAGGGCCGATCCTAGTCGCAGGCACCTGGGTGCAGAAATATTTCTGGCTCCCCCACATGGGCGTGGTCATGTTACTAACTCCTCCCCTTTACAAATGTTTCTGTGGCAATGACTAAATTACAAAGATGCTCCCCCACGAGGTCTTCATTACCCTGGGATCCTTAGATGATCTCTTAACAATTAACAAAATACAGGAAGAGAAGCAGAGTACTTTATTGGGACCTGGAGGGGGGGGGCTCTCTGATGGACAGGGCTTCTGTTAGAGAGTCTGTTAGAAAGAGCCCGCAGACATTTTAAAGACATGATACAGGAGACGTTCAGAGACCGCAGACTTGGTACAGTAGATGGTCAGAGATCGCAGACTTGGTACAGGAGACGGTCAGAGACTGCAGACATGGTACAGGAGATGGTCAGAGACTGCAGATGTAGTACAGGAGATGGTCAGAGACTGCAGACGTAGTACAGGAGATGGTCAGAGACTGCAGACGTAGTACAGGAGATGGTCAGAGACTGCAGACATAGTACAGGAGATGGTCAGAGACTGCAGACATAGTACAGGAGATGGTCAGAGACTGCAGACATAGTAAAGGAGATGGTCAGAGACTGCAGACGTAGTACAGGAAATGATCAGAGACTTCAGACATAGTACAGGAAATGATCAGAGACTTCAGACATAGTACAAGAGATGGTCAGAGACTGCAGACATAGTACAGGAGATGGGCAGGGGCTGTGTATCCTATGCAATCTATAATGCCATAAAACATCTAGAGCAGGGGCAGCCCAGAGCACGTGTAAAAGGATGCTGGGAATGCCATCCCCAGCACACTGAACACTGTGACTCACCTCGGTTCTCTCTCTGTGCAGCCCAAGATAGAGATGGGAGGGGGAGGCATTCCAACTGGAGTTGGTGGAGACAGTGCAGAATCCAAACTCCCAGTGTGAGGAATTCATTCCTGCACATCAGAACTCAGCAGCCACTGAAAACTAGAACTCTTGTGTCAGGAAGAGGAGCGGCCCCCTCCCCCGAGCACTGCCAAGCTGGACGTGCTGCCCTATGCTCACACATCAGTTCTGGACAGACACACACCTTATGCTCAGAACACTAGTTCTGGACGGACACAAACAAGGAGGGAGGGGAGAACTCTGGCACTTCGGCGCCCCCACCTCTGCAGGCGCCTGGGTGAAAAGCACCCTGGGAAGAGCTGCCTTAAATATTTATGGGGCCTCGGCCAATCCCCAGCAGTGGGCTGGCAGGAGACTGATACAACCCTATAAATAATTAGCCATGCCAGCAGGGACGGTTGGGTGAAAGATGGAGATACAGTGTTAAGGAGGCTGTTGTGACTCTCAAGGGTGCCTCCAAGTTTGGGGGGGTGACCTGCCTTGGGCTGGGGTTTGGGTGCTGAAAGGATCCTGCCAAAACACACGGTAGGAGGTATTCCTGGAGGCAGAGGAGCAAGAGAGGACAGAGTGAGTAGTGCAACACTGTTGGGGACTAACAAAGGGGGAGATTTCAACACGTTTCCAGTCTCTCTTGAAGACAGCGGCGTGCTTAAGTCTTCTATCCTTCCCTTCTTAGAGTCAGCCTGGGGGGGGGGGGGGGGCGCTGGTCAAGAGTCAGTCGGGTGGATTGGTGTAGAGAGGTAGGCAGAAGGGCTGATGAAAAAGGCAGTTTCAGCCAGATGGATTGGCATTGCCTGAAGAGGTGGTGCTGGGATCAGTGGCCAGAGGTCAAGTTACATGTTGTTTCACTACATCTGAGCTACACTTCAGGAACTGCGAGTTCCTGGCTGTAATGGGCTGTTGCTGATCTGACAAGGAGTCTGTCAGATCCTTCCAGAGTGACTCAGCAGAAGCTGACAAGTATGTGTAGGAGGGAAGAGGAGACTATATATGGATGTATATAGGAAGTTGTCCCTGAAGTTTGCTGAAGTCAAGTGGGCATCCCATCACCTCCCATCCCTATCCATGTTGTTAACCCCCTAAAAAATTAAAACGATAAAACAAAGCTACAAACTGTTTTCTGACTCTGCGTGCCTGTGAAGATTCGGTGTGTCTGGATGTGCAGGAGTGAGGGGATCCTGTTCATCTGCAGCTCCTACGTGGGGTGTGCCACATTATAGTACAGCTTCTATAAATGGAGAAGGGAGGGTAGAGGGGCAGAAAGGGCGGCATAATCGACAATCGATAATACTTGATGAGTGCCTGACACAGATCTCTTGGGGCCCCCCTCCTTCCCCCGTACCAGAAGATTACTGCTGCAGGGTTGGGGGGTTTGCAGGACAGAAGATTTCAACTAAAGCAGGAGCCAGCAGAACAAGGGACACTTCACATTGATAGTAAGTAATGTCCCTTGTGCTGATTTTTTTGCAATGAGAATGCAGCTGACATTAATCGTGTTGAACTGGTGTATTGCATCCAGTGGTAGACATTAGGCAACGTGTATTGGATGGATGGCGTTTGGTCTGTTATTGAGCAAGTCGAGGAAGTTGGGGCCTTGGTTAATGTAACATAAAATATTGTTATGGTGAGAGAAGGAAAATCAATTGAAACCAGTAAGTATTGTACTATAGTTCACTGGGCAACAATAGGCAAGGTTTGAATGAACGGTTCACAAACATAAAAAAAATTGTGGACCTGTGTTTTCTTGTGTGGGGAGGCCCCCACCCATTTTTTTTGAAGAACATAAGACGGTGAAACAGTAAAGCCGTGTACACACAATCGGATTTCTGATGGAATCAAATCCGATGGATTTTTTCATCGGATATCTGATGAAGCTGACTTTCATCAGTCTTGTATACACACTATCCGAATAAATTCTGACTGTGCCAAAATGCGGTGACTACGACGAGCCGAAAAAAATGAAGTTCAATGCTTCTGAGCATGCTTCGACTTGATTCTGAGCATAGATCTCTGAGTATCTGAGTAAAGGTCATATAGAAGAAGGGCTTAGACCCATGAGATAAGATCATTGTGAGGACATATATAAGTATCATTTCATGGAACATTGTGGCTTTAATCCCTCTCCAAGATGAGAATAATGATTTTAAAAGAATGTCCATCTGAAGTTGGGGGAAAGTCTTGGTCCATCTATTAAGGCCAGTCGTTATGGATGTAGTCCAGTGGTTGTCAAAAGAAGTTATGCAGAGTTGTTACCATGTTTATGTCTGGATTGGAATAATTTAGGAGTGTACAATAAGTTTTCCCAGTCTTTCTGAGATGGAGATAATATAAGATTTTATTTTTAGAAAAAGGAATGGGCTGCTGCATAAATATTTCTCCAAAGCTACATTAGAAGAGAAGGGTTGTTTGGCGTTAGTATCTACTCGAAATTTTACGCAGTGAAGGCCTTCATGGTGCCATTGTTTGAAAGTGGTTATTTCTGTAGATTCCAGAAGGTCTAAGTTGTTTCACAAGGGAAGGAAAAGAAATGTGTGGCTGTTCAACAGATTGTTTGTTTGGATTTTTAGGTACAGGTAATCCAAGGTAGGAAATGTTTTGCTTTTACATCAAATAAAGGAGTATAGATTGCTCCAAGTGGGTTTATGACAATTGGTTAGGTACATTGGGCCAGATCCATAGCCAGCTGCCGTAACTTAAATATTGCCATTTAAGTTACACTGCCGGAAAATTTCTACCTAAGTGCCCGATCCACAAAGCACTTACCTAGAAATTTTCGGCTGTGTAACTTAAATCCGGCCGGCGCAAGGCGTTCCTATTCAAATGGGGCGAGTCCCATTTAAATTAGGCGCGCTCCCGCGCCGGACGTACTGCGCATGCTCACGACGTAATTTTCCCGACGTGCTTTGCGCGGTTTTACATTGCGCCGGGTTTTGAGAATCGCGATGGGCGTAAAAAAAAAAACGAGTTGCGGCGGGAAAAAAAAAAATTGAAAAAAAAAGACGGCGACGCGGGATAGAATGGTCTACTTTTACAAGGCCTAAACAATTTAAGCCTTGTAAAAGCAGCCCTAATTTTGCGTTTGCAAACTAATACTTACAGAGAAAAAACGAAGCGTAAAAGCTTTGTGGATCTCCGTAAGTGCTAATTTGCATACCCAAAGCGGCATTTCGACGAGAAATGCCCCCAGCGGCGACCGAGGTACTGCATCCTAAGATCCGACAGTGTAAGTCCCTTACACATGTCGGATCTTCTGCCTATCTATTGGAAACTGATTCTGTGGATCAGTTCCAAAGATAGAAACAGGGATACGACGGCGTATCAGTAGATACGCCGTCATATCCCTTTTGTGGATCTGGCCCATTGCCTTTGATTTGTTGAAGATGATGGTATAACTGGAGACCAGGCCGAATATTTCAATGAGAGATAGTATACTGGGGAGGGAAATTTTGAGATGAGATGTGTATAAAAGCAGGTCATTTGCAAAAGCTTTTTGCTGTTTTTTTTTATTTTTTTTATTTGTGACTAAATTTTGAGGCTTTCCATGTTTATGCAGAAAAAACCTTCAAAATTGTAATTGTCTTTCCACAACGCCTTCAACACCAACATGACACAAATATTGGGAACTAGCTTCTTTTCAAAGGCAGGTTATGGCACCTATGGAAGGCAATTTGTTGGTGGCCATCCCCAACAACATGACATAGGTTTATATTGAGGTCCAGTTTGTTTTTAAATGCAGGAAGCACCTGTCAAAGGCCATTCAGCTTTATGGTGGTAGAAATATGCTGGGTATACATACATACTGCATGTTCATTTGTATACATTTTAACAAGTTTAACCAGCTTTTGCTTTTGATTTCAAAAACACAAAACATATCAAGGGAACCCACCACACCATCCTTGATAAAGGTAGGTTGATAAAGTTAGATATAATGGGCCAGATCCACAAAAACGGGCGTATATTTAGGCGGGCGTAGCGCATCTCATATCCACGTATCCCAGTGCGCATGCGCAAAATCACTTTGCAAATAGTCAATGCTTTCGACGTGAATGTAACTTACGCAAAGCCCTATTCGCGAACGATTTATGCAAACAACGTAAATGACGGAAAATTTGACGCTGTCCTGACGTCCATACCTAACATTGCATACACCTCATAGAGGCAGGGGTAACGTTACGCCGAAAAAAAGCCTTATGTAAACTACGTAAAAAAATGCGGCGGGTGGGCGTACGTTTGAGAATCGGCGTATCTAGCTAATTTGCATACTCTACGTGGAAATCAACGGAAGCGCCACCTAGCGGCCAGCGTAAATATGCACCTAAGATCCGACGGCGTACTAAGACGTACGTCAGTCGGATCTAGCCCACATTCAGTGGATACAAAACAAAGATACGACGGCGCATCGTAGAACTTACGTGGTGTATCAATAGATATGCCGCCGTAAGTTCTTTGTGGATCTGGCCCAATGTTGTCTGGATCTATTTAACCCTTTTTTGAAATCGATAAAAAATGTCTGTACGTTTGTGGCCAACATTACTGCTATTCAGCGCCTCAGTTGAAACCGCTTATTAGCAGGCTTCTGTGAAGAGCAAACTTTCCAATAAGCAGCAAGCTGACAATTAATATTCTGCTTTTAGTTAGAATGTGAAGAGCCCCTAGAACAGTGGCCAGGCTATGCACATTCAAATATTTAGATGTTATTAACCAACAGTGAAAACAAGCCCTCACTGGCCTCTATAGCTGTAGGCACAATGGAGAACGTTTTCACAAATGTTATAAGTGATTTAGGGAAGTTGTTCAAGTCCGATTTCTGCATTTTGCTCTGTAGAGGCACTCGTCCAGTGTAGCCTAGAAAACCAGAACCATACCTTGTTTTACTAATGAAACCACTAAGTGCCCTATTCTGGAGTGATGTACTCCACAATTTTTGGCATAATTGGCGCAATGGTGCCCATTGGAGTATATAAAAGCTTTGCTAGTTGGATGCTATTTTTGTAGCAACAAAGGGATGGACTGAAAAGAGGAGTTTGAAGGAGTTAGAAAGCTTAGGCCTGCTTGGATACACCTGTGAGGCTGCAACCACATGACGGGAGCCTAATTATATTAGGAATAAAAGCTGCAGAGACACCAAATAAGTTATTTGATGTCGGACTTCATTTTAATCCCTAGTCCAGGCTAGCTTTGTATTGCTTTCAGTCTTGGTAGCTGACTTCCTGTATGTCCCTTGTGTCTGAAGGTGACACCTTCTATCCAACCTCAGAACAATTGTGGACTTCTTGGGCTAGGAGAAGAAATTACATTTGAGAGTGTCCAAGAAGTCTTTTGTGTCCAAGATTTTTCCGGTGACGCAACAGTGGTTAAAATAAATGAATTCAAACAAGCTTGTGATAAACATATGTCTATACCTGACTCGGTGGGCTACGTCGTCTTTTTTTTCTGTCACTCTTCTATATTTTTGTGTTTCTATATAATCCATTACTAGAGGGTTTGATGGCACCCATACTGTGAGCTGTAGAATGGAGGAACTGTGACTGACATATGACTTCCTTCTATTTGAATCTGCAAAGTTGAAGTGAAGGGTGTTTGAAAGAAATCCTGCCTGCTTCAGCACAGATTCTGGTGAAATGGCCTGTAGGTCCTGAATTATAGTATCCTTACTGATTTAAGACAAGAGAAGCTGGGACAAATCTGGGAAATGTATGCAGTCTCCTTAGGTGGTGATGCAGTATTTTGACATTTCATAACAGGCTCATAAAAGGAGTGCCTACGCTGGCTGCAGAAATAAGAGAGGCATTAAAGTGATCACATTCCCTCTGTTCCCAGCTGCATAAGAGCTGAGGGAGGAGAAATGGCAGAACATTCAATTTCCCAGGGAATGGCTGTGCAAGGGGGTGTGTCAGAAGTCTCAGGACAAGTCTGATCATTGGAGCTGGGAGTGCAATGCGTTCCCAGCATAGCTAGAGAACTCACCATGTTGTGCTTTCATGCTTAGTGTGGTCAGTTTTTAATAGAGAAGTAGAGGGACTGGCAGAATCACCAGGAATTTCACACAAGGAAGCAATTCAAAGAGAACCAAATAATTTTTTCATACAAATGCATGGTACAACAGGCACATATCAGGTATATGAAATATTGGGTTTACACACGACTTTAAATAGAAATGATTGGCAGAGATTTAGACTGTGTTTGATGAAATATCAATAAAGAATTTGAAATACTTATTTCAGACTGGAATACATATTTAACTCAATATTTATTTTTTATTTGGCACTGTCAAAACATGAGTAAGTTTCTAACCATATCTCTTTTTGTGTTCTATCTTCCTGATTCATCTTTGTCTCTTCTTTAACCATTGCATGTCATTCTGCTGTGTGAAAGATAAGAGAGGTCACAGACTACATTTTGTTCTTCTTTGACCAACAAACTGATAGCTGTGAGAGTGTTTGGCATACTAGTTTACTACACAGCCTTGCAAGGAGAGAAAAATAGCACAGGGCATATTTAGAAAATTCTGAATAGTCAGATTGATAAGAGTCAAGTAGATCTTCAATACTAATCATCAGCCGTGTAGTGTTACCATTCTTCAGTAGGAAATTTAGGTTATGGTATATTGAGAGCACATCCAATGTTAGAATTGTGCACTGGTCATTTACAACATGTTCTCAATTTAAGACCTTGTTGTGCTTGAATTCTTTTGCACATTGCCATATTTAGCAGTCTTCAAATGGCCATCTTGACCTTAAATCCATATATGGATTACACCATATTTGCTCCCCTGCACCCAATGCTGCCAAATAATTCCTGTGGTTAGATTCATGTATGGGTGCACTGAATGCCACTGAATGGTTGGATTCAGGTATGTGTGGATTTAATGACCCCAAATAACTCCTACGATTGGATTCAGGTATGGGTGCACTCAATGCCACCAAATAATCCTCACGGTTGAATTCAGGTATGGGTGCACTGAATGCCACCAAATAACACCCACAGTTGGATTCAGGTATGGGTGCACTCAATGCCACCAAATTACCCCCACGGTTGGATTCGGGTATGGGTGCACTCAATGCCACCAAATTACCCCCACGGTTGGATTCGGGTATGGGTGCACTCAATGCCACCATATAACCCCTACCATTGGATTCAGGTATGTGTGCATTTAATGACCCAACTAACTTCTACTATTAGATTCAGGTATCGGTGCACTCAATGGCACCAAATAACTTCCACAGTTGGATTCAGTTATGGGTGCACTCAGTGCCACCAAATAACCTCCACGATTGGATTTGGGTATGGGTGCACTCAGGGCCGCGATCAGGAATTATGGGGCCCCTTACACAGCTTCAGGCATGGGCCCCCTGGAGCAGAGAGGGGGCGGGGAGGGGTGTTGGCTGCCACGAATTGAGAAGCGGTGGGGGGCCCTTTACAAAAAAAGAAGAAATAAAGAAAAATATATGTAAAAAAAGGGGGGTAGCCATCTGGGGCCTTGGGGACCTCTGGGCCCTTTAATAAAAAGAGAAAAAAAGAAATAAAAAATATATATAAAAAATATATATATTTTTATTTAAAAAGGGGGGTTGCCATCTGGGGCCCTGGGGATCTCTGGGCCCTATACATATATATATCATACAAATTATTATTATTTTTTATAAAAAAAATAAAAAAATAGGGGAGTTGCCATCAGGGACCTCTATTTTTTACTAAAAATTTTTTTATAAAAAAAGGGGGGTTTGCCACATGGGGCCCTGGGGACCTCTGAGCCCTGTAATAATAATAATAATTAAAAAAAAAATAATAATAATATATATATATATATATATATATATATATATATATATATATATATATATATATATACATATTTTTTAAATTTTTTTATTAAAAAAAGGGGGTTTGCCATCCGGGGCCCTGGGGACCTCTGGGCTCTTTAATAATAATTATATATATATATATATATATATATATATATATAAAAATATATTATTATTTTTTTATTTTTTATAAAAATAAAAAAAAAGGGGGGTTGCCATCCGGGGCCCTGGGGGCTTCCGGGGGCCCTGGGGACCTCCGGACCTCTAAAAAAAAAAATTGTCCCTTTAATAAAAAATAAAATAAAAATATATTAAAATATATATATATATTTTTTTTATTAAAAAAAAAAAAGGGGGGTTGCCATCTGGGGCCCTGTGGGCCTCCGGGCCCCTTACAGGTGTACTGCCTGTACCCCCCTGATGGCGCCCTGGGTGCACTCAATGCCATCAAATAACCCCCACGGTTGGATTCAGGTATGGGTGCATTCAATGACCCAACTAACTCCTACTATTGGATTCAGGTATCGGTGCACTCAGTGACACCAAATAACCTCCACGGTTGGATTCAGATATGGGTGCACTCAATGACCCCAAATAACTTCTACGATTGGATTCAGGTATGGGTGTACTTAATGCCACCATAAAATCCCCACAGTTGGATTCATGTATGGGTGCACTCAATGCCACCAATTAACCCCCACGGTTGGATTCAGGTATGGGTGCACTCACTGCCACCAAATAACTCCCACGGTTAGATTCAGGTATGGTGCACCCAATGCCACCGATAACTTTTGTGTTTGATTCAGATATGGAAATGCTTGGACTCCACTTAAAAATGTCAAACTATGGCCGTGTCATAAATGGTGATAATTCTTGTTTTACAGTCCATCTAAAAGTAAAATATAATATCTGTGCAAATGCTCAGAAGGGGTTTCCAGTTATAGCAACTTTGGGGGTTAGTTACGAAAGGCAAATCCACTTTGCACTACAAGTGCACTTTTAAGTACAGTTGCTGTAGATCTGAGGGGGACATGTAAGGAAAATAAGAGACAGCATTTATGCTTGCAAATGATTGGATGATAAAATCAGCAAAGCTTCCCACAATTTCAGAGCTTCCCCTCAGAACTACAGCGAACTACAGCGACTGCACTTACAAGTGCACTTGTAGTGCAGAGTGGATTTCCCTTTTAGTAAATCAATCCCTTTTGTTTCTGAACATTTCAGTTTTACTAGGACCAATGGACTGCTACATATTCCGTGACTTTCATTGAGCTCTGTATGTATAGGACTTGAGATTTTTTTTACTATAAACTATAGTTTAGCAGAACTGTTTCTTTGCCATGCAATCCTTGTTAAAACATTATCCTAACTAAAACTAATTGTATAAGTTTGGCCAGTTTCTGTTACACCTGCTATCATGTCTTCTAACTCCTATATTTATTAGGTATAAGAAGTACGGCATGAGGTGTGGACAGTGTTGGAATATACCAAAGAAAGATGGCAAGTCATGCTCCAGATACTGTGGATGTGGAGGGGTGTTCAGGGCTCTAATATGAGAATCTGGAAGCTGGTGATCTATAAATTCAGGTGACTGTTTTCCTTGTATATCTGTGAAAATGTGAATCTTTATTTTCTTATCTGTATTAATTTGCATTATGGGTACAGTACTGTTATAGTCTATAGAGCCTTGTCCTACCCTCGAGGAGCTTACAGTCTAATCATTCTACCACAGTCGGAAGCAGTGAAGCAGTTTCTAGGTCTTATGCCGCGTACACCCGATCATTTTTGGGCATGTAAAAAACAATGTTTTTCAGCATGTAGAAAAAACTTTGTTTTTTCCAACTTCATCATTAAAACGACGTTGCCCACACACAATCGTTTTAAGAAAATGCTCTAGCAAAGCGTGGTGACGTACAACACGTACGACGGCACTATAAAGGGGAATTTCCATGCGGATGACGCCACCCTTTGGACTGCTTTACCTGATTTCGTGTTTGTAAAAGATGATTCGCGCTTTTCTGTCTGTTACAGCGTGATGAATGTGCTTACTCCATTACGAATGGTAGTTTTACCAGAACAAGCGCTCCCGTCTCTTAACTTGCTTCTGAGCATGCGCAGGTTTTTAACGTCATTTTAGCCCACACACGATCATTTTTTACAGGAAGAAAAAAATTGCGCTAACCAAACAAAATAAGTATTAACTGAATAAATAGGAGGCAGCAATGGCGTGATCTAACACAAAATAATAGAAAAAAGTAAAAATTGCGCCAGCCTGATGATATAACATTCAAGTCCTTTTTAAACTACAGAAAATAAATCGATGGTAAAAGTCCATGCGATGTAACACTGAAAAGCTGGAACAGACAGCACCCGGTGCACTGATGACAAAGTGATCCACCACCACACAGACTGAGGCTTACCAGAAATAAACCAATTAACAACGTTAATAATGGTCTCAGCAGATATCCAGAGTGTAACCACAAGCCAGGATGAGATGTGCAGCATAGATCATAACAATCATATATCCACGGCGGGATGGAACAGACTTGACGCAGACAAATCCTCTTAGATCATTTTTTACAACCCGAAAAACAACATAGTTTAAAACGTCGTTAAAAAATGCAGCATGTTCGGAAATTTTTTTTTTTCGTTTTTCAGAACCCGAAAAATGATGTGAAGCCCACACACCATCATTTTAAATGACATTTTTTAAAAACTTTGTTTTTTTTTCATGCCGAAAAATGATCGTGTGTACGCGGCATTATGCTTAAAACTGTCCTATGGAAATTGTTAGTATGCAGGGTCTGTTTTCACAGGGTACCTGAGTAACTGGCATTGAAACCAATCACAAAAGATGCTCCAATTAGACCTATGTCTGTATGTGTTGTACTTAAAGTTGCCACCTAGTCTGTATTTTATTGCCATAGCCAATAAAACTGGTGCATGGTGCCAAAGTTATACTGTATATGGAAAGAACATAAGGCTGGTGTTTTTTTTTCCAGAAAGGTTGGCAGCCTTTGCTATGTTTTGGACAAAAACAATTTTTCCAAGTACATAACATAGGAATGTTGACACTTTCCTTTTTAAAGATGACTATTACTCTTAATTACTTAAATGTAGCCTTGGCTGTATGTGATATTTAGAGCTGGGCAGAAAACTTCTTCTACACTGCCTGCTCAGACCTGAAGTAGATGGCTCTCAAGTCGTGGCAGTCAGGTAAAAGCTTGAGGATGCACAGTGTCTGGTGGATGCCTTTGAAAATCGGCAACAACTTTCTGCTCTTCCCTTGGCACAAGCAAAATGGTGGTGTTGATGGTGGTGGGGGTCATTAATACAACTGAACTGGGTAGAGGGCTTCCTACACAAATGATAGTGTTTTATGGTGAGGTGGGTGTCGGGTCTATTAGGACTTTAGCAACTGTTAAAGCGGAAGTAAACCCATCGATTTAACAGTTTAAAAATGTTACATTGTTTGTGCTTTTAACCAAACTGTCAAACCATCCAATGGTTGGTGTCATAACTGATCACATGTACAGCATTATGGCAGTTGAAGATTAAACAGAGGCCAAGATGGCAGCTTCCTTGGCTGAAAAGGATAGGAGGGTTTACTTCCACTTTAACCATGAGGATTTCTGTTGATTCCTTTATTGCCTTTCTAGCTAATGTTGAGCCATATTTAAATGCTTTAAATCTCTGTGTTAATTGCAAGGCACTAGTTTGATTCAGACTTTCAGAAAGTGTCAGTCTGGCACCTTAAACTGGATTTGTGCCCAGACTACGAACATTAAACTATTTACATATTCTTAACAAGCAGAAGATCTTAATCTATGCTTGACCCCACTAGCTGCTCAAACTATTAATTCTCAAAGAGTTTCAAAAATCAAAACAAAGAGTTTAAAGCCAGGGTTTAGGCCCCATCCACATGAAGCAGGCTCCGCTAAGAGTTTGCTTGTTTAGCGGGGAAACTGTCAAGTGCAAAGGTTTTTTTTGGGGTTTTTTTTAAGAACATATCAAAGGATGAAGATGGGGGTGGGTGGCTGGAAGCTGGAGGTCAGTGTCCACTTATCAGAGGGAACAGGACTGATTGAAACCACAGACATCAGATAATTTGGCTGGATTGGGTGACTCATCTCATGCCAATCGGTGCCTAAATTATTATAAATATTATTATTGTATAGGATTTTTATAGCGCCAGCAGTTTGCACAGCACTTTGCAAAATAAAGGTGGACAGTACTTTTACAATCCAACCCAAGACATGAGGGTTAAGAGGGCCCCACCTGTGAGCGTTTGCAATCTAAAAGGGAAGGGAAATGCCTGAATCTATGATATGAATCACATGATATTTGTGATCTGCATTATATAACTTGAATAATGCTGAAAGCAAAAAATAAATTTATAGACTGATTGATTTATATAGGGTTGATCATAGTTGGTTTCAACCTCCCTTATGGCGTTAATAACTGTTTGGCAAAAGATATTTACATAATATATATATATATTTTTAAACTCTTCATGGATTGTCTCTGAAGATTCTTACTTATTCATAGTCACATCCTTCATTGCACCATGTGGATTGGATTACATAATTAGAACAAACTTTCACACCTTCCATCCTGTTTTTGGAGAACCAACATCTGCCTTGACACATTGCATGAAGACTGGATCAAAGAGTTACCTGTGTGGATATAAATGTTGGGGTATGTTCCAGATGCTAATTAGAGTTGGCTTGGTTGGCCAAGAACAATATAACCAGGTGACCAAGCTTAAATGAAAAAATATTTAAAGTGGAGCTCCACCCAAAAGGGGAAGCTCCACTTGTTTGCACTCTTCACTGCCACATTGGCACTTTTTTATGGGGAGGGGGGGAGCAGGTACCTAGTTTGACAGGTACCCACTCCCACTTCCGGCTCAGATCACCACGGCGAACTGAGCGAAATCTCCTCCTTCCCCTACAGTCTTCTGGGACACATCATAGGTCTCAGAATAGTATGGGACTATACCATTCACAAGGGGCAGCATGACCCATGCGCAGTAGGAAACCGGCTGTGAAGCTATAAGGCTTCACTTCCTGTTTCCCTTACTTCAGATGCTGGTGTTCTGTCAAAGTAGCCAGTTCTTTGAGATCTCCAATCCTTTTGGTTACTATAAACGATCAGTAATTGGAGATTTCGATGAAATGCTGTTTTGACACAATACCAACAACCATGTACATGATATTGTGAGTGGACATTGTTAGTCTGCTCCAATGCAAACCAACAAGCCTGGAGCTCCGCTATAAACCCTTTAGGTTAAAATAGGACAAAAATGTGTATGTCTGACAACCATGCAGGGAAGAGCTGCCTTTCTGTCTTTACTGGGATGGCCTACTTTTCACAATGGTAAACCCAGCCATGCTTATACCATGAGAAGAGAATAAGAGATTGAGTAAGAATACTTTTATTTATTAACAGTGCATATTTCATCTCACATATATTTTTGTTTATTTTTGTTTTTCAGGAATTTAAAAAAAGGTTCCAAGGCGAAAAACAAAAGGCAATGTTCTTCACAAGCTCATGTTTATAACTGTTTACAAAAAAAATAGCATTCATAACATGTTTTTTTCAAAGCAATAAAGTTAATTTATATTGTTATATACTAAATGGCTATTTCATTTTAATTCAGAGCATGACAATATAATCAAGTCAAGTGCATGAATTAGAATATTGACCTTGCAGACATGCACATTTTACAAGCTGACTGTTCATTTTTTGTATTCGGACTTGCCTGTTTGGACACAAATAGAATGGATTGTTTAAAGCAGGGATCCTCAAACTGCACTCATAGGCATGATGGGAATTGTAGTTCCTGAACAACTGGAGGGCCGTAGTTTGAAGACCCATGGTTTAAAGGGCTAGTTCTCCTTTATCACAAAACTTCCAATGCAGATAAGGGACATCTGTAGATAAAAACAAACTTCAGCTCTGACTAAAGTTGAATAAAGCCCTTGCTATAGGTGAAGGCCATTTACATACCTTATGAAGCCTGACTGGAATACTACTCCCCTCCACCATCACAGGAGTAAGCTCTCAAATGCGGAGCTCAGAGCTATGGCATCAGGGGAGAGAACGAGTATGTGAGGGGGTTTGTATCAGAGCTCACTCCTGTGATGGTGAAGGTGAGCAGTGACAATTAGGCCTCACTTAGCAAGGAGGGTGTGAACAAGGCAGACCGCCGTTCTGTGAGGGAGGAAAATGGAGATCTTGTGTTTCTTCATGAACACGGATCTCTGCTTTCCTCCAGACACAGCATTCCCCCCACAGTTAGAAAGCACTCCTTTGATTGCCCATCGTGTTAACCCCTTCCCTGCCAGCGTCATTTATACAGTGACAGTGCATTTTTTTGCACTAATGACTGTATTGGTGTGACTGGTCCCCAGAAAGTGACCCCCTTCACACTGGGGGCAGTTTTCAGGTGCTTTAGCGCTGGAAATAGCCTCTGCTAAGCGCCTGAAAACCACCTCCCATTCATTCAAGTGTGACTTTTCACACTCGGAGGTGTGCTTGCGGGACTTTCCTGAAAAGTCCTGCAAGCAGTATCTTTGGAACGGGTTGGTAGCCTTTATATTAAGCGCTCCCAAAATGCACTGCCCATTGGAATGAATGGGCAGCGCTTCCAAAACGCCTGAAAAGCACTTCGGAAGCCCCTAAACACTGGAGTTTTTATCCCCTTCTTTGGGCTAAAATGTGCCCCGTTAGCGGCCGAAATGCTTAACCACTTGCCGCCCGCCAATGACATAAGGCAAAGTGGTTGTAGAATCCTGAGTGGACGTCATATGACGTCCTCAGGATTTTGAGCCGCTGCGCGCCCCCGGGAGCGCGCATCACGGCGATCGTTGTTGCAGGGTGTCAGTCTGACGTCCTGCAACACAGATCAAGGTAAAGAGTCTCTCACGGAGACTCTTTACCATGTGATCAGCTGTGTCCAAAAGCCGATAGACACGAGTAGAGGAGAGCCGATCGGCTGCTCCTGTGACAGGGGGGGGTTTGTGCTGATCGATTATCACTGGACCACCAGGGATGCCCACTGGACCACCAGGGATGCCCACTAGACCACCAGGGATGCAAAAAAAAAAGGTATGCCACCCTAGACCACCAGGGATGGGAAGGACACAAAAAATGGATGCCAATCAGTGCCGCAATGGATGCCAATCAGTGCCCACAATGGGCATCACTGATTGGCAGGCATTGTTTGGCACTGATTGGCATCCATTAGTACAACACATACGATAGTGCCCATCTATGCCAATCCGTGCCACCTATCAGTGCCCATCCATGCCGCCTATCAGTGCCCATCCATGCCGCCTATCAGTGCCCATCCGTGACGCCTACCTGTGCCCATCTGTGCCGCCTATCCGTGCCGTCTCTGTGCTCATCTGTGCCACCCATCCATGCCCATCCGTGCCGCCTATCCAAGCCCATTCATGCCGCCTATCCGTGCCGCCTATCAGTGCCCATCCGTGCCGCCCATCAGTGCCACATATTAGTGCCCATCAATGCCACCACATCAGTGCCACCTCATCGGTGCCCATCAGTGCTGCCTTATCAGTGCCCGTCAGTGCAGTACCATCAGTGCCCATCAGTGAAGAAAAAAACGTACTTATTTACAATGTTTTATAACAGAAACAAAAAAAACTTTTTTTTTTTTCTAAATTTTCGGGCATTTTTTAAATTTTTTTTGCAGAAAATAAATATCCCAGAGGTGATCAAATACCACCAAAAGAAAACTCTATTTGTGGGTACAAAATGATAAAAATTTTGTTTGGGTACAGTGTTGTATGACCGCGCAATTGTCATTCAGTGCAACAGCGCTGAAAGCTAAAAATTGGTCTGGGCGGGAAGGTGTATAAGTGCCCTGTATGGAAGTGGTTAAACAGTGGTAAAACCCCCAGAAAACGAGTGTGAAAGGGGTCTCTGTGTCAGATTCGTCCATCACAATGTCGCAGTTCCGCTAAAAATCGCTGATTGCCGCCATTACTAGTAAAAACAATAAAATAAATAAAAAGTCCATAAATCTATCCCATACTGTGTAGACGCTATGGCCCGGATTCACAAAGACTTACTACTTTGAATTAGGCGGGCTTACGCCGGCCCATTTACGCTATGCCGCCGTAACTTAGGGAGCAAGTGCTTTGTGAATACTGGTCTTGCCTCTCTATGTTACGTCGGCGTAGCGCATATGAGCTGCGCTATGCCCGCTCTAATATACGCCGCTCTACCTGAATCCGGCTATATAACTTTTGTGAAAACCAATCAATATAAGCTTTTTGGGATTTTTTTTTACCAAAATTATATAGCAGAATACATACTGAACTAAATCGATGAAGAAATTTCATTTTTTTTTATTGGATATGTTTTTAGTAGAAAGTAAAAAATCTTTTTTAATTTTTTTTTTTAAATTGTCGCTCTTTTTTTGTTTATAGCGCAAAAAAAAAAAACTGCAGAGGTGATCAAATACCACAAAAAGAAAGCTCTCTTTGTGGGAAAAAAAGGACATCAATTTTATTTGGGTACAACATTGCGTGGCCATGGTATTGTCTGTCTGTTTAAAGTTACGCAGTGTCATATCGCAAAAAAACGGCCTGGTCATTAAGGGGGCAAATCCTTTCGGGACTTAAGTGGTTAAGTTCAGTAAATAACTTGAGTTGGTAATGGGGTGGTACAGGGATCGCACAGTCAGATTTTAAAGAATATAGTCAGCTACACATCAGGAAAAAAAAAAATGGTTCAGGCTTCCACTTGCCTTAAAATGTTGTCTGACCCTTCCTATCTGCTCAGATGTATACTGGAGAGTTATTGATGTGAATAATGCCTTGTGACATATTAAAACCTAAAACAAAATGGTTAAATATTGCAGTTTACCTGTCCTTGGATGTGGTGTCTGCATGCCTGTTGATCCTGCTGGAAACCTTGAGGGTCATATACTAAAGGCAAATCCACTTTGCACTACAAGTGCGCTTGAAAGTGCACTTGTAAGTGCAGTCGCTGTAGATCGCTGTAGATCTGAGGGGAAGCTCTGAATTTAGGGGAAACTCTGCTGATTTTATCATCCAATCATGGGCAAGCAAAAATGCTGTTTTTTATTTTCCTTGCATGTCCCCCTCGGATCTACAGCGACTGCACTTGTAGTGCAAAGTGGATTTGCCTTTCGTAAATAACCCCTCTTGTGTTCAAACTTCCTGTGTACTGAACGAAGATTCCAAACAATCTTCTCAGCTTTTCTTCTTTGAACTACAAAAGGCTATAGTACTAGCTTTTATATGATGAAGGCGAGAGGAGGTGTGGTTTTTGCAGCCCAAATCAGGTGGGCAACTTGGGGTGACAACACTTCTCCTCCATAGATACAGTACAGTTGGCACCCAGGACAAGAAAGGTTTTACTGGCAGAATCATCAGGTGAATGAACAAATAAAAGGGGAACAAAATGTACAAAGTAATGCAAAAAGAAGATCTGGTAGGCTACAGTATATTACATGTGCCATGATACATGTAGTCTATAGTGTTTTAGTACAGCAACATGTGGTTTCAAAGGAGAGTGTGGTGATACCCTCAATGCTCATGAGATCTTTGTCTTCGTAACATTGATTTTCAACATTTTTTATTAATTTTCCTCAGATCGGACAATAAAAACATCATTGTTTACTACTCTACTGTGTGTGATCTGTGATTGGTCACCAGTGATCACATTGTACCTGGGGCAATCACCGGCACCCTGTACCATGTGATAGCTTTGGGCCAATTACAGCATTACAATAGTAAACAATGGGAGCTGCGGTGGCTCAACGCGATTGGCACTGCGCTGATAAGCCATTCACCTCTGCAGCTAGGGGTTCGGATCCCAGTCTCGGCTACATGTGAATTGAGTTCGGTGGTCTCAGCCCGGCTCCCGGTGGGTGTGCTATGCGAGGTAAGCCTGTGCTTAGTACGTCCACCCCCCTCCCACAAAAACCACCACACTTACACGCACTCGAAATTGGGTTAACATGCACGCACTTTGACCACGCGGTCTCTAAAAAAGAGAGGCGAAGGACTAACGGGGCTGGTTGAGCGGGCAAATCCTCTCACTCCCTTATAGGGAGTCCCTCTGCCCCGTTGGGCTTCAAAGCGGAGCAGGTAGGGTGGGCTGTGTGGGAGGACCCCGCATGGAAAAAGGTGGCAGATTGCCTCTGGGGGAGGCCTGCCTACTCCCAACTCCTGCAGTCAGGCTCCTCTCTCGAGTACACGCACAAAAAAAAAAAAAAAAAAAAACAATAGTAAACAATGAGTTATGAATGAAAGCCAAATGATTGCTGTTACAGTGATTATCACTGTAACAAGTAATCACAGTGTAAAAAAAAACAAAAAATCACCATGGTAACACTGCACTTTTCAGGTGCTTTAGCGCTGGAAATAGCCTCTGCTAAGCGCCTGAAAACCACCTCCCATTCATTCAAGTGTGACTTTTCACACTCGGAGGTGTGCTTGCGGGACTTTCCTGAAAAGTCCTGCAAGCAGTATCTTTGGAACGGGTTGGTAGCCTTTATATTAAGCGCTCCCAAAATGCACTGCCCATTGGAATGAATGGGCAGCGCTTCCAAAACGCCTGAAAAGCACTTCGGAAGCCCCTAAACACTGGAGTTTTTATCCCCTTCTTTGGGCTAAAATGTGCCCCGTTAGCGGCCGAAATGCTTAACCACTTGCCGCCCGCCAATGACATATTGACGTCGGCAAAGTGGTTGTAGAATCCTGAGTGGACGTCATATGACGTCCTCAGGATTTTGAGCCGCTGCGCGCCCCCGGGAGCGCGCATCACGGCGATCGTTGTTGCAGGGTGTCAGTCTGACGTCCTGCAACACAGATCAAGGTAAAGAGTCTCTCACGGAGACTCTTTACCATGTGATCAGCTGTGTCCAAAAGCCGATAGACACGAGTAGAGGAGAGCCGATCGGCTGCTCCTGTGACAGGGGGGGGTTTGTGCTGATCGATTATCACTGGACCACCAGGGATGCCCACTGGACCACCAGGGATGCCCACTAGACCACCAGGGATGCAAAAAAAAAAGGTATGCCACCCTAGACCACCAGGGATGGGAAGGACACAAAAAATGGATGCCAATCAGTGCCGCAATGGATGCCAATCAGTGCCCACAATGGGCATCACTGATTGGCAGGCATTGTTTGGCACTGATTGGCATCCATTAGTACAACACATACGATAGTGCCCATCTATGCCAATCCGTGCCACCTATCAGTGCCCATCCATGCCGCCTATCAGTGCCCATCCATGCCGCCTATCAGTGCCCATCCGTGACGCCTACCTGTGCCCATCTGTGCCGCCTATCCGTGCCGTCTCTGTGCTCATCTGTGCCACCCATCCATGCCCATCCGTGCCGCCTATCCAAGCCCATTCATGCCGCCTATCCGTGCCGCCTATCAGTGCCCATCCGTGCCGCCCATCAGTGCCACATATTAGTGCCCATCAATGCCACCACATCAGTGCCACCTCATCGGTGCCCATCAGTGCTGCCTTATCAGTGCCCGTCAGTGCAGTACCATCAGTGCCCATCAGTGAAGAAAAAAACGTACTTATTTACAATGTTTTATAACAGAAACAAAAAAAACTTTTTTTTTTTTCTAAATTTTCGGGCATTTTTTAAATTTTTTTTGCAGAAAATAAATATCCCAGAGGTGATCAAATACCACCAAAAGAAAACTCTATTTGTGGGTACAAAATGATAAAAATTTTGTTTGGGTACAGTGTTGTATGACCGCGCAATTGTCATTCAGTGCAACAGCGCTGAAAGCTAAAAATTGGTCTGGGCGGGAAGGTGTATAAGTGCCCTGTATGGAAGTGGTTAAACAGTGGTAAAACCCCCAGAAAACGAGTGTGAAAGGGGTCTCTGTGTCAGATTCGTCCATCACAATGTCGCAGTTCCGCTAAAAATCGCTGATTGCCGCCATTACTAGTAAAAACAATAAAATAAATAAAAAGTCCATAAATCTATCCCATACTGTGTAGACGCTATGGCCCGGATTCACAAAGACTTACTACTTTGAATTAGGCGGGCTTACGCCGGCCCATTTACGCTATGCCGCCGTAACTTAGGGAGCAAGTGCTTTGTGAATACTGGTCTTGCCTCTCTATGTTACGTCGGCGTAGCGCATATGAGCTGCGCTATGCCCGCTCTAATATACGCCGCTCTACCTGAATCCGGCTATATAACTTTTGTGAAAACCAATCAATATAAGCTTTTTGGGATTTTTTTTTACCAAAATTATATAGCAGAATACATACTGAACTAAATCGATGAAGAAATTTCATTTTTTTTTATTGGATATGTTTTTAGTAGAAAGTAAAAAATCTTTTTTAATTTTTTTTTTTAAATTGTCGCTCTTTTTTTGTTTATAGCGCAAAAAAAAAAAACTGCAGAGGTGATCAAATACCACAAAAAGAAAGCTCTCTTTGTGGGAAAAAAAGGACATCAATTTTATTTGGGTACAACATTGCGTGGCCATGGTATTGTCTGTCTGTTTAAAGTTACGCAGTGTCATATCGCAAAAAAACGGCCTGGTCATTAAGGGGGCAAATCCTTTCGGGACTTAAGTGGTTAAGTTCAGTAAATAACTTGAGTTGGTAATGGGGTGGTACAGGGATCGCACAGTCAGATTTTAAAGAATATAGTCAGCTACACATCAGGAAAAAAAAAAATGGTTCAGGCTTCCACTTGCCTTAAAATGTTGTCTGACCCTTCCTATCTGCTCAGATGTATACTGGAGAGTTATTGATGTGAATAATGCCTTGTGACATATTAAAACCTAAAACAAAATGGTTAAATATTGCAGTTTACCTGTCCTTGGATGTGGTGTCTGCATGCCTGTTGATCCTGCTGGAAACCTTGAGGGTCATATACTAAAGGCAAATCCACTTTGCACTACAAGTGCGCTTGAAAGTGCACTTGTAAGTGCAGTCGCTGTAGATCGCTGTAGATCTGAGGGGAAGCTCTGAATTTAGGGGAAACTCTGCTGATTTTATCATCCAATCATGGGCAAGCAAAAATGCTGTTTTTTATTTTCCTTGCATGTCCCCCTCGGATCTACAGCGACTGCACTTGTAGTGCAAAGTGGATTTGCCTTTCGTAAATAACCCCTCTTGTGTTCAAACTTCCTGTGTACTGAACGAAGATTCCAAACAATCTTCTCAGCTTTTCTTCTTTGAACTACAAAAGGCTATAGTACTAGCTTTTATATGATGAAGGCGAGAGGAGGTGTGGTTTTTGCAGCCCAAATCAGGTGGGCAACTTGGGGTGACAACACTTCTCCTCCATAGATACAGTACAGTTGGCACCCAGGACAAGAAAGGTTTTACTGGCAGAATCATCAGGTGAATGAACAAATAAAAGGGGAACAAAATGTACAAAGTAATGCAAAAAGAAGATCTGGTAGGCTACAGTATATTACATGTGCCATGATACATGTAGTCTATAGTGTTTTAGTACAGCAACATGTGGTTTCAAAGGAGAGTGTGGTGATACCCTCAATGCTCATGAGATCTTTGTCTTCGTAACATTGATTTTCAACATTTTTTATTAATTTTCCTCAGATCGGACAATAAAAACATCATTGTTTACTACTCTACTGTGTGTGATCTGTGATTGGTCACCAGTGATCACATTGTACCTGGGGCAATCACCGGCACCCTGTACCATGTGATAGCTTTGGGCCAATTACAGCATTACAATAGTAAACAATGGGAGCTGCGGTGGCTCAACGCGATTGGCACTGCGCTGATAAGCCATTCACCTCTGCAGCTAGGGGTTCGGATCCCAGTCTCGGCTACATGTGAATTGAGTTCGGTGGTCTCAGCCCGGCTCCCGGTGGGTGTGCTATGCGAGGTAAGCCTGTGCTTAGTACGTCCACCCCCCTCCCACAAAAACCACCACACTTACACGCACTCGAAATTGGGTTAACATGCACGCACTTTGACCACGCGGTCTCTAAAAAAGAGAGGCGAAGGACTAACGGGGCTGGTTGAGCGGGCAAATCCTCTCACTCCCTTATAGGGAGTCCCTCTGCCCCGTTGGGCTTCAAAGCGGAGCAGGTAGGGTGGGCTGTGTGGGAGGACCCCGCATGGAAAAAGGTGGCAGATTGCCTCTGGGGGAGGCCTGCCTACTCCCAACTCCTGCAGTCAGGCTCCTCTCTCGAGTACACGCACAAAAAAAAAAAAAAAAAAAAAACAATAGTAAACAATGAGTTATGAATGAAAGCCAAATGATTGCTGTTACAGTGATTATCACTGTAACAAGTAATCACAGTGTAAAAAAAAACAAAAAATCACCATGGTAACACTGAACTACTCTAAAAAGAGTATGTAAAAAAAAGTAAAAAATAAAATAAAAATAAATAAATATATATATATATATATATATATATATATATATTTATATATATTTTACATATTGTCACCAGTCAGTGTCCCTGATCACCACCACACTAATTAAATGATGATGCTGTACTGCACTGGTGATAGTATATAAAAAAAATTGTGGAAAAAACACACATTTTATTTAATTTCTTAATTTTTCAAAAAAAATTGACAAACAATTAAAACTTCAAAAAACTCGCCATGCCTCTTACTAAATACCTTGGACTGTCTCCATTCTAAAAAGTGGCCATTTCAGGAATATTTGTACTGTCCTGGCATTTTTAGGCCTCAAGAAATTAGATAGGCCATCAATACAGCAGGACTGATCAATTTTATATATATAATTTTATATATATATACACACCATAGTTTGTAAACTCCAATGTGTCCCCCTAGGAACAAAATTGGATTTTACTGGCACATTCAAACGATCACAACGGTTAGTTTAAGTAAAATGAACCATTTTATTAATATCTGTGCAAACATTTTAAATAGTGTGGGAAAAAAAAGGTTGCTAATGCATACACTGTCCTGATTGCAAGTATTGGGTTGCGTCTTCCTTTGCCTGACGTGTTGCAGAGTAGCCAAGTCTCATTTATCAGAGGCTTGTGGAATGTCACATCTAATCATCTGAACAGTAATGCAATTGACAATGCCATACTAGGTTAAAAACACTTAGTCATTAAATTCTCTTATTCTGCTCAGTGTCCATTCAAATGAAGCAAAGTATGAACCGCAGATAAAGGGAAGCCAAAGACCACTGAGGCCTAGATTGCCATTTCAGATGTAGTAAAAGAGATGAAGTAAGCACCTGTGTGCATTTATAATGGAGGGCAGGAAGCTCTCATAACAATGGTGATAGTATGTAAAAAAAGAAAATTGTGGAAAAAAAACCCCCACATTTTATTTAATTTCCTAATTTTCTAAAAAATTACCAACTTCAAAAAACTTACCATGCCTCTTACTAAATACCTTGGACTGTCTATTTTAAAAAAAGGGGATCATTTGGGGGGTATTTGTACTGTCCTGGAATTTTAGGGCCTCAAGAAATGAAACAGACCATCAATACATCATAATTGATCTATTTTCACATATATACTGTATACACCATAGTTTGTAAATGCTATATACACTGATTTGGGTTATTTTTTTTACCAAAGAAATGTATCAGTATACATGTTGGCCTAAATTTATGAAGAAAGATGATCTGTTTGCAAAATGTTATAACAGAAACGAAGAAAAACATATTTGTTTTTCAAAATGTTTGGTATTTTTTTGTTTATATAGCAAAAAATAAAAAACCCAGCAGCGATTAAATACCACTAAAAGAAAGCTCTATTTGTGTGAAAAAAATGATATAAATGTAATTTGCGTACAGTGTTGCATAACCGTGCAATTACCAGTTAAAGTAGTGCAGTGCTGAATAGCAAAAAATGGCCTGATCATGAAGAGGGTAAAACCTTTCGGAGGTCAAGTGGTTCATTTGCAATTTTTTTTTCCACAAAAGTAGAGTTGCCCCTTAAAGGGGTTGTAAAAATTTTTTATTTTTTTATTTCCTGAATAGGTTCCTTTAAGCTAGTGCATTGTTGGTTCACTTACCTTTTCCTTTGATTTCCCTTCTAAATGTTTTTTTTTCTTTGTCTGAATTTCTCACTTCCTTTTCCCCCTCAGTAAGCTGTTCTGGCTGACTAACCCCCAGCCAGATGATTGGGGCAAGCTTACTGAGGAGAAACAGGAAGTGAGAAATTCAGACAAAGAAAAAAAACATTTAGAAGGGAAATCAAAGGAAAAGGTAAGTGAACCAACAATGCACTAGCCTAAAGGAACCTATTTGGAAAATAAAAAACAAACCTTTACAACCCCTTTAAGTCTGGGTTTTCTGTCACTAATAAATGGACAAAGTGATTTCTGTTTTCAGTATTTGCAAAGTATTTCGTTATAACAAAGACTTTATTCTGGGTAACATAAAGACAGCAAACACATTTTATTAAGGAATGTTTTAATCCAAACACACACCGAGAATTTCATAGTGCACATAGCTTTTTGAGTGCTTTGTTTTCTAACGTGGCAAATACAGATGCAATTAACAGAAATAATATAATAAACTCGAAGATAACAACAGGGCCAGAATCTTGGAGAATGCTGCGTCCGTCGTGTCACCTCTGTTGTTGTTTTTGTCTTGCACAAATAGTGCTGGATTTGTTGCAGACTCTAAAACAAGATAAAAATATTTGATGAATAGAAATATGAAAACAGAAACATAATTGCTACTAATTATCTTTCAATGGCTTTATATTCCCACAGTATAAAGGGCACCTACACTTTTGGAATAATTTATTGCAATAAAGCAGGTCAGGAAAGGTGAAGGCAACCCTTTGATATTATTTTTACTTATTATGTAGGTTTTATTGTGTAGCACCATAGATAAGTGCTCAGCTTAGATAGATAGATACATTTAGTATGTATTTTGATAGGCAAATTTAATTGCCGCCCTGTAGGCAGTGTGGCTTTGATTTGTTTGTTGGGTAAAAGCATAGTTTGCTCACTGTAATCAGTGCAGCTAAATTCTGCTAGTCAGGTCTGCTCAGTGTGTTCAGCTACTGCCAGTCTGATAGCTCCCTCTGCATCCAGAGAGCTCCAGAAGTTTCTGGATGATAGGTGTGGAGCTATGCAGATAGCAGTATCAATATTGATACAATCCTGGCCAATCCCAGAGCGACAGGCTCTGAAGACATCCTGGCAGACTGTATACAGAATATTCTGTGAGCATACGGAGCTCGGGTCTTTTCCTGGAGAGGATTAATCCAGCCTGGAGGGCATTCTGCCCCATCAGGCATTGCTGCTATGTCTGCTGTTGTGAGGTCTCAGGTGGGCAACCTGAGGGCCTGGGATGCTGAGACCATAGAGCTAGAAGAAAAGCTGACTGAGGTGGTATGCCTGCTGAAGATCTAGTCTGGTATCATCAGAGTAAGGTGTCGCTTGGAAGTAGGCAACCAGATGTCCTTGGGCCTTGTCTGAGTAAAGATGCTTCTAAGACAGTGGTTCTCAACCTGGGGGTCGAATGGTGATTTGCCAGGGGTCACCGAATCCTGGGCTGTTCCTTAAGCCCGCACTGCTCTCCCAGCCTTTTTGTGGCAGCAGGGCTGTCCCTAAAGCCTGTGGCCATCCAGCTGGGCTGTTCCTGGATCCCGCGGCCGCCCACTCAGCCTCTTCGCAGCCGCCTATTCAGTTCATGCATGGCTGGGGGGCAGAGACTAGAGGTCAGCTGACTGGTGAGGTGAGGTATGTGAAGTGGGAGAAGCTGGAGGAGACCCCATCTCCTGATTGCAGCATAGGTGTCACTGCTATGAGACACCACAAAGTCGGAGACACAGAGAGTAACACTACCTGTGATTATAGTTGCCATTAAAAGTCCCCACTACAGTTCTCAGATCAGCAGATGACCTTGATTAAGAGCACCTAAGTTGGCTGATCAGAACTCCCCTCAGCATTGCCACTCATCCCACCCCCCACCAGCACTACCACTCATCCATTTCCCCCACCCCTCACCAAGAAGTAAGAGAAGGAACAAAAAATAGAGAATACATACAATACACCTGGTTACTTCTAAGAACTGGTGCTAATTTAAATTTAGAGGGGGTCAGAGAGTTAGTTAGCTTTGACCAGTCTAATTTGTTAAAATGTGGGTCTCTGTCTCAGCTTGGCTGTGCTGTGGGCTCATTCTGTCGTTTCTGGGGTGCTGATTCCACCCCAGGACGATGGGTGGCAGCAGAGGAGTCAAAGTTTGGGTGGTTTTCCCCAGCAGCCTATGAGGAGGGATTTTCCTCGCTGTGCATGCTGGGGGAGGGTATTTATGGGACAGACGCCATTGATCTGGGTCTTCTTGCAGTGTGGCACTCACCTTTAGGGTGACTACATCACGGCGCCCCGGCAAAATGGCCTTCCAGGCCGGGGTGCGCGTGCAATGTGGTGTTCCTCGTTCCGGGACCACGTTGGTCCGGAACATTTGAGCTGTGTCTGGGCCCCAGTGATCGACTGGGTCCCTAATGCTAAGAAGATCCCAAGCGTTGTTCCTTGGAGAGGAAGCTGTTCAGTGGGGAGTCCGCCTAAGGAGAGCCAAGAGAGGCTGGCAATCCAATAGGGTCTCGACCATCCTCCGGGGATCAAGGTAACCGGGTACTGAAAGGCTGGACAGTCTGTAATCTAACTGCTAACTACCTGAAGCTAAATTCGGAATTCAGAATTTTGAAATTTCGGAAATTAAAAAATCCAAATTTTCCGATTTTCAAATCTTCAAATTTTCACATTTCTGATTTTCAAATTTCCTAATTTTCAAATTTCCGACTTTCAAATTTCCGACTTTCAAATTTCCGAATTTCTGGATTTCGAATTTCCGAATTTTGGAATTTCGAATTTTCCAAATTTTGAATTTCCTAATTTAAAATTTCCGAAATTTAAATATTCCGAAATGTCGGAATATTTAAATTTCGGAAATTTTAAATTAGGAAATTCCAAATTTTGGAAATTCCAAATTTAGAAAATTTGAAATTCCAAAATTCGAAATTCCGAAATTCGGAAATTTGAAAGTCGGAAATTTGAAAGTCGGAAATTTGAAAATTCGGAAATTTGAAAATTCGAAAATTTGAAAATTGGAAAATTTGGATTTGCACATGTCTATTCTCCAATGGAGGAAAAAAAAAAAACACCCCTGGCCCCTAAGGGGTTAAAGGGAAGCTCCAGTCTCCATAACCAGTCCCCTGTAGTTGTTACAACTTCTACTATTAAGCCTCGTACACACGCACGGTTTTCTCGGAAAGAAACAGCAAGAAAACTGCTGGCAGAGCTTTCTTGCCGAGCGTGTGTATGAGGCTTTGAGGTTTCTCATTGAGAAAACTGCCCAGAATCTAGACGAGAAAAATAGAGAACCTGCTCTCTATTTTCTCGTTGTGATTCTCCATAGTGTTTTCCTGCCAAGAAACCCGAGCGCCTGTATACTTACCTGTCTCAATGGAAACCCACGCATGCTCGAAATGACTTTGACGCATGCACGGTAGCTTCCAAGGCATAGGTAGGGTGAAGCAAGATGGCAGCGACAGCATCGAATGTCACGAGCGCATGCTTGTCCTAGTCGATGACGTCACCGCGTTCGTGCCATTTAAAGAACGGCGTTGTACATGTGTACACTCGGCCGGCAATAGATTCTTGCCAGGAATCTCGTCAGGAAAAACAACGTTTTTTTCCTGACGCGAATTCGGGCCGTGTGTACAGGGCATCATATTTACATAATGTTAGTAATGTCATCCAGCTTCTTTCTTAAGCCTCGTACACACGATTGGATTATCTGACGGGAATTGTGTGATGACAGGAAAATCCAACCGTTTGTATGCTCCATCGGACAATTGTTGGATTTTCCGCGGACAAAAGTTGCATAGCATGCTTTAAAATTTTCTGCCAACAATTGTGTTTTGTCCGTCAGACAAAACTCCAAAGTACAAACACGCCTGCTCTGAAGCAACGCTAACCATAACACAAAATTAGCAGAAGTTGCCCAAAGGGTGGCACTAAAGAGCTGAAAAACCACGTAGTTTTTGTGTTTGTTGGTCGACAATTCTTTGCCAAGACAAATTCCTTGACAACGCCCTTCGGACCAAAGTCCTTTGCTTTATCCGCAGAAAATCCGATCGTGTGTAGCAGGCTTTAGAAATCAATAAAATATTACTTGATCTCGGAAGCAGGCAGGGGCTATCGAAGGTTGTGGGCATCTGAAGCCTGCTTGTGTTTATTTCTGGGATTAGGTGCAGCTGGTTAGCCAGCATGCACCTCCCAATCTGGCACCCTTTCAGTTTCTTCATGACAGGTTGCCATAGTGCTGTGCAGTATGTAAGGGGTTAGCTCGGTAGCGGGGTGTGTTACCCCTTGGATGGGTTCACCACACACGGAATTTATACAGACAGGCAGTCGAAGATGGTTGAAAACAAAGATTTTGGTTTATTCTTCCATCTTGCTGGAACAAGTGCAAGCATCCAAACAGCTTAAACAAAATCAAACATAAAATAACTCCTAGTCACTTTGGGTGTCTACCTTCCACACAGGAACCTATCTATGAAGTCTAGCACAGCCTACTGCTGGGTAGACAGTGCTGGTCATACAGCAGAAAAACAATAGTCTTTTGATTTTTATCACACAGAAAAATCAATCCTCTCTTCACCTCCTCAGAAGACTTTCTGGCACTGCTCTCCTTACTCACAAAGACTCAGGATGATTCAGCAATTCCGTGGTAATCCTCTGGATTACTTATAGAGGCCTTAATTGCCTCATTCTGAACAGCTGAAGTTTTTCAACGGCCTTTAGCCTTTCCTGGCCACATTTGCAGCCGACGCCTAATAACAATTGGTGTATTGTCTAAACAAGGCAGAAATGTATGTCCCGTCTGTGACAACACCCACAGATTTACCTGACTTCCTGTCACAAGTGCCACAATGTTTGCCCCCCTTCATAGTGCTGTGCAACATTAATTTTCAGAACCATCTCAGTTTACTGTTCCTGCTGCTGTCGCCCATGCCACCGCTACTAACGATTATTTCTCCGCCGCCGCTTGGTACCCAATGTAATGACAAAAGAGTCCATAGTTAAAAAATGGCACCTAACTCTGCCTGGCATTGCGTGATTTCTAGTTTTGAAATAACGCGATGCCAGAAGCGGAAGATGCGCGTTGACTCCTGGAATTGATGACCCTGATTTCCCAGGAAACAACAGGAGAGCGGAAATTGCGTATATCTCACCACGGTGAGGTGGGCCAGAAGTCAGGGGATTTGTGAAGAGAAAAAGATATTTAAACGGAACAAAAAAAAAATATCCAAAAAGTAATGGCACAGAGATTGGCTACCGGTGGGGTCGTAGTTGCTAAATAGGGTGGAACTCAGCTTTAAGGTTAAGCTTAAAAGGGCAAAGGCAGACTCACCGATCTCCTCCCTGTCCACAACAATTTTCTGTTGCAGTGTCTTGATCCCATACTTGTTCTGTGCTATGCAGATGTAGAAGCCTTCGTGTGCACTGGTCACCTCCTTGATCTGTATAGTCCTGTTGTTATTAAGGAATGTGACATGAGGCGTCTGAGGATGCCAGCTATAGGTTGGAGTGGGTACTGCATCTGCCTCACAAGTCAATGTTATATTTGCCCCTTCCAGCACAGGCATGGAGGGCTGCACAACAATGCTCAGTATTTTAGGCTCATCTGAAAGAAAATGAAAAAATAGAATGTTAACAATGGATGAAAAATCAATTCCCGTTGTTCAGAGATGGACTTCTTTAAGGCCCCTTTCACACTGGGGCGGGAGGTGCGGTGGCGGTAAAGCACCGATATTTTTAGTGGCGCTTTACAGCTAATTTCAGGGCGCTAGAAAGGGTTAAAATCGCCCGCAATGTGCCTCTGCAGAGGCGCATTGCCGGTGGTATAGCCGCGCTGTCCCATTGATTTCAATAGGCAGGAGCGGTATACACACCGCTCCTTCACCGCTCCAAAGATGTGACTAGCATGACTTTTTTTCCGTCATGCTAGCGCAACGCTCCAGTGTGAAATTTTTAGCGCAATAGCGCCTAAAAACCGCCACAGTGTGAAAGGGGTCTAAAAATTCATTTATAAGGGAGCGTTGTATTGTGACTATTACTGTATTTATTGGCATATAACACGCACAGGCGTATAACGCGCACCTTCATTTTAAGAGGGATGTTTCAAGAACAAAATACAATTTTAAATAAAGAACTTTGAAGCAAAATAAGGGTCAGTGCCCATCAATGCAGCCTGATCAATGCCCACCTGCAACCTCAAAATTTTCCATCAATGTAGCTTGATCAATGCCCATCTGTAGCCTCATCATTGCCAATCAATGCAGCTTAATCGATGCCAATCTGTAGCCTCACAATTGCCCATCAATGCAGTTTGATTAATGCCCATCTGCAGCCTCCCCATTGCCATAAATACAGCCTGATCAATGCCCATCTCAGGGGCGGGATGAATGCCGTCAGATTACATACAACGAGAATCTCCTGTTTACTCACCAGCCTCTTTAATTCAAAGTCACGTCTCCTGGACCGGCTTCTATGATAGACAGAACACTGGTCAGAACATGTTGGCCCAGGAGGCGGGACTTCCTATTACAGGGGCCGCTGAGTAAACAGGAGATTCTCACTGTATGTAATCTGACAGTGCTTGTCCCGCCCCCCACCCCTCCCCGTTCTTCCAGGCAGATATAAAATACACAAGTTACCCTCCCTACTTTTCCTCCTTTTCACTGCTGCTGTTAACTTTTATCCAAATCCTGGCCCGACAACCCCACTTTTCCAGGTTGCCCTGAGCACCTAGAAGAAAAGGCGCATGGCATATACTTTATATACAATGGGGCAGATTCAGGTACCTGTGCGCCAAGTTACGGCGGCGCAGCGTATTGTATTTACGCTACGCCAACGCAACTTACAGGAGCAAGTGCAGTATTCACAAAGCACTTGCTCCGTAAGTTGCGGTGGCGTAGCGTAAATGGGGCCGGTGTAAGCCCGCGTAATTCAAATGTGGAAGGGGGGCGTGTTTTATGCTAATGTGTGATGACCTGACGTGATTGACGTGTTTTACGAACGGCGCATGCGCCGTCCGTGTACATATCCCAGTGTGCATTGCTCTCAAGTACGCCGCAACGACGTATTGGTTTTCGACGTGAACGTAAATTACATCCAGCCCTATTCGCAAACGACTTACACAAACGACATCAACAATTCAAATTTCGAAGCGGGAACGACGTCCATACTTAACATTGGCTGCGCCTCCTAATGGCAGGAGTAACGTTACCCGAAAAAGCCTTACGCAAACGACATAAAAAACTACCGCCGGGCGCACGTACGTTCGTGAATCGACGTAACTAGGTAATTTGCATATTCTACGCGGAAAACAACGGAAGCGCCCCTAGTGGTCAACGTAATATTGCACACAATTATACGCCGCCGCATTCAAGTTACGTCGGCGGAGGAAGTCTATTTTTTTAGCGTATCTGCTCTTGAGAATCGGCGTAACGATACGCCGGCGCAGATTTCAAATAACGCCGCCGTAAAAGCTACCTGAATCTGCCCCAGTATATACTGTATATATATATATATATATATATATATATATATAGGAAGAGGTGGAGCCTAAAGGGAAAGGGGTGGGGTTTACAGATGAAGGGCTGGATCATAAACAAGAAGGAGTGGGGCAAATTTAGATCGGGGGCACTCGATTTTAGTCTTGCCTAGGGCAGCACAAAACCAAAATACACCACTGGTCCGATATCCTTGGCGATACAGATTTATTTATTTATTCATTACTTGCAATACCTCCTATTCTATATCATCCAGCCCCCTACATCCCCCTCCCAGCAGACCTTAATTTGGTAGACTATGGCCCAGATTCACAAAGGAGATACAACGGCGTATCTCCAGTTGTGTCGTCGGATCTATGTGCCTGATTCTAATGCCGCGTACACACCATCACTTTATGTGATGAAAAAAAATGACGTTTTTAAAAACGTCACTTTAATTGACTGTGTGTGGGGGAAAACGTTGTTTTATGTCTTGTAAAAAACGACCAAAAAAAAATTGAAGCATGCTTCAATTTTATGTGTCGTTTTTCAAAAGTGCACTTTTTACTTCACAGAAATTGACCGTGTGTAGCAAAAAACGTCGTTTTCTAAGACGTTTTTTCATCCACGCATGCCCAGAAGCTACTTATGAAGCAAGCTTCAATGGTAAAACGTGGTGGAACGTAACCTCACTTTGCAAGATCATTGTGAGAAAACGATGGTGTGTAGGCAACTTCGTCTTTGAAAATTGAAGTTTCAAAAACGTCATTTTTTACTTCACAGAAAGTGTCGTTTTTTTTCATCACATAAAGTGATGGTGTGTACGCGGCATTAGAATCAGTTACGCATCGTAAGTCTCTTACGCCATCGGATCGTAACTGCATATGTACGCTGGCCGCTAGGGGCGTGTACGCTGATTTACGCCTAGAAATATGTAAATCAGCTAAATACGCGAATTTATGAACGTACGCCCGGCCAACGCAGTACAGATACGCCGTTTACGTTAGGCTTTTCCCGGCGTAAAGTTACCCCTGCTATATGGTGGCGTACATGCGGCGTACAATGTTAAGTATGGACGTCGTTCCCGCGTCGAATCTTTAATATTTTACGTCGTTTGCGTTAGTCGTCCGTGAATGGGACTGGACGTAATTTACGTTCACGTCAAAACCAATACGTCCTTGCGGCGTAATTGGAGCAATGCACACTGGGATATGTCCACGGACGGCGCATGCACCGTTTGTGAAAAACGTCAATCACGTCGGGTCATGGTTATTTTACATAAAACACGCCCCCTGTTCCACATTTGAATTAGGCGGGCTTACGCCGGCCGATTTACGCTACGCCGCCGCAACTTACGGAGCAAGTGCTTTGAGAATACTGCACTTGCCCGCCTATAGATACGCCGCTGTACGAGAATCTGGCCCTATTTTGGTAGCAGAAGGTGTGAATAGGATGTTGCCAGAGTTCCTTTTTAATTCCTACACTCAAGAAAAACCATCCAATGCCAACCATTTCCAGAGCTCTCTGCGATACTTACATTCCACAGACACTGTTACTGGTTTTGTGATGGTGTCAAAGTTTGTGGCTCTACAAGTATACTCTCCAGACATATTTCTCATAGCTGTGAATTTCTCCTCGACCTTATAGATGGTGTTGTTTTTCTCACAGGTTACGGTGGGTAGAGGGTGTCCTTTGGCCTGGCAGTTGAAGCTGCTCTCCTGTCCCTCAAGCCACACCAACTTGTCAGAGCAGTCTGTGAACTCAGGTTCAGCTGGAAGACAATGACAGAAAACAGGAAAAGTAATGACGCCCCAATCTCAGTAATCTGATGTAAGACATATCAAAATTTGTATTTAGCAGCACAGCCAGTTAATCCAGCGTTTCTCAATGTTTTTTCAGACACGGCACACCATGCAAAATCTCAAGGCACCCCAGTCTAAAATGTAAAAAACATAAAATGTTACTTATTAATGGGAGTAATGCACACAAATTCCCTGATAAAATTAAGTTCATATTGGAGATCTCCCATCATGTCAGAGGGCCCCCATCACATCGGAGGCCCGCCTTCACAGCAGAGTCATCCCCTATATATGAGAACCTCTCATGACATCAGAGTCATCCCTACACATAAAGGCCCTCTATACATGAGTCCTCCCATCACATTAAAGACTTCCCACCACATCAGAGTCCCCTTAATCACAGAGCTCCGCATTTATACAGCTGCCCCATAACAGAGCCCCCCAATCGTAGAACCCCTCAGTCAGTCACAAAGCCCCCTCCAATCACAGAACCCCCAAATTACACAGTCCTTCTATCATAGAGGCCCCAATCACACAGTCACACCCTTTTCACATAAGAGCTTTACCAGCAGCAAGGCAGAAGGTGGGAGGTGGAAAAGGCTGAACTATGTCTTCTTCTGAATGCTAGGGGAGGCCCATGCTGCTTGCCCCGGAGTCATGCATTGCCATGGTGTGGGCAAAACAGCCACCATCAACATAGCAATGAATGATGCTGTGCCCTAGAGCGTCATTGCTTGTTATGGTGCCAAGTTCACGCCAATGCGATCAAGCTGACATGGTGTGAGCAAGCCTTTAGAACATGGGTCTTCAAACTACGGCCCTCCAGTTGTTCAGGAACTACAATTCCCATCATGCCTAGTCATGTCTGTGAATGTCAGAGTTTTACAGTGCCTCATGGGATGTGTAGTTCCGCAACAGCTGGAGGGCCATAGTTTGAGGATCCCTGCTTTAGAACCTCTAATATATCTCCATCTCATTAAGGTTACTGCAGCATCTCATTACATGAGAAACTGTTCTGCAATCATTTTCACTTGTACAGTGCCTTGAAAAAGTATTCCTACCCCCTTGAAATTTTCCACATATTGTCATGTTACAGCCAAAAATGTAAATGTATTTTATTGGGATTTTATGTGATAGACCCCCTGGGCCCCGCTCTAACAATCGGGATCTGGAACGTCCGATTCCAGGTCACCTAATCGCTGTGATAGCCTCTGATTGGCTATCACAGTGATCAGTCAGTGTTTTCTGTCTCTGTGAATGGGTGAGAAAGATATATTGTATCTTTCTCTGTCCTTGCAGAGATTGAAAAAAAAAATGTGCGTAGGTAAAAAAAAAAAAACCTAGATCAAGGTTTGATCTAGGTCAGCCCCAGGGTTAGTGCTTGGGTCAAGTATTTTTTGTACATGATTTAATTTTTTTTAAATTTGTATCAGTGTAAAAGAAAAAGCAAAATGTGCACTATTGTTTCTGGGCTGTACTACGGGTACAAACAACAACTAACATACACATATGTGGTATTGCTGCAATTGTCAAGAGCAGAAGAATTTATTTTGGGTTGTTATTTGGTGGTAGGTTACGGTAGTAGCAAGAAATATATGGTTCCATTTAAAAAATATTTTTTTTTTTTACTATTTTGTGACAGTTTTCATTAGATAATAATAATAAAAAAAATCTGAAGATATCCATTACCATTTGTCATACCATATCCAAACCCAATTTGTCCTGAAAAAAACCCCAAGTTATAATCCACCTGGATGCACAAAGTAGTTGTGATGATATGTACGGTTTTACTAACACATCTCAATCTTGCAAAATTGTGCTTAGGCATTAAGATTTGTTTTACCCTTAGGCGTGAAGGGGTTAATCATGGCGGTAACTGTGATTGAAATTGCCTGAAAATTATACGTGAGGCCAGCATAACTCTTTGGGTCCTTTCACAGGCCGGTGCTCCACATGAGTAAATTCTCAGTTTTGTGACATCCATGCCTGTTCAGTTTGTGTCTGCATCCGTGGGGTACCCGTGATGGCTCTATGGGCAGATAGATGTAAACTGACTTTTGTCCATTTACACCAGGCAACCTCTGATCTGTTACATTTATGTCCAGAAAATCAGAAAGGGACGTCCAGATCTACATGGACTTGAAGGCAGGTGGATGTAAACAGACACAAGTTTGTTTATATCCACCTGCTCATAGAGTTGCATATAAATTCCAATTAAGTCCACCTGAAAAACAGACTCAAAGACAGCGAAAAGGGTCTTATGCATAGATAGAGTACAGCTTAAAACAAGGGGGTGGATTCAAGAAGCAATTGCGCCTGTGTAACCATAGGTTACACAGCGCAATTGCTTACTTCCCCCGGCGTAACGAGTGCTCCTGATTCAGGAACTTCGTTACGCCAACTGCAGCCTAAGATATGCGTGGCATAAGGCTCTTATGCCCGCATATCTTAGGCTGCATTTTTGCGATGGCCGCTAGGTGGCGTTCCCGTTGTGCTCAGCGTATAGTATGCAAATTGCATACTAACACCGATTCACAACGTTGCGCGAGCCCTGCGTATGCAATTTACGTTGTTTCCGTACGGCGGTTTTTGCGTAAGGCTGCCCCTATTAGCAGGGGCAGCCAATGTTACGTATACCCGTCGTTCCCGCGTCGCGAAATTTAAAATTTACGTAGTTTGCGTAAGTGAATCGTGAATGGCGCTAAACGCCATTCACGTTCACTTTGAAGCAAATGACGTCCTTGCAACGTCATTTGCCGCAATGCACGTCGGGAAAGTTTCCCGACGGAGAATGCGCTCTACGCTCGGCGCGGGAACGCGCCTAATTTAAATGATTCCCGTCCCCTACGGGATCATTTAAATTGCGCGCGCTTGCACCGGGCATTTTGCCCGCGCGCCCACGCAATTTACGGAGCTTCTGCTCCGTGAATCGAGGGCATCGCAAAAAAAATTGCGGGGGCGCAGGGCAAAATCGTTGCCCTGCGCCTCCGTAATAAATGCGCAAATCTACTTGAATCCGGCCAAAGGATTTCTAAACCTGCAAATGTATTCATATTATTCCATAAATTGCACTGTAACTGTAGCAGAGTGCTGTCACAAGATAATGAAGTCACACAGGAAATGAACATGAAGTGAACTCTAGACTGGCTTGGATGTTATGTATTTTTAATGCTAGATTAAACTAGTGAGTTAAGAAATCAGATGATTTACCAGACAGAGGAGAATTCTTGAACAGATATGCGAAATTGGCCTTATGAAAACAATTTAGGTGTGAGTCATCATCCCTCTTCTGCCAAGATTTATCTGTTTGTGTTGCCCAGTGCCTCAAACTGTATACTGTACACTGCAATCTCCATGGAAAATTCTAACAGTATTTAGAGAGTGTTCTTCAAAAAAAAAAATAGTAGATGGAGCAGTTCACTAATGAGGCAAAATAAAATGTTAAAATGTATGCAAGTCTGCACTCAGATTATATGTGAGAACTCCAACGGGGGTTCTTGTGATTAGCTGTGGGAGGCAGCCCCTCTGAAAGTAATGGGAAGCTGCGTCCAGGGCCGACCATTCATGTGTGATCGCTCCATGAGAAATTACATGCGAATGGCCGCGGTTAGCTGCAGGAACTGCCTGCCCTCCCATTGCTTTCAATGCTTTCCCCTGCTGAGGTTATTGCATATAATCAAACAGTGAGTGCATTCTCAGGTGAGAATGCCCCCTACAGCCCAAACTTTTTTTTTGAGTAGGAAATGGTTACGAACCCTCTGAGTTCATAGACGGACACAGCACCCACCCCTTCTTTGTTTGTACTGCTTGTTACGAACTGAGGCTGCTAGAGCAGGGTGTGGGTTATACCCGGGGGGCCACGCCCCCTGGGAGGAGCTGCACTGAGGAATGTGTTGTTAACACTTAAAGTACTTTTTTTCTGCCTAAACTCTCCTAAAGGGAAGCGGATATAACCCTACTGTCAAAGGATGCTGTGTCCGTCTATGAACTCAGAGAAATGGATTTTACGGTGAGTAAAAAAATCCTATTTTTTCTGCATCCTGTCAAGGAGATTTCCATTCACTTCCTGTCCCAGAGACACAGCAAGAATTAAGAGGAGATGCATTGAAAATTAGGGAAATTATATTCTTAAACCGGCCATAGATGGTTCGAATGTGGACCTGTTCAGCAGGTACCGGCCGAGAGTCGATCCATGTATAGACTGGCTACTTGTACCCAAGTTGATCCTTGGTTGACTTAGGTATAACCAGCATGTCGGATTTCTAGCATGCAATTATTGCCAGTAGCCAGTTCTCCTGGCAGGGACGGAGAATATAACATAGCTAATTAGGAGATTCTGACACCATACACTAAAACACAAACACACACAACTAAAAGAACATATAAAAATTAATTATTAAAAATAAATAAATAAAATTAGTAATTACACTGAGAAATCTATTTTACCCAAATCACTCCACTCATCACTAGAAGTAACCAACCAAAGACAATAGACACTTGCACAGTCACATGTATGGGTGAGCAAATCTAAATTCTGGGCAAACTATTGATGTTGTATGGTAATGATATGGCAGGTTTGTAGCAAAAATGTTAGAGCTTATTTGAAGAATCAAAGTGCAGAACAAGTCCAGATACAAATAGCTAGATTCAGGATGGCGAGCGCATAGTTGCGGTGGCGTAGCGTATGGCATTTACACTACACCGTCGTAATTTTGCGAGGCAAGTACATGATTCACAAAGTACTTGCCTGCTAAGTTACGGCGGCGTATGGTAAATCGGGCGGGCGTAAGGGTGGCTAATTCAAATTCGGCTGAGGGGGCGTGTTTTATGTTAATGGAGCTTGACCTGACCTGATTGACGTATTTTACGAACGGCGCATGCGCCGTCCGCCTACATATCCCAGTGTGCATTGCGGCTAAGTACGCCGCACGGTCCTATTGATTTCGACGTGGACGTAAATGACGTAAAACCCTATTCACGGACGACTTACGCAAACGACGTAAAATTTTCACATTTCGACGCGGGAACGGCGGCCATACTTAACATTACTATTCCAGCTATTTGATGGAATAACTTTAGGCCTGCTAATGCGTTACGTAAACGGCGTATCTGTACTGCGTCAGCCGGGCGTACGTTCGTGAATAGGCGTATCTAGTGATTTACATATTCTACACCGACCGCAATGGAAGCGCCACCTAGCGGTCAGCCTAAAAATTACACTTTAGGATACGAGGGTGTAAGACACTTATGCCGCTCATATCTGAGCCTAATTTAAGCATATCTGGTTACCAGAATACGCTTAAATTAGCGCCGACGCAAATTCTGACTTAGGCTGGCATATCTACTGATACGCTGGCATATAGGCTGGCATATCTACTGATACGCCAGCCTAAGTCTCTCTGAATCTAGCTAAAAGTCTGATGCTTGTAGTACCTATTCTTCCATTGCCCCTTTGTCCAACACTCTGGGCTGTTGTTTAGCAACCTACTTCATAGTGTGCTGTGTAGGGCATAAAGGCCAAGTAGCTATTTGCTATATTGACAGAGTGGTGAATATTAAAGTTCCATACTTACTCTGAATATTTAGCTTATAAGGCTTGCTCTTTGTTTTGAAGTGAGCCTCACAGGACAGCTCTATCCCATTCATTTCCTTGGTGACATCCAGTGTGCAGGTGACATTAGAGAAGTTCCCCTTATGGGAGACACAGTTCTTGAGCTTCTCTTTAGTGACGATTTTTAGCTCTACCTCCAAGCAATGGCAATCACTGGACGGTAACACACAGCTCACCTTTGTCTCTGCATTCAGCTCAACCTTGTCTTCCAAGATTATTAAGGGGATTGGTAGAAGAGCTAAAGGAAAAAGAGAATTTGTTTAATGTCTGCATAAAGTACTGGTTACATACATTTGCTATCTTATAACAGTCTATGTTGTATATGCTGTGTATTTTCTATTTCCTTTCAGATTATTGAAAATCATTTTTCAATTTTAGTGAATATGTACCCTATATGGCCAAAAATTTGGACACCTGGCCATCACACTCCATGAGCTTGTTGGACATCCCATTCCAAAACAATTGGCATTTATGTCCAATTAGACAAAAGAGCATTCGCAAAGGTCAGGTTTTTATGTTGGATGAGAATATATGGCTTTCAATTCATTTCATATGTGTTCAGAAGGGTTGAGCTCTGTGTAGGAGCCAGCTTTGTGCACAGTGAATAGTCACAATGGAGAGCTTTCCTAAAATGAGTTTCCATGTTGTAGCATTAACATTTCCTTTCACTGGAAAGACCCATACACAATAATGTAGAGGGGTACTTTCATTCATATAGTAGATGTCATGGTCAGATATCCACAAACCTTTGGTCTCCTAGGCCCGGATTCAGATAGAGATACGACGGTTTATCTCCTGATACGTCATCATATCTCTGAGTTCCGACGGTCGGATCTATGCGGCTGATTCATAGAATCAGGTTCCACATAGATCTCCCTAAGATCTGACAGGTGTAAGTGACTTACACCGTCGGATCTTAGGCTGCAATCTCCCGCTGGCCGATAGGTGGCGCTTCGTTTTTTTGTACGCGACGAATATGCAAATGAGGAGTTCCGCCGATTCAGAAACGAACACCCGCCCGTTGTTTTTTTTAACGTCGCTTGCGTTCGGCTTTTTCCGGCGTATAGTTACCCCTGCTATGTGAGGGGTATCCTATGTTAAGTATGGCCGTCGTTCCCGCACCGAGTTTTGAATTTTTACGTTGTTTGCGTAAGTCGATTCAGAATACGGCCGGACGCAAGTTCCGCTCACACCGAAACCAATGACGTCCTAGCGAGGTCATTTGGAGCAATGCACGCTGGAAAAAATCGCGGACGGCGCATGCGCTGTTGGATCGGCGCGGGGACGCTCCTGATTTAAATTGTAGACGCCCCCTAGCCGCGGAATTTTAATTCCGCCGGGGGATTTACGATACGCCGCCGCAAGTTTTGAGGTAAGTACTTTCTGAATACAGCACTAGCCTCAAAAACTTGCACCGGCGGATCGTAAATCAGATAGATTACGCGGATCTAAAGATCCGCTAATCTATCTGAATCTACCCCCGTGTGTTTTTTCTAAGTCCTGGTAACCTCTCCTATTTTTCACATTTTTGTGCTTGCAATGGGTGATCTGTATACATAAAAGTCCCCATTCTTATCTATGACTCAAATGCTGACAACCAATTATTCTGGTTGTAAAATATGCTGGAGAACTTATGGGGACAGATCTCAGCAGGCACAAAACATTCCTGCCATAAATTTGCACACATATATATTGCCCACTTATTCAAGTGTATGTTGGCTGAACCTTCAGTTATTTGTAAGGGAAATAGTTAACAAAAGCCATTCTAAATACTGTATATAATATAATTTAATTTATATTGATGCTTGTGTCCAGAGCATACATAGAAAAACATTATACACTGTATGCAAAAGCCTGTAGCCCTGTACACACGATCGGTTTGTCTGATGAAAACAGACCGATGGACCTTTTTCATCGGACAAACCGATCATGTGTGGGCCCCAAAAACGATTGTCTGTGTGGAAGTCCATCGGTCAAAAATCCACGCATGCTCAGAATCAAGTCGACGCATGCTCGGAAGCATTGAACTTCATTTTTCTCAGCACGTCGTTGTGTTTTACGTCACCGCGTTGAACACGGTCGGATTTTTGACTGATGGTGTGTAGGCAAGACTGATGAAAGGCAGCTTCATCGGATATCCGACGAATAAAACCATCGGATTAGATTCCATCAGATATCCGATTACTCGTAAAACATCAGAAAGAGAATCCTGTAGATAGAATATCATATATAACATTTTAGTTAAAAACTTGAGTAACTTTTAAGATAAGTGCTAATATTTGGGGGGCTTGTGTAATTGTTTTATTTCCTCGACCCCTAGGTTCGACATATCAAGCCTGTTTAAAAAAAAAAAAAAGAAAGCCGCAAAAAAGCATTTTCAGATATCTGTGTATCTGCTGCTGCACATATAAAGGCTTTAGCTGCTATTTCTGCAATCCTCAAATGTACTGTATATACCAGGGATGGCGAACCTTGGCACCCCAGATGTTTTGGAACTACATTTCCCATGATGCTCATCTATGCTACAGAGTACATGAGCATCATGGGAAATGTAGTTCCAAAACATCTGGGGTGCCAAGGTTCGCCATCCCTGGTATATACCATTGGCAGGAAATGAACAGTCTGCAGATAAATCTGCTCTCCAGTTGACTAATCTGTTTCTGTTGCTGACCTCTTCCTCTGAAAAAGCTAGTTGCTGGGCTGTACTGTGACCCGATGGCTACAGTGATTTCAATCGGGATACAAACTTTCAGACTTGGAGATCTAAATTCACTCTGACTTTCTAATCTAATGCTTGTTCCAAATCAGTGACCTTGAACAAACTGAAGCCAGGGACTAGTTAGGGACTAACACTATGAATAGTGAGTTAGCAATGAAGTTGTGAAGTTGCCCAAAGGTTTCTCTTCCTTTCTCTGTGTAAACCACATAGCTAAATACTTACTTAAAGCGGAGTTCCGGCCACAATTTCACTTTTTAAATGTAAATACCCCTGTAATACACAAGCTTAATGTATTCTAGTAAAGTTGGCCTGTAAACTAAGGTCCGTTTTGTTAGGTTGTTACAGCATTTAGACACTTTATAAAATAGAAATTGACTGGGGCCATCTTAAGTGTGGGCATCATGAAGCCAGACTGTATGACTTCCTGATTTCAGCCTTGCAGATCTCGCACATGCTCAGTGCTGCACAAGCAGTGTCAGATCAGGTTTCAGCACCTGTGCTGTCCAAGTCACATAATTCTTTGAGACTGGGGAGTGCACAGACTCCTGGAAAGTTACACCCACTACATTCCCAGAAGTCTGTGCGGTGTAGGTTAGGAAGCATTAAGCACCTAGGTGCAGGAAGAAGGAAGATTAACTATTCTGCCTAGCAACAACACTTTGAAGGCATCTAAAAAAAAAAAAAAATTTCGTAAAGGACTAATGACATTTTTTTAAAACTACTGATGTAATGTTATATTTATGGGTGGAACTCCACTTTAAGATCTTCACTGTGCCACTCTCTCTGGTGCTGCCTGTGTTTTGGCATCCTATGCCAACTGCTCCAGCCAGAGGAGTATGGCCTCTGTCAAATGAGGTGTAGGAGGCACCTAGGCCTTCTTCACTGAGCTGTTATCCTTTTATTTTCTAAGATTTGTCCCACTGGTGGTGTTGTCACCCTCCTGGATAGGTGCTAGGTTAGGTAAATGAAGTTCTTTATCTCTCCTTAGTGGAACTGCTTGTGACTGCTTTGGACTGCTCTGAGTTTTACTGTGGGTTTGACTGCTTCCCCCTGCCTTTTGGATGGTTCTTGAAGGTAGTGGGTTGGGAAAGTCAAATCTACAGTCTCAATATTTATGTGGCCCCAGCCAATCCTTCGTGAAGGGTGCCCAGTAGCTGGGAAGGAGCATAAATAGATTGAGGCCTGGACAGAGGTGTTTTTTGACCAGGAAGATAAGATCCCAGCCTGAAGGGCTACTTTCCTCCTGGGCAGTCTAACTGTGCTTCTTCATTTGCTCACTGAGGTCCCAGCTGTACTAGCTGTGGAACCTATTCTGCTGAACTTTGCTGGAGCTGATTGAGGGATTTCCTTTTGGGGATCTGGTCTGAAAAGTTCATTGGGGAAATATCTGGATGATATTGGAAGGAGGCATCCAACTACCCAAGGACAGGGCTCGAGTCCTGCGGGAACGGGTGGGAACGGCGTCCCTGCACTTTTTTCACAGCAGGAATGCCGTTCCCTTTGCAGGACTAGAGCAGCCGAGCCGCTCGAGCAAGGAAGTGGCGGTGCGTCCATAGGGACGCAGGAGCGCCGCCCCCTCTGGCTCGCTCACAGCCAGTAAAATATACAGATTCATACACTGTATGAATCTGTATATTTTCGCCGCTGCTGCCCACTATTCAGCTGACCGGACATTGAGCGCCGGTCAGCTGAATAGCAGCAGCTGACTGGCTGTGTGGAAGTGCCTATCAGGGCCAGCGGCTGAAGCGTCATCGAGGGCGGGACAAGGGACATCGAGGGACATAGAAGCCATAAAGGTAAGTGCCAGGGGGGGGTACTGGGCACGGTGGCTACAAGTGGGGGCACAGTGGCTACAAGTGGGGGCATAGTGGCTACAAGTGGGGGCACAGTGGTGACAATTGGGGGCACAGTGGCAACAATTGGGGGCACAGTGGCTACAATTGGGGGCACAGTGGCTACAATTGGGGGCACAGTGGTGACAATTGGGGGCACAGTGGCAACAATTGGGGGCACAGTGGCTACAATTGGGGGCACAGTGGCTACAATTGGGGGCACAGTGGCGACAATTGGGGGCACAGTGGTGACAATTGGGGGCACAGTGGCAACAATTGGGGGCACAGTGGCGACAATTGGGGGCACAGTGGCGACAATTGGGGGCACAGTGGTGACAATTGGGGGCACAGTGGCAACAATTGGGGGCACAGTGGCAACAATTGGGGGCACAGTGGCAACAATTGGGGGCACAGTGGCTGTGTTTGATGGCATAGTGGTGACAATTGATGGCACAGTAGCTGCGTTTGATGGCATGGCACAGTGGCTGTGTTTTGATGGCATGGCACGGTGACTGCGTTTTGATGGCATGGCACAGTGGCTGCGTTTTGATGGCACGGTGGCTGCGTTTTGATGGCACAGTGGTTGCGTTTTGATGGCACAGTGACTGCATTTGATGGCATGGCACAGTGGTGACAATTGATAGGTACAGTGAGGCTGCAATTGTTTTTTTTTTTTTTTTTGTTTGCGCCCCCCCAAAAATGTTGAGCACCAGCCGCCCCTGCGATCCTTCACTAAGTAGCGATGCCCAGCAATGCTGGATCCCCGCTGCAATACTGTCATTGGCTGCTAGAACCGCCATTGTCCTAACAACCAATGACATCACCTGTGCTCCGCGCCCTCTTCAGCAAGTTCCTCCGCCCGGCTTTTGCCCCCCTGCAGCATGCTCCTTCGTCAAGCTTTGCACCTTATCCCTGCCTTCAAGGACTTATCCAGGCACACGTTTCTACTTTGTGATGGCTCACAACTATGATGGGGTACTCTGGGGACACCCTGATGGGGGGGGGGCTCTCTGATGGGGATACCTGCTCTCTGATGGGGGGGCACTCTGATGGGAACACCTGCTCTCTGATGAGGGCACTGTTATGAGGACACTCTGATAGAGTCTTTCTGATGGGGGGGGGGGCTCTCTGATGGGGATACCTGCTCTCTGATGGGGGGGGGCACTCTGATGAGAACACCTGCTCTCTGATGAGGGCACTGTTATGGGGACACTCTGATAGAGTCTTTCTGATGGGGGGGGGCTCTCTGATGGGGATACCTGCTCTCTGATGGGGGGGGCACTCTGATGGGAACACCTGCTCTCTGATGAGGGCATTGTTATGGGGACACTCTGATGGGGGAGCTCTCTGATGGGGGGGGGGGCTGTCTGATGGGGACACCTGCTCTCTGATGGGTGGGGGCTGTCTGATGGGGATACTTGCTCTCTGATGGGGGGGGGGGCACTCTGATGGGAACACCTGCTCTCTGATGAGGGTACTGTTATGGGGACACTCTGATAGGGACACTCTGACGGGGGAGCACTCTGATGGGGGGGGGGGTCTGTCTGATGGGGACACCTGCTCTCTGATGGGGGCACTGACAAGGCTGCATTTGATGGGCACTGAACAGGCTGCATTTGATGGGCACAGATGAGTGAGTGCTTTGCACAACTTTGCACAAACAATACAGACAGCCTGAGAAGAGAAGCTCCGGGCCGGCACACTCAGCACTCCCGACCTCCCTCCTCTGCACAGACCAACACATGTGTGTGGACATCTTGCGGCAGAAGGGGCCCCACATATCGGAGCCTGCATAGAGACATAGTGCAGAAGGGGCCCCCAGTCATTGCAACTTTTTTCTGTTTTAGAAATCCCCTGCGAGGGGCGAGGGAACTGTTATCACACATTTGTGGTGTTTTTTTATTAGTATATCATACAGGTTAAATTATTTTGTTACATCTGTTCTAGATTTGTTTAATGCATGCAAATTTTGGAGGTGTCCTCGTAAACTGGCACAATAAATGTTGCACTTTATTTGTTAAAGGGGTATGATATATATACACACACACACTTTTTTTGACTTGACCCCTGCCCAAGGACATAATTATATTATTATTATACACAATTTATATAGCAGCAACAATTTACGCAGCGCTTTACAATGTAGAGGGGGGACAGCACAATTACAGTACAGTTCAATACAGAAGGTACAGGAGGACCCTAGTCGTAGAGCTTACATTCTAAAGGTAATAGATACAGAGAATGATTTGATGGGGGTGGCATTTGTGGGTGCAGACAGACACGTGTGAGATCCCAGTGATTGTGTGCTGCTGCTTTCCCTCTTGCATCAGAGTCAGTCAGTGCTTAAAGGGGTTGTAAAGGTTTGTTTCTCATTTGTTCACAGCGTCTCCCCGCAGGAATGTAGTCCCAAGGGAGGGGGCGAACACGCTGACTAACCCCCAGCCAGAACAGCTCGGATGAAGGGGGCAAGCTTACTGAGGAGGAACAGGAAGTGAGAAATTCAGACAAAGAAAAAAAAAACATTTAGAAGGTAAATTGAAGGAAGAGGTAAGTGAACCAACAATGCACCTATTTAGAAAATAAAAAATGAACCTTTACAACCCCTTTAAATGTGGACATTTCTTATGGTGTCCCTGTGTAGTTTAGTCCATTATATTCTGCTGCAAGGACTGTGCTTGGAAACTTTGAGAAGGAAACGTGTCCTCAAGTTACTACTTAAAGTGGATGTTCACCCGAAAAGTTAATTTTTAACATTAGATTGAGGCTCATTTTGTGAAGGGGAATCAGGTAGTTTTTTTAAAATCGAAGCAGTACTTACCGTTTTAAAAAGCGATCTTCTCCGCCGCTTCCGGGTATGGGCTGCGGGACTGGGTGTTCCTATTTGATTGACAGACTTCTGACAGGCTTCCGACGGTCGCATACATCGCGTCACGATTTTGCGAAAGTAGCCGAACGTCGGTGCGCAGGCACCGTATAGAGCCGCACCGACGTTCAGCTTCTTTCGGCTACTCGTGACGCGATGTATGCGACCGTCGGAAGCCTGTCAATCAAATAGGAACGCCCAGTCCCGAAGACCATACCCGGAAGCGGCGGAGAAGATCGCTCTCTAAAATGGTAAGTACTGCTTCGATTTTAAAAAAACTACCCGATTCCCCTAGACAAAATGAGCCTCAATCTAATGTTAAAACATTTTTTTCGGGTGAACTCCCGCTTTAACATTACTGGAGTATCCCACAGTTACAGCACCCATCCAACTCCAGCTTTTATAAAGCATCAGAAAAAGGATACCCCTAGACTGTTTACTGAGCCAGAAGAGTGACTGAGACTGTATGCCTGGCTGCTAGTGCATTTACTGGGGAAAGAATCTTGAGACCATTCGGTGGGCCCTATAGGGGGTGAGTCACTACAATAGATTAGAGTTGGACTTGATGATAGGAAGGTGTCTTTATGTGACAGGTTATATGTATGTTTGCAAGGCAGACCACTGTTTGCTATTTAGTAAGGCTGAGTGCTAGGGAATATTTGCATTGTATTTTGTCCAAATGTTAATAAACACCAGTGCTTTTTTTCCCAGACAATAGGTACAGGAACTCCCCCTTTCCGGGTCACCTCTTTTCTCCGCCCTCTACCCACCTCCCAGTACTGCCCCTTTTAGGCAATCTAGAACCAAGTATATATTTGTGGTGCTAAGTAATTTGTAAGGAATTTGGTAATGATATTAAGAAAAGCAGTAAAATAGATCCCCTGCAGCCAGCAACAATAGATCCCCCGAACAACAATGGACCACCCACAACAAAATCCCCCCCCCAGCATCAATAGACTCCCGGCAGCATCAACAGATCTCCGCACAGCCAGCATTAATAGACTCTCTGGCAGCCATCAACAATAGACGCCTCCCCCAACAGTAGATCTCTTTCAGCAACAACTGACCCCCCCCCAGCAACATAAGACCCCCCCAGCAACAATAGATCCCCCACCATCAACAATAGACCTCCTCAGCAACAATAGACCCCCCCGGCAAATATAGATCCCCAGCAGTGAGCATCAATACCCTGAAGCACACCGCAGCACTCCTTGCCATTACATACAGTCAGTCCAGGAGGTGCCAGAACTGCGTTCCCCCTGAAAAAAAGCCCTGATAAACACCATCCCCTTGGGATATGAAATCCACATACAAATAACTGGGTATTTTAGAAGGTATATAGCTGGATTCACGTAGGGCTGCGTATATTTGAGCCGGCGTAGCTTATCGTATTTACGCTACGCCGCCGTAAGTCAGAGAGGCAAGTGCTGTATTCACAAAGCACTTGCCTCCTAAGTTACGGCGGCGTAGCGTAAATGGGCCGGCGTAAATCAGCGTTCACGCCCCTAGCGGCCGGCAGAACTAGACAGCTAAGATACGACGACGCAGGCAGTCGTATCTTAGCTACATTTAGGTGTATCTCAATTTGAGAATACACTTAAATGTACGACGGGTTAGATTCAGAGTTACGACGGCGTATCTACTTATACGCCGGCTTAACTCTCTCTGAATCTAGCTAATAGTCTTGATAAAAGTTGTGCGTAATTTGTCATAATCTGTATAAAATAAAGTTAGAGGGCCAGATTCAGATAGAGATACGACAGCGTATCTCCTGATACGCCGTTGTATCTATGCGACTGATTTATAGAATCGCATACGCATAGATCTCCCTAAGATCCGCCAGGTGTAAGTGACTTACACCATCGGATCTTAGGCTGCAATCTCACGCTGGCCGCTAGGTGGCGCTTCCGTTTGTATACGCGACAAATATGCAAATGAGGAGTTACGCCGATTCAGAAACGAGCGACCGCCCGGCGCTTTTTTTTACGTCGTTTGCGTTCGGCTTTTTCCGGCGTATAGTTACCCCTGCTATATGCGGCGTATCCTATGTTAAGTATGGCCGTCGTTCCCGGGTCGAATTTTTAATTTTTTACGTCGTTTGCGTAAGTCGGTCGCGAATACGGATGGACGTAATTTACGTTCACGTCGAAACCAATGACGTCCTAGCGACGTCATTTGGAGCAATGCACGCTGGGAAATTTAGCGGACGGCGCATGCGCAGTTCGTTCGGCGCGGGGACGCGCCTGATTTAAATTCTACACGCCCCTAGCCGCGGAATTTGAATTCCGCTGGGGGATTTACGATACGCCGCCACAACTTTACAGGCAAGTGCTTTCTGGATAACGAACTTGCCTCAAAAACTTGCGCTGGCGGATCGTAAATCAGATAGGTTATGCGGATCTAAAGATCCGCTAACCTATCTGAATCTAGCCCAGAGTTTTTCCAGTCTGGTGAAAGGATGTAATTTGACAAAAAAGCAACAATTCTGAAAAGTTTGGATGCAGTCACAGTACTCACTCCACTGCAGTCACGTACCCCATACATTAGCCAAGATAGTGTTCAAAAACTGTGATGTGAAACACAAAGTTATTACATGTTTTTAACAAAAGAAGGAGAGGAATGATAAAAGCACCTTGTTTCCTGTACAGAACTTCAACTATTATTTTAATATGCACTTCTGCTCAGACGAGCTCCTGTGCCATGCTATTGTTGAGACGTGTTAGTGTTTTTAATGAAAGAGAAAAAGTCTTTATTAAAACAACACTGGTCATGCCCTGGGGATATAAATACTATAACCAGTGCATACTTGTAATTCATAGCTGTCCATTTATCAAGAGAATAATATTATGTTCCCCAATATCATAGCAACTGCATGAGTGAGTCATATCAAGCACAACTAACATGTTGTTAATCCTTAAAGCGGATGTGCCATGGGGAAAAAATATTAAAAGCCAGCAGCTACAAATACTGCAGCTGCTGACTTTTAATATTAGGACACTTACCTGTCCTGGAGTCCAGCGCTGATCGCAGCAGAGCACGAGCGATCGCTCGTCTCTCTGCTGCTCCCCCCGCCATCCACGCTGAGGGAACCAGGAAGTGAAGCGCTCTGGCTTCACTGCCCGGTTCCCTACGGCGCATGCGCGAGTCGCGCTGCGCCTGCCGATTGGCTCACACGCTGTGTGCTGGGAGCCGAGTGTTCCCAGCACACAACGGGCGACAGACGGGAAGTCAGAAAAACCCGTCTTTCGCCCGTAGCGTGTGGCCGGAAGTGGGTGCAAATACCTGTCTTTAGACAGGTATCTGCACCCCCCTCCCCCCTGAAAGGTGTCAAATGTGACACCGGAGGGGGGGAGGGTTCCGATCAGCGGGACTCCACTTTAGGGTGGAGAACCGCTTTAAAGTGGAAGAAAAGGAAAAGCCTAACTAACTCTAGACCTACTCAGCCACATGCTAAGCCCAATCTATCTAGACCTGCAAAGAAAAAAATCGGTAAACGAGGGGCATACAACTCAAACCAGGACTTTTAATTTTGAAGGTATAAAAAAGGATGGTAGGGTGGTGGTACTAAGTAGTAAGTAGCAAGAGTGTCCTATTACTGATGGATGAATGAATGAATAATTGAGTAACTTGTATAGCGCTACAAACGAGAAATAAATCGCCTCAAGGCTCTTTTGCAGCCAGTGTCTGCCTGTGTCTTCAGAAGAGATGGGTCTTAAGCTTCTTCCTTAAAGCGGTAGTTCACCCTCACTGACATGATTTTTCCATCGAGACAGGCATTGTAGCGCGAGCTACAGTATGCCTGTCCCGATTTTTTTACCCCCGTACTCACTGTGTACTCGTACATTAAAGATTTCGGCTCCCGCGGGGAATGGGCGTGCCTATGGAGAGGGAGGATGATTGACGGCCGGCCCTGGCACGTCACTCTCCCCGAAGACAGCCGGAGTAGGTCTCGGCTCTTCACGGCGCCTGCGCACAGGCTATGCGCAGGCGCCGTGAAGAGCCAAGCCTATTTCAGCTATTTCCGGAGAAGCGTGACGCGCCAGAGCCGGCCGTCAATCATCCTCCGTCTCCATAGGCACGCCCATTCCCCGAGGGGAGTCGGTATCTTCGATGTATGAGTACAAGGTGAGTACGGGGATAAAAAAATCGGGACAGGCATACTGTAGCTCGCGCTACAATGCCTGATTTTATGGTAGAAGAAAATATTTTTTTTTTTTTGCGTTTATAGGGTGAACCCCCGCTTTAAGCTTCTTTTTCCGAGCGGATGTCCACGGGTAGAGCGTTCCATAGCCGGGTTCCTTGGACTGCGAATCTTCGTTCGCCTTTTGATTTGTAGCGGGTCTTGGGGATGTGGAGGAGGTTCTAGTTAGTTGACCGGAGGGAGCGGTTTGGGGTGTAGTGTTTTATTTTGTCGCAGAGGTATTGCTAAGCTTTTCCTTGTAAACATTTGTGAGTGAGACAGAGGGTCTTAAATGTAACCCGATCCTTCACGGCTAGCCAATGGAGGGTCCTCAGGGATGGGGTGATTGATTCACAGTTTTTTTTTCCAGTTACCAGTGTGGCTGCTGTGTTCTGGATGACTTGTAGATGTGAAATTTGGTATTTGGGAAGTCCTAGGTAGAGGGAGTTTGCGTAGTCGAGTCAGGAATTGATGATTGTTCCAACTACTGTTGGTGTATCTCCTTCCGGGATGAAGGGGATGAGTCTACGCAACAGTCGAAGAAGATGGTGAGATTCACTGACTACTGATCGTATTTGTGCATCCATTGTCATGTCTGAGTCAAATATGACCCTGAGGCTTTTGGCTTTAGTGCTGGGGGTGATGGTTTGTCCAAGGATGGTGGGTGGTGTGGACGTCGTGCTAGGGTTTTTTTTTCGGTTTGCATGGAGGAAGAGGAGTTCTGTTTTGGATCCATTAAGTTTGAGGGAGCTCTTCGTCATCCAATCGTCAATCCATGAGATTCAGTTTTCCAGTGCGTAGTATTGGTCTCTTTTGTTGGTGATGCGTAGGTAAAGTTGGGTACCATCAGCGTAGGAGTGATAGAGCAGGTCCTGGTTGCTGATGATTTTGAGTAGTGGGTAGAGGTAGATGTTGAAGAGCACGGGCGACAGGGGTGATCCCTGAGGGACTCAGCATGTAATTTTACCGCAAGGATCATTAAGTGATGGGGCAACTGTACAGCCACCCGATCGCTTCCATAGACCGCACCTGTCATGTTTCCTGGACTTTGGTGTCCTACCTACAGGCCTAGGAACCAAATGGCGGGTGTGGCCAGATACAGAGGAGAGATGTCCCTGGGGTAGAATGAACATGGAAACAATGTGCATTACGTCACTTCCTGGTTTGGCAGCCAATTTCCCTGGCCACTGTGGCTGTGGAAGAAGCTAATGGCATGCAATCTGCTTCAGTGAAAAGTAGGGAAGATCAGGACAGGAGAAATATAGACCCCTAAAGTGCCAATAAAGAGAACCTATATAGAATCAGGACAGCCCATAGGAACTCTGTATCTATTTTGTCTATGTGCTGTGATGCCAGTTGTAGTCCTTGCTATCTTGTAAGTGTACTGGTTTTATTTATCAGGTTTTATAAGGTTTTACACTTGTTTTTTGAATAACATTGCGGTTCAAGGGTCTGCAACAGTGATGATCCATCAGTCGAAGGGTGGCCCCAACTAACAGTTACCATTTGCTAAACAAGTAATGGTCATGTCTCTTTTGGTAAGTGGATGTTTTCTCTGGTTACTCACTGGGTTCTGCACTGCTGTGGGATTGTTGGAAGATTCTGCGTTTTCGCTGAACTGTTTTCTTTCCACTTGCACAGGAATTTTTCCCTTTTGGACCATTTTGGGGACTTTTGTATTCTTGTACCTTCTGCACTCTTATGATTACATATGTCATTTATGGTTAATATTTATAAAATAGCACTGCATGTTTGATTCTATATTTGTATCTTGAGACTTGTACCACACACCTGAGCATGGACATTTATATATATTAAAGAGAACCTATCATAGCAAAATGCTATCACATAGGGGGCTATTGGTCGGGCCAGATAGGCTGCGCATGTGTAGCTCGGAGGATGTAGCAAACAGGCAGGTAGGTGTATTTTTATTGCAGAAGAGACATGCAGATTGCTCTTCTGCAATAAAAAACTTGCATGCTCCCACCAAACAGCGAAAACCAGAGCATTCCAGTTTAAACCAGAGTTTAGTGTCACTAAACTTTGGTTTAAACAAATCTATTTAAAGCGGAGTTCCACCCGAAAGAGGAACTTCCGCTTTAAGCATTCCTAGTCCCCTTGCATGCCACATTTGGCATGTATTTTTTGGGGGGGGGGAGTGGGGGCTTTGTTTGGAGTGGGACTTCCTGTCCCACTTCCTCTTTCCGCCTACGGGCCGCCTAGGCACCCCCTCCGAAAGCTGTCACTGACGGGTGTCCACAGTGTCAATGGAGGCGCCGGCAGAGAGGAGGGACAGAGAAGCATCGCTGGACCGTGGAACAGGTAAGTGTTTGTTTATTAAAAGAAAAAAAGAGATTTGTAAGAGAGCAATAGAAGGAACGTTTTAGTTAAGAATACATACATAAAGTGGAGTTCCAGGCTTTTTATGTTTATTAAAAGTCAGCAGCTACAAAAAGTGTAGCTGCTGACTTTTAATAAACATAAAAAGCCTGGAACTCCACTTTATGTATGTATTCTTAACTAAAACGTTCCTTCTATTGCTCTCTTACAAATCTCTTTTTTTTTTTTGTGGATGTGATCTAACCTCCTGTTAGGCCTCGTACACACGACCGAACATGTCTGTTTCCGTGGACATGTTCGGTCGTGTGTACGGCCGACCGGACAATTTTCCGTCGGATCGGACAGGTTTCCAGCGGACAAATGTTTCTTAGCATGCTAAGAAACATGTCCGCTGGAAGCCTGTCCGTCGGACATGTTCGGTCGTCTGTACGACTTACCGGACATGTCCGCTCGGCCGAAAGCCCTCGCATGCGTCGAAGTGATTCGACGCATGCGTGGAAGCATTGACCTTCCAGGGTCGCGCACGTCGCCGCGCCATCGTCGCGGCAATGGCGTGGCCACGTCACCGCGTATCCTGTCCGCGCGGATTTCGGTTTGATGGTGTGTACAACCATCAGACAGAAATCTCCGAGCGGACATGTCCGATGAAAACGGGCCGTGGACCGTTTTCATCGGACATGTCCCCTCGTGTGTACAAGGTCTTAGAGGGTTTCTATGTCTGTTCTCCATGGTCCCACTTACTGTGGGAATGTAGCCACCCTCTCTTGCTCACTCCCAGCATGGGCTAGGGACTATGGGATTCGTAGCATGCAAAGAGAAGTGCACATGGCCACAACTGACTTCCACTACTACTTCTAAACCAATGGAAGTGAAGGAGAAAAAGAGATGTTTGGGAGCTCAAGAAGGGCACAAAATCACTGTAAGTAACAATTTAATAAAAAATAGATTACAGGATGCAATGGATGTGTATGGACTATTTTTGGAGACTAATGCCGTGTACACACGATCATTTTTCGGGTTAAAAAAAAAAGACGTTTTTCAGGCTCTAGAAAAAACGATTTTTTTTTCAACTTGATCATTAAACCGGCCTTGCCTACACACGATCGTGAAAAAAGAAAATGCTCTAGCAAAGCGCGTGACGTACAACACGTGCAACGGCACTATAAAGGGGAAGTTCCATGCGGATGGCGCCACCCTTGGGGCTGCTTTAGCTGATTTTGTGTTAGTATAAGACGATTTGTGCTTTTCTGTCTGTTACAGTGTGATGACTGTGCTTACTCCATTACGAACGGTAGTTTTACCAGAACGAACGCTCCCATCTCATAACTTGCTTATGAGCATGTGCAGATTTTTCACATCGTTAAAGCCCACACACGACCATTTTTTACAACCCGAAAAACGACAACGTTAAAAACATCGTTAAAAAATACAGCATGTTCGAATTTTTTTTTGCCCATTTTTTAGAACCCCGAAAAATGCTCTGAAGCCCACACACGATCGTTTTTAATGACATTTAAAAAAAACTTTTTTAGAACCCGAAAAATGATCCTGTGTACGCAGCATTAGGATATGCCACTTTAGGAATACATAAGAGAATATAATTTTTTTAAACCCTGATTTTAGTGTCTCTTTAAGCCTACTATAACTTTTTTTATTTTATTTTGCTGCTGTAAAGGATGATGACTGAGTTCCCGGGAAGGCCGTGTTTGCAGATATCATATCGTTAACAATACTCCTGAATGCTATTTTAGTAAAAATAGCAAATGGAGTCATAACAATTTGCCGTGTTGCTCACACGGGGTGTTGACTAATGAAGGAAAAAACACATTGTTCCTCTAGGACTAAGATCTGATGTTTTCCATGCTGTGGAGATGTGGTGGGGTGGTTGGATGGCATTATGTTTTAGTTTCCTCAGAATAACAAAAGGTAGATGAGTCCATGCAGATGACAGATTTGTGGTGTCAGGGCGAAGGGGCGATCAAAGGAAAAAACCTGTACTGGGAGAAATGTGTTGGCTGTAATTTCTGACTTTAATACATTTTCAGTTTGCACCTATAACAAGTTTGTAGACAAGGGGCTCTTTTTTTTTTACATGAACTAATATCTTCAGTTTGAAGTTCCTAGGTTTGTGGCAAGTTGTAAAAGCAAAACATTTTTTTTTTAGATTTTTTTGATGGTGCATGGAAGGGTTAGAACCTCTGCCAGATTTTTATTGCTGATTTTGTCCTGATGACCATTGTGATCAGGTCAGAAAATGATGGGGAATCTAAAATTAGAGTTGTTAACAGTACAAAAGGTGAAGGCAAATCTTTCAGAAAGATAACCTGTTTTGGTGACTACTGTATGAAGCCCCATGCACAGTGAGGGGCAGATCCACAGAGCGAGTACGCCGGCGTATCTACTGATACGCCGGCGTACTTTCAAATTTCCTGCGTCGTATCTTTGGTTTGAATCCTCAAACCAAGATACGACGGCATCTGGGTTAGATCAGACAGGCGTATGGCTTCGTACGCCTTCGGATCTTAAATGCAATACTTCGGCGTCCGCTTGGTGGAGTTCTCGTCGTTTTCCTCGTCGAGTATGCAAATTAGCTATTTCCGACGATCCACGAACGTACGCGCAGCCGTCGCATTCTCTAACGTCGTCTCTAGTCGGCTTTTTCGGGCGTATAGTTAAAGCTGGTGTTTTGCGGCGTATAGTTAGACTTGCCATGTTAAGTATGGCTGTCGTTCCCACCTTTTTTTTTTTTTATTTTTTTTTTTGCGTAAGTCGTCCATGAATCGGGATGGACGTAATTCATGTCTATGTTAAAAAATATGATGTCCTTGCGACATCATTTAGCGCAATGCACGGCGGGAAATTTAGGGACGGCACATGCGCAGTTCATTCGGCGTGGGGACGCGCTTCATTTAAATGAAACACGCCCCCTACTCGCCGATTTGAATTAGGCGCCCTTACGCAAGCCTTCTTCACAAATGCAGTGGAAATGTTTTTTCTTTTAAATGGGATTAGGTTAATTTTCATGGCAAATAGGGACTTTGCAATTAATTGCAACTCATCCGATCACTCTTCATAACATTCTGGAGTATATGCAAATTGCCATCATAAAAATTGAGGCAGCAGACTTTGTAAAAATAAATGATTGTGTCATTCTCAAAACTTCTGGCCATGGCTGTATATATAATGTTTGGGGGGTTCTAAGTAATTTTCTAGCAAAAACACAGATTTTTATGTAGCGCAGCCCTTAAGGAGCCACAAGTGTAAAGGAATTCCCCACCTTGCACAGCCAGGCACACTACATTTTCACAGCACACTTGAGTCAGAAGAACAGTCCAATGCTTTGTTTTTATGTTTTATTGGGGGGAATAAACTTGTATAGGAATATTATTGGTGCTCACTTAACTTTCAGCAAAAAGACTCTTCAGGGACACAACTATATACAGTCCGTATATACACTTCTCATCTGCCGCCTGCACGACTCTTGATTGCAGCACTACAATTCCCAGGACCAGCTAAGCTGGCACACTGGAAAAGGGAGTAGCCGCTCCAGGTGGGAACCCAGATGAATATCCTCCGCTGCAGACAACTCAGGTGCAGGTAGTGCAGGCAATGCACTTAGCAAAGCAAGAACAAAAATTGTCTCTGGACAGCCGCACTCTGAACAAATTGTAGCCTTTATTAAAAGGACAGCACTACAAGTCACAGCAAAATAAAATAAAACCCGACCACTGACGCGTTTCGCACTGAAACTAGTGCTTAGTCATAGCTGTGACTAAGGACTAGTTTCAGTGCGAAACACGTCAAGGGTCGGGTTTTATTTTATTTTGCTGTGACTTGTAGTGATGTCCCTCTTTTAAAAAAAGGCTACAATTTGTTCAGAGTGCGGCTGTCCAGAGACAATTTTTGTTCCTGCTAAGCTGGCACACTGTTGGGTGATCTGACAAAAAAAGACTCAGTCAGATAGGTAGCAAAAGCCTATTACAAGGAGGGACTGTAGGCCCATTGTTTGTGTAGAAAGTCCCTATCCCCCTGTGGCTACTGATTCCAGCACCACCACTTCAGGCACTGCCAGCCCACCTGGCTGCAGCTGCCCCTTTCACCAGCCCTCCTGGCCACTCATCAGCAGTTCTCCCAGACTGACTCTGCATCCATCCCAGACTGCTCTCCTCAGTCCTCTAAGGCATGCCTCTCAGTCCTCTCCAACTGTAACACTCACCAGCCCATCTGGCTGGCTTCCTCCCTGGAGATTTGTCCAGCAGTGTTCTCCTGCTGTCCTTCTCCTGCTCCTGTGCCTCTGGTCATGACAGGTCGTAAAGAGGGTCCCTTCTGCACCCGAGCCCAGGCCCGAGGTCACACCTCCCCCTAGATTAGGGGGCACCCTCAAGGGCCACTGACAGCCTAACACCCCGTCTCCAGCTTCCACCCAAACTCCACTGCCCCAGCTGGGCTGACCCTGAGTATTTGAGGGGGCCTGCCCCCTGCCACTCATCTGCTGGGGATTGGTCAGGGCACTCAGAATACTACAGACAGCTCCTCCTCACCTCCACACCCATTCTTCTGGAAATTTCTAGCAAGTTCCAGAAGTAGAGGGTCAACAAGCCCTCCCTGAGTCACTCACCTGACCAAGATAACAAACACAGGCTTGGCTGCCAGCCAAGCCTAAACATATTTCCTACACTACAGACATTTTTTATTCTAGCACACTAGAGGGTGCTACATTTACTTGTAAACAAAAAGTGCCAGAAAAGGCCTGGAGCTGAAGTGGATAAGCTTGTACTCCGATGCACTAAATACGCATATGCACATACAACGTAATCTCTGAACACAGAGGACTGTGCACTACTACTTTGAGTGAAGGTCTATCTCATTCAACCCACTTCCTGTGAGCCCGGGCTGTCATGGACACACCCTCAGACAGTGCATTACCATATTGGCCTGAGGTCACAGTACAGTACCGCATCATAACATCATCAGCATTCTCTGGAGTGCTGAAGACCATCTATTACCGCCACAGGTTGGAAGAGGAGCTAAGGATGTCAAATGACCAGCCAGAACTTCTGTATTTAAAGTTGCAGTTTAGTTGTTTAATCAGCCCCATGATCCCCAACGCATATGGCGTGCATGGGCAAAGCACAGGTACACTTTGAGTGATATATCTGAAAATATGAACAGTATGTGTATCTTTCACTAAACACCGTAAAGTACTCCCAGCGTCTCCTTGTGTTTTCCAGTTCCATCTTCATGTAAACAAGCAGATATTTTTCTTCTTCTGCAAGTAATAAAAATAGCTCTGCCTGCTCATATAAGGACATGTTTCAAATTCACAGGCATTAGACAAAAATATCAGTTCCTACTTCTAGGACTAGGTTCTATCAATGTCTATACACTGGAGTAGTGTGACAGCGGGCCGCCACTGATCCTCACATGTAGTGATGAGTGAATATAAACCACAAACAACTGCACTTAGATAAAAATAAAAAACAAAAGGCAGCAGTACTGGTGGAATAACACACAAATAGATAACAGAAAAAAGAAGGTAGCTGCACCAATAAACATAAGGAACTAGATGTGAACCATGTGTCAACCAATAGGCAAAAACCGCATCCATAAGAATGAATGTGAATAGGTCTCCTGGGAGTTTGTTATCCAGGGTCTGATAAGCCCAAAACACGGCAGGATGAACAAACACCAAACAGTCCTATGAAAAGGTCAGCATTAAATAATACCAACTATTTTCACCTAGCATAAGTAAATAATAATAAAATAATCACAAAATAAGATGGCTATGATGCCAAAAAATAAATGCACTAAACCATGAACACCTAACTGGTGAATTGAAACCCTGTGAGTCAACAAACAGAGGTCCCAACCATTAAAAAATTAAAGGAGAAAATAATAATAATATCAGCATAACTCCACAAAAAGATCTCAGGAAATTAATTGCTTATAGTTCAACTGAAAGGGTCCAGATTCTTTAAAAAGCACCCGGTGCCACACAGATACTGAAAGGTGCCCACCACCGTAGATGGATGTAAGCTTATCAGAGGGCAAGGGTACAGAGCAGCCGACTGTGACCCAGCCGCGGCCTTTAACCTGTTCACAAGGATCGAAACTACACCCGCATCAGAGCTGCCAATAGATGTTGGATTTCTTCCGCTCACAAACAATCCATGCAATCGATACAATGGCTCAGTATGCCAAAGGAATAACACAGACCATCGTGTAATACCGTAGATAAATTTAATATACAAAAGCAGAAATACACTTACATGTCAATTGTAAAAAAACAGCATAAAAAGTTGTTTGCCAGCCGGCAAGTAAAGAGCCCGTCCTCCCTGTTACAGCCTGTTGTCAGCACGTTACACCCATTCACGTTTCGTCAAAACAGACATTGTCAATGGGGATGTCTTTTTTATATTAAATTACGATCGTGTGTACGGGGCATAAGGAGAGCCAACTATAGGACCAATTTGTCCTCTGCTATGGGCTCCATGCAACATATTGGGAGAGCCCATGTCTAGTGTAGACACAGGGTTCCCCTGAGATTTCAGGGACCATCTTGGAAGCAATGAGAAATAGAGATTCCGCGCCAAATACAAATAAGTGCTAGATTAAACTAAATAAGCTGCTCCTCAAAGAACAATACTGAATTGTGATAATGAAAATATAAGGTAGAGGGCGCTCAACCACACACTAGTGATTGTGAAATGTGGGATACCACACAACAACGTGCAACAATTAATAAATTAATAAAATTGTTTTCCAAAAGCATACTGTATGTGAACAGTGGTTGCTATACCATACAAAATATATAAATCAATATACAGCAGAAAGGTCCCACACAAACGTGCATGGATACGCAGATTTCTCTGCAGTGTAAGCAAAAAACACTAAAGTTCACTGTGTTAGACACCACAAAATATGTATAAAAAAATATATAAAAAAATATAGCATGCATAGAAAGCCAGACGAATCTTGACAATTACTGTGATCTTCCTAGTGGAGAAAAGTAGAAAATGCCACCACCGTACTTTTCAAATTTCACTTGTTTCCACCCAAGGTGCTTTGTATATAAAATGCTCTTACCAGAGCCTGTTGACCACTTTACTTAAAAAGATAGTCGTACAGGCTAGTGCAGGATTGTGCCTACACACACATGGATATGGACTATTTGAATCTCGTTTCCAGGCGTTCCAGATAAGGAGGATATGCAAAAAAAGAGAACCCCTGAAGACGGTCAATGGAAACGTACGTCGGAGGCGGTCCTGGTCACGTGACGCCCCCCCGCTCTGGTGAAGCTGACAGTAAGGAGTTTATGGTGGAACTACGGCGGTGGTATCCGATCCTGATAACCCAAATTTGAACCGCAGATTGGCGGTGACAGGCCTGCAGTCCCAGTGCCGGGTAGGCACTTTTAAAGTAAGAGGCCATTTGGCTTTCCGTTGTTTTTAGTTGTTTTTATTATTAAAACGTTATTACGCTATCGGCGTCTACCAGTTCTCTTTTTTTGCATATCCTCCTTATCTGGAACGCCTGGAAACAAGATTCAAATAGTCCATATCCATGTGTGTGTAGGCACAATCCTGCACTAGCCTGTACGACTATCTTTTTAAGTAAAGTGGTCAACAGGCTCTGGTAAGAGCATTTTATATACAAAGCACCTTGGGTGGAAACAAGTGAAATTTGAAAAGTACGGTGGTGGCATTTTCTACTTTTCTCCACTAGGAAGATCACAGTAATTGTCAAGATTCGTCTGGCTTTCTATGCATGCTATTGGGACTCTATTTTTTTATATATTTTTTTATACATATTTTGTGGTGTCTAACACAGTGAACTTTAGTGTTTTTTGCTTACACTGCAGAGGAATCTGCGTATCCATGCACGTTTGTGTGGGACATTTCTGCTGTATATTGATTTATATATTTTGTATGGTATAGCAACCACTGTTCACATATGCTTTTGGAAAACAATTTTATTAATTTATTAATTGTTGCACGTTGTTGTGTGGTATCCCACATTTCACAATCACTATTGTGTGGTTGAGCGCCCTCTACCTTATATTTTCATCTTGGAAGCAAAGGTGCTATTATGCCCTTAATTGCAGGGAAATGAGAAAGTAGAGACAGATACCTGCTTGTTAGGAACAGTTTAAAAAATAATTAAAGGCAAAACGTTTTATTTTTTTTTTAGTTTTGGGTAGAGTTTTGGGTAGGTGATAGTTTTTTTTTTATATAAATATTATTTATGTGCTAAATTAGTGAAAAACTTCCATGTGCACAGATAACCTTGATCATAACATCTCTTAATAAACCATATGCAAGTGAATAGGTTGAAAATCGTGAATTGCTAATATAGAGTCCTCAAATTTCAACATGTGATCCAAATTAATAATCAAAAAAAGCAAAATGCATATATATATATATATATATATATATATATATATATATATATAAAAACAGTCCTTTAAATAGTGACTCCTCCTCATGCAGTACTCTTCCCCTTACAGTGTTGGTATACAATTCACTCGTGCTCCCCCACCATCAGATGTGCTCTCACCTGATAGCGTGCGACCCCCACAACTCAAAGCGAGGTCAAAAATCACTTTTAGCCCTTCCAGAACTTATCAATGTATCTCTCAGGCCCTCCTTCTTCCTCCTTACTACATCTGTATAGATTCCCTCACAGCATGTCAATTGTAACCATGGCCATATTGAAAAGGGAAAGAATCGTCACAGTAGTGCTTATATTGTTTTAAAATGAAAACAGCTTTATTTAAACTTCATACAAGTTACTTACATTTGTTAGGTGCTTACAGTGTACCATACTGTTTCCGCAATATTACAAATTGCTTGTGTCCCTGACACTGAAACACAATACCAGCTCAGCAGTGTGTATTGGTATGCTCTCCTTCAAGTTCTCAGCATTGTGACGTCAGAATCCCCCTGAGGAAGCCACGTGACGCTGTGGCGTAACACGTAGGGAGGGGCTTACTGATTTACAATGCTGAGAACTTGAAGAAGAGCATAGAACTTTTTTTGGGCAGATATTGGAATTGGCAGCAAACATTTAACACCCACTTGTAGAAGTATTTCAAAAATATATATAGGTAGTAGGACTTTATATACCCCTCCAGTGAACACAATGGATGCAGAAATATAAAAATGCAAATTTCGTTTAAATAGTAACACATATAAAAAATCACACATTTCATGTAGCTGTTTGCAAAGTACCAACAGTCAACATCTGCTGTCAGTATGAATAGTTAACCAACCTTTTGGAGATGAGGTCAACGTGTTTCGTAGGAGTTCCCGCTTCCTCAGACAAGTGTGAGTGATTAACAGGAAAATGTATCTTATTGCAAAAATGGCACCATATCTACCAAATATGAGGTTCAACAATGCCAAGTTGAATTTGATAATGCAATAAGTGGGTACTCTCATGTGGTAAAGTCTTGCTGGCCCGTGGGGGAATAACCAACCCTCAGATGGGGTACTTCTGAATTATAAATAATGCAAACACAAGGTAGTGATATTTGGCAAATAATATGTTCACTGGTTGAGGCAAAGATGAAAAAGCAGTCGTTCCCAACTAAGTGCCATAAAACCACAGCGTATTACATCTAGGGAATCCCCATAGTTTGATGGTGCAAACAACAGACTATAACCCTTATATATACACATTTTATACACATCTATACACAGCTGTCAATTAGCAGCTAGGACACCCTCTGTTTGTAGGCAGGTTGTTTATTGCTAGTTAGTGGCTGGCCCAGGCTGGGGTGGTGGTGAAATATGGGTGCAATGTTCTCAGGATTTCTGGATCCAGCTTATTTACTGGTAACATAAATAGGGAAGAAGGCTAGGTTCGAGACTGGCTTGTTGGCCCATGCTTGACCACATATGCTATGAGGGAGGACTGCTGTGCCTTGCAGTCTATCAGAGACACTGGGGATCCAGAGATCAGTCAGGACCTGGAGAACCCCAAGATGGGCTACTACCTTGCAGAGGTATGCCTGGGCAGCCATTCAGTTATAGTTAGAGTTAGGAAATGGACTCTGTTTATATTGAACTGTTTTACTGAAGACATGTTAAGTAATGCTGCATCAGCTGTTCAGAGCCTGGTTTAAACTTATTCAAAGAGGGACATGTTGGTTCTGGCGTATCAAAAGAACCAGGGTCTGAAAAGCACAAAGGTGTATGAAGTACCATCACTACAAAAGGGTTAACTCGGCAAGACAAGGGAGAGGAGGGTCGTTGTTAATAGTAACCAAGCAAAGTTCAAGGCAGAAAGCAACCAGTCATCAGGTGTGATACCTAGTAAATGTGACAGGTCCTCCGGGAGTAAGGGGGTCGATGTCTGGGTTTCTGTCCCTAGCAGTAGCAACTGGAATCAGAACTGCGTTACAGAGACATATTCCCTGACCTATTCCCTGGTCACCAGGTAAGTAAAGGAGTTACTATGAGCACGTATGAGGTCCATGCTTGGTGCTCAGCGGGACCCCATTGTGTTACTGTGAGTGAGGTAACAGAGGTACGCTGGACTAGTGGAGTTGGCAAGGGCTCTATACGTCCCCCTAATGCAACATCTACCAAATTACAGTGTGTGGTGACATGGGTCAGTACTTTTACTGTCTTTTACTCCACAGAGTATAAAGTTTTATCTCCAAGTCAGGGAACTGCCTTAATGGTATATTCTCCACATTACCACCGTCCCTGCCTGGTCCCGGGAATTGATGAGCGCGATCCACGCGAAAGGTTCCCCTGCATGCAGGGCAAAGTAAGCCCCATCCACATGTGACTAAAAGACTGCTGTGAAAGGGATGAAGAAAGGTCAAAGAGGGGCATGTAGTGCATGTCCATGCACCATTTCCCCTTGAACCTGTTCAAGTGGTGCATTAGGGGTAAATGGAGAGAGCTGCTGGGATCCTTTTTCCTACCTGTGTGATTTCAAACCACTGGATCGGTATAACAGCTGCAGAACTAGGATTTTCAAAAGAACCTGGTATATTCATGCAGCCTGTGAAGTCTGAGCTGAGTCCCATCCTGCATACTTGTTCCAGGTCACTAGACAGTTAATCCAGGATAAAAACAAATGCTTTGCAGCCTGCTCCTTTAAGAATAAAATGGCTGCTTATATATTTCCATCTGGTTATGTTCAGGTTTTTTAAAGCCTTTACAGTTGTCCAGTATCCCAGATACAGATAAAACTTAGCTTTTTGCATTTTTTTCCCCAGAAGTTTAACTTAATGTTTAATTAAATCAAGACCCGCAATATGGTTATCTTATTTCAAAGGCTGGCGGCCATTAACGCATATCCTTCGCTTTTCTCTCCATTTTCACAAACACCCGTTTTGTTTCTTCTGAGTTTATCCCACCCACTAATTACTCAGACAGAGCAAGCATTCCTTGGCAAAAATTTATATAGCTTAGCTGGAAAACATGTCATGGCAACGGGCACAATAATTGCGTCCTGATGTCAGTTATGAGTTTTATGTTTAGCTCTTGCTCGGTTTGTTGAAGTTTTAAGAATTCTAATTTAACCACTGTACCATCTCTCACCTCGCTTTTTCTTTATGATAGAAAAGGATCGATAGGTCAATAAATTGCACATTCATATTTTAGTTACAGGTGTATTTTACTGGCTTCTGAGGTTGCAAGGTGTCATCATTTGTCCACAATGTCCCCCCCCCCCCCCAAAAAAAAATATATATATCACATTATATGGCTACAAATTACCAATGGTTTGGTTTGAGATGGGTTCTGCAAATTTTACTGACATTCTTAGACTCTTAGGCCCAGATTCACGTAGGGCGGCTTTACGTTGTGCCAGCGTAGCGTATCGTATTTACGCTACGCCACCGCAACTTAGAGAGGCAAGTGCTGTATTCACAAAGCACTTGCGTCCTAAGTTACGGCGGCGTAGTGTAAATGGGCCGGCGTAAGCGCGCGTATTTCAAAGTAGGCAGGTCGTGGGCGTCCAAAGATACGCCGGCTCAATGCCTGTGACGTGAACGGAACCTACGCACAGCCCCATTCACGTACGACTTACGTAAATGACGTAAAAAGATACGCTTGTTCCGATGTCCATACTTTGCATGGGCTGCGCCACCTAGAGACCTACTTTATCTTTACGCAGGTTAGGATGAAGGAAAAAAGCTGTGAACATCTTTTTGCTTTTGTTTTTGTCTTTGTATTAATGGTTCAGCTCACAATGAATGTTTAACCAGTCCAGATAGATGCCCGGTGTCTCAGTTATTATTACATTAATGAGTAAGTACACAAACACATATAGGCAACAAAAATACAAAAAACAAAAATAATATAATAATAATAATCATAAAAATAATAAAAAAACACAAGTTAATATACTATAAAACAAATAAGACCATTAGAATTAAGGTGCACCCTTACACTATGCTCAATCTTTAGGCATTTTTTGTTCACTACATTACACCATATTATGGTGTAATGTCCTTTTTATGGTCCACCGTCATATTCACCCCTATTTTTTTTCCCCTTTTTTTTTTTTTTTTTTTTCCCATTTCACTTTTTATTTGTTTTTCTTTCTTCTTTTTTAAATAATTTCACTTTACTTTATCGCACTTCAATTCATATCATATTTTTTGTTTTCTTAATTTCATTTTATTTGTTACTTATACAAGTTATACATGTTTTACACATATCATTCCATTTCCTGTCCACTTAATTTCACTTCTCTTACACCCAAATATATTTCTTCACACTTACACATACTCCTACACTCTCTTTCACATTTTTCTGCACCCCACTTCTCTATTGGGTCAACACATCATTTTATCCAATGTTCACTATTCACTATGAATTTGCATGAGACATAGTCCACATGAGACACTCTCTGATTGTCTGTCGAGACACACCCAAACTTCACAGGGGACCCTGTTTAACTTAATTGTTTCCAGAGCCCCCTCCCACTCATTGGGCTGTAAGGTATATATTCACTCATTTTACTGTTTACACACTAGCTATGAAGAAGCACTAAGGCATAGTGCGAAACGTCAGCTTTTCTTTTGTTGTGCTGTTTTTTGCTGTGGCATGTATTTTGTGATTTTTAATTAAAGGAGGAGTTTTTTTGGAGTGCGGCTGTCCCAGCTTTTTTCCTTCATCCTAACCTGCATTTTGATTGCACTGCCTGCACCCTTGGCTCGGACCACAGGAATCAGATTACCTGGTTCTCTTTGAGCGGTTACCCACTCCCTACTTTATCTTTACGCCGGCGTATGTCTTACGTAAACGGCGTAACTAATTGCGACGGGTATATGTACATTCGTGAATCGGTGTATCTTGCTCATTTACATATTCGACGCGGAAAGCAACGGAAACGCCACCTAGCGGCCAGCGTAAATATGCACCCCAAGATACGACGGCGTAGGAGACTTACGCTGCTCGTATCTTGGCCAAATCTATGCGTAACTGATTCTATGAATCAGGCGCATAGATACGACGGCAGCTATTCGGACTTACAACGGCGTATCTGGAGATACGCCGTCGTAAGTCTTTGTGAATCTGGGCCTTAGAATTCAGTAATGGACATGTTCTAGGCCAGGGGTCTCCAAACTTTCAAAACAAAGGGCCAGTTTACTGCCCTTCAAACTTTAGGGGGCCAGAATGTGGCCAGTGGGACTAAATAATGCCATAAAGTTGGTTGTCAGTGGGAGGAATAGTGCCCGTCTTTGGTGTCAGTGGAAGGAATAGTGCCAGTGGAATAAATGGTATCCCATGGGCCAGATTAAGGCAAGCAAAGGGCCACATCTGGGCCTCAGGCTGCAGTTTGGAGACCCCTGTTCTAGGCTAATAGGCAAGATATTTCCAAACAAATAGCATGGGGGGCTGGGAACTCCCCCAGGGGATCATGTACTAAAGCAAACATAAGGTAAAAAATTCCATCTTGCAGGAAGCAGTGGTTTTAACAATGGTTAAAATGAAATATTAAAAATGTTAAATTCTTTTAAATTGCATTTCTGGGGGACATACTACCTTCCTGTGAATTTGGTGCATCTGTAGGATCAATCAATCAATCAAGACATTCTGGTATAGATGTTAATGGGGACCCCATGCAAAAAATAAAAAAAAACAGCATGCAGTTCCCCTTATAAATAAATCCCAGTCCAATATCTGAACATGAAGCTTGACAGGCCAGAAAAGGAAGGGGGCAAGTGTGCTTCCCTCCCACCCCTAAACTATACCAGGAACATGCCTTCAACATGGGGATGGTACTTTGCCAGAAGGGACCACCCTGGCATAGCACCTTGTTCCCATGTTGATGAGGACAAATGCTTCTTCCCTTTAAAGGGTAAGTTCACTTTTACAGAAAAATCTGTTAGGTGAATTTATACAGGACCCCCTCCTCTGCCGTAAGTCCCGCTGACCTGGATAGTGGCGATCTCCCGTTCTGAGCCCCGATCTAACCACGTCAGGGGTCTGCGGCTTAGAAATCCCTGCAGCTGAATCCCCAAAATGTACCTCGTCAGGAGGGACGTTTTGGAGCATTAATTGGTCGGCGCTGTCACATGTCTAATTGGTTTGCTAAGCCCTGAAACGGCTATACCGGGGCTCTGAACGGGAGCCGCGCAACAGGTCAGTGTGACTGGGGGGATGAGGAGGGGGTCCTGTGTAAGTTCACCTTACTGATTTTTATGTAAAAATTAACTTACACTTTAACCCTAGCTGGGTGATTGTGAAGGCCTATGGGTGGGTGGTCTATCGTAATCTGGGAACCTTCTTTAAAACTATGTTGGCCCCACATTTTTCTCCCCTATGTTAATTAGTAAGGGATACATAGTACCCCTACTCATTCACAAAAAAGTAAACAGTAAATAAACCAAATTATATATATTTTTAAAAGTCCCACAATGTAAATCCGTGATCAATCAAGTTGGATATAACCATATTTGGCCAATGACTTCTCTCCTTTGTTTACATTCCATTGAGGTGACCAAGAGCTGTCATTCATGCCAAGTGAGACAGAATGAGACATATCCGTGGATTTTTTCTTCCTTTCTTTCTTTGGGACAGGGGTCTCTCTTGGCAAGATACCCTTCACATGCTGAGGGCATGTGGCTTGGTATGGTTCAGGAGGAGAGGCGCATGCTCATTTTTCCACCTTTCCTGCCCGACCAGGCTGCATGCTCAGATTAGGGTCTGGTATGGATTATGGTTATGGGTGGTACTCCATGCTTTTTTTTCTTATTTTGTATGAGACTCCCTTAAAATCCATATCAGACCTGCAGGGTTATTTTGTGTGAGACTCTCTTAAAATCCATATCAGACCTGCAGGGTCTTGTATCGATTGGGGGGGGGGGGGCCCACTTTATTTTAACACCTTCCCTGCCCCTTTGTTTTTATTCACTTGTCAGCTGGGAATATCCAGATGTCCACATTTTGACAGCAGACCTATGTGGCCTTAGTTTACAATTAGACTACCTCTGATCATTCACACTTAGGTCTGGAAAACTGGACCTACGTGGACTGACCTAACCTGATTGGAAAGCATGTGCGAAAGAATCCTAATGCCCCGTATACACGATCCGAATATCGTACGACAGATCGTACGACTTTTTTCGCAAAATAGTCACAAGTAGAAATTTAATAGGTTACTAAAGTCACAACAATTTTCGTACGACAGGAAAAAAAATTGGAAGTGATGTCATCTTTTTCTCAATAAAAGAGGTGTTACATTTTAAGCCTACCACACTCTTAAAATTGGACTTCACCCAAAAAGTAAATTTAGTTAGTAACTTCCACACTTAACTTTATCACAACTTAAAGAGCAGCTTCACTCAAAAGGAGGAAGGTCCGCTTTAAGTCCCACCCCCTCCTTTTTTTCAGGGGGAGAGCAGGAACCTAGTTTTGACAGGTACCCACTCCCACTTCTGCTTGTATCACCTAGGCGATCCAAGTGAAAGTTCTCCTCTGCTGACGTTTAAAAAACACACACTTATCTGCCCAGGGATCCAGTGATGTCCTCACCCAACCCGGTTCTTTGCCAGTCTTCGAGTCCCTGGCACCAGGACATTTAACTGTGGGCATCCAGCTGTGACTGTCACTTGTCACAAGTGGCTGCTGGAAGAGGTGCGGCGGGGGGCGGTGAACTTTCACTCTGATCGCCTAGGTGGTCAGAGCGGAAGTGGGAGCAGGTGCCTGTCAAAACCAGGTACCCCCATCAAAAAATACATTTTTAATATGGGAGGGGGAGAAGAGGAGAAAAATCAGAACTTCCCCTTTAACCTAATCCTAACCCTTAACCTTACCCTAAAAAGTTAAATTAAGTAATGCTTCATTCCTCGATCCTGCAGGCTCTTAACACTTAATCTCGGGGGGTCATGCACACGGCTATATGATTCTACATAGGATTTTGCTGGCAATTAGATGTAAAATCTTGTTTGTACACTACGGTTCAGATTCAGAGAGATCGGCGTATCTTTAGAGCGTCGTAGCGCATCTGATATGCGCTACGCCAACGTAACATAGAGAGGCTCGTACTGTATTCACAAAGCACTTGCTCCCTTTCTTGCGCCGGCGTATCGTAAAATGGCCGGCGTAAGCCCGCCTAATTTAAAGTAGCAAGGCAGTGGGCGTGTAGTATTATAATGAAGCGTGACCCCATGTAAATGCATGGCCGAACGAACGGCGCATGCTCAGAATCACGTCGCAAATACTCCCTAAGATACGTCGGCTAAATGCTTTCGATGTGAACGTAACCTACGCCCAGCCCCATTCACGTACGACTTACGTAAACGACGTAAAATACGACACTGTTCCCGCACCCATACCTTAACATGACTTACCCCTGCTTTATGAGGGGTAACTTTACGACGGACGTACGCCTTACTTAAACGACGTAGCTTACTGCAACGGGCGCAAGTACATTCGTGAATCGGCGTATCTAGCTCATTTACATATTCGATGAGTAAATCAATGGAAGCGCCCCTAGCGGCCAGCGTAAATATGCACCCAAGATACGACAGCATAAGGAGACTTACGTCGGTCGGATCAAGCAGAAATTCAGGCGTATCTGGTTTCCTGAATACAGCGCATAGATACGACGGCGCATACTACAACTTACGCGGCGTATCAACAGATACGTCGGCGTAAGTTGTCTGTGAATCCGGCCCTACGTATGCAATGTGTTTGTGTTAACATTTACACGTGTACATTGCATATGTACTCTATTGGTTTCTAGAACACAAGTGGCTTCTGCCTCCACACACACATAGACCAATCAATGTTCATTTGTCTTCAATATTGAATTTGCGTCTAGGGAAATTTGAAAGATGTAAGCTGTCTTTAATAACCCATTTAGTTCTTTAACTCAGCTTCATCAAATGAATCACAAGCGTGGCAGAATAGTTTGTAAACAAAACGGTATCATTTAATTGCTTAAATGCAATTGCCAAGTGTGAAATAACATCTTTGTGGTCCATATATGTCCAATTTTGATTGGACTAGCTCAAATATCACTCAAAACTCCTGAATGGGTATAGTGGCAGCTTGATCACTATCCTTTGCCACAAACTAATCAATTTAAATTTAATCTCTTAAAGAGTAACTCCAATAAAATAAATAAAAACGTTCCCCTTTGGGTTAACTATGATTGCAAGGATTTTAACAAACTTTGTTGCAGATTCCTACCTTTTGTAATCCTGAAGGAATAGCTGTTTGTTTGTCTGTGTCCATGTGCCTAGTAAATCTGTATGGCAGTGGTTTTATAATTATCAATCAAGCTGCTGCACCTGCAGGGTTCTAATGAGGAAAGTGGCAGGGTCTGCATCCCTTTAGACATGATTTCACTTTTGGAATAGCTCACCAAAAAGAACAATTTTGATGCTGGAGATGTCAAAAACCAGACTTATATCTTAGTGCAGACTTCTGGGAAAATCGGTAAGCCGATCACATGAGCAGGAAGTAAAATTTTTACCGGGCATTCTGTACACCATCTGTGTACAGAATGCCTCCAGGTAGCTGTATTGCATTGCATTTTACAGAAAATGATAGCGCTGCAGATTGAAAAGGAAAGGAATTGGTAATAAATGACTTACAAAACCAAGGGCCGGATTCAGAAAGAGATACGACGGCATATCTCCTGATACGCCGTCGTATCTCTGAGTTCCGACGGTCGTATCTATGCGCCTGATTCATAGAATCAGTTACGCGTAGATCTCCCTAAGATCCGACAGGTGTAAGTGACTTACACCGTCGGATCTTAGGCTGCAATTCTAGGCCGGCCGCTAGGTGGCGATTCCATTGCGGTCGGCGTAGAATATGCAAATGAGTCGTTACGCCGATTCACGAACGTACGCTTGCCCGTCGCAGTAAATTTATGCCGTTTCCGTAAGAGATACGCGGCGTAAAGATAAAGCTGCCCCCTAGGTGGCGTAGCCAATGTTAAGTATGGCCGTCGTTCCCGTGTCGAAATTTGAAAATGTAACGTTGTTTGCGTAAGTCGTCCGTGAATGACGCTGGACGCCATTTACGTTAACGTTGAAACCAATGACGTCCTTGCGACATCATTTAGCGCAATGCACGTCGGGAAATTTTAGGGACGGCGCATGCGCAGTACCATCGGCGCGGGAACGCGCCTAATTTAAATGATCAACGCCCCCTACCCGGATCATTTGAATTAGGCGGGCTTGCGCCGGAGGATTTACGCTACGCCGCCGCAACTTTTACAGGCAAGTGCTTTGTGAATCAAGCACTTGCCCGTAAAACTTGCGGCGGTGTAACATAAATAAGATACATTACGCCGCCGCAGAGATGCGGCGATCTACGTGAATCTGGCCCCACATTTCTAGAGCTTGGGTGTTACTGTCACATTATCGTGAACATTATAGTGTTCTGTTCAAACACTTACTCGAACCATCTCAGTGGACTTCTACACTTCCTTCTCTATTTTCCTACTATCCTATCCATTTTTATTTTTGTTTTTTTGTCTATCCTTTTATTTGTATTTTATAACTCATTTTATTTAAACAGTAATAAAGTACTGCTTTACATAATTATACTTCAATATTCCAGATCCAAGTAAAACAATTTATATGATAAATAGTATTTACAAATACAGTCATGAATATCTTGATGCAATGATTTATTTACTTTCCTATTTTCTGTTGAGTTTATATAATTTTATTTATCTGTACATATATAGTGGACCACGAAGTTTTTTTTTTTTTATCAAACCTGTTGTAAGTTGGATAACTTATTACAACATGTATAACACAAGATTTGTACTTGGATTATCATATTCATTCAATAAAATACTTTGACAAGGAAAAGGAAATGAATTTTTCAATAACATTTAGTTACAATATGACTTGAGTTGTAATTATATATGGTATATTATTTCATTTTTTGCCCAAGTGGAGTTACCCTTTAAAGCAAATCTATCACTTCCCAAAAAGCATTCCTCCTGCAAGTGCGGTGAGCAAAGGTACTGCATACATATACGATTCTTCTGCACATTTTCATCGCCGTGACAAAGACTATATTAAAATGTCAATTCTGACATTTCAATAAAGTTCTGTGAAAAAAAAAATGCGCTGAGATCGGTTCGGTCCCACAGCACACACCAGTGCCCATGCATCCAGTGCAGCTTGATGGTGTGAGCGAGCCCTTACATCTTATAGGTGTGTCAGATGCCTGTGTCCCTGCTGTGCTCAATGGTCCCTACTGCTAGTCTCTACATCCCCAACCTCAAGGTGTATGGGCGATTTGCTGCCTATTTTTTTGCAATTGGGATATAACATGGTCACCAAACACGGGCACCTCAACATTGGGTGTATGGATAAGGTGCTGGTCAAGTTGGATGTTTTTCTTGCCCATTTATTCTTTCTGTGTCCAGTAGTGACCGGCAGGAGGAACCACAATGGGGGATGCAGGCATTCAATGCTTCCAGATGTGCCGAATGCTGAAGAGTTTGCCAAAGGCTGCAGTGTTGGAATCAAGTGGAGTTGTGGCTTAGGGCCAGATTCTCAAAGGACTTACGACGGTGTATCTCCATGTATGCCATCGTAAGTCCGAAAGTGCGCCGTCGTATCTATGCGACTGATTCATAGAATCAGTTACGCTTGAATTCGGCCAAGATACGAGCGGCGCAAGTCTCCTATGCCGTCGTATCTTGGGGTGCATATTTACGCTGGCCGCTAGGGGCGCTTCCGTATATTTCCGCGTTGAATATGCAAATTAGATACATACGCCGATCATGAACGTACTTGCACCCGGCGTATTAAAATACGCTGTTTGCGTAAGGCGTACGACCGGCGTAACTTTACCCCTCATAAAGCAGGGGTAAGTCATGTTAAGGTATGGACGTCGGAAATGTCGGAACAGCATCGTATTTTACGTTGTTTGCGTAAGTCGTACGTGAATGGGGATGGGCGTAGGTTACGTTCACGTCGACTAAGCATTGAGCCGGCGTAATTTACGGAGAAACGTTTTTGATGTGAATTTTTGGTCGCAAATTCCGACCGTGTGTAGGCTCCATCTGACTTTTTCTGTCGGATATTCTGACAGCAAAAATTTGAGAGCTGGTTCTCAATTTTTCCAACAAGAAAAGTTATTTTCGGAAACTCAGATCGCCTGTATGCAATTCCGACAAGCAAAAAAAAAACACACATGCTCGGAATCAATTCGCCACATGCTCAGAATCATTGAACTTCATTTTTCTCGGCTCATTGTAGTGTTGTACGTCACCGCGTTCTTGACGATCGGAATTTTGTGTGAATCTGTGTATGCAACACAAGTTTGAGCCAACATTCCGTCGGAAAAATAATTGTCTGTCTGATTGTTATCCATTTTTAATCAATTTATAATAAAAAAAATGTAATTATAACATTGTGTACCTTAGTGCCTATAAAGTTCGGTAACAATTTTCCACTATTATCTCCAAATAGTCAATGGGGTTGATTTACTAAAACTGGAGAATGCAAAATCTGCTGCAGCTCTGCATGGTAGCCAATCAGCTTTTGGGCACCAGTTCTCAGGAAGGATGTACTGGAAATGGAGAGAGTACAAAGAAGGGCGACAAAGCTAATAAAGGGTCTGGAGGATATTAGTTATGAGGAAAAGTTGTGAGCACTGAACTTATTCTCTCTGGAGAAGAGACGCTTGAGAGGGGATATGATTTTAATTTACAAATATCATACTAGTGACCCCATAATAGGGATACAAAAAATCGTGAGAGGGAGTTTAATAAGACACGTGGTCACCCATTAAAATGAGAAGAAATAAGATTAAACCCCTTAACTGCGTAGAGGGTTCTTTAATGTAAAGCCCTGTACACACGATCGGTTTGTCTGATGAAAATGGACCGATGGACCGTTTTTATCGGACAAACCGATCGTGTGTGGGCCCCATCGGTTTGTTTTCCATCGGTGAAAAAAAATAGAACATGTTTTAAATGTTTCCTTTGGATAAAAAAACGATAGAAAAAAACGATCGTCTGTGTGGAACTCCATCGGTCAAAAATCCACGCATGCTCAGAATCAAGTCGACGCATGCTCGGAAGCATTGAACATCATTTTTCTCAGCACGTCTTAGTGTTTTACGTCACCGCGTTTGGACACAGTCGGATTTTTGACCGATGGTGTGTAGGCAAGACTGATGAAAGTCAGCTTCATCGGATATCCGACGAAAAAATCCATTGGATTCGATTCCATCAGATATCCATCCGATCGTGTGTACAGGGCTTTCGAGCGGTTAGGATGTGGAATTCCCTTCCACAGGCAGTGGCATCGATAGTTTTAAGAAACTATTAGATAAGCACCTGAACAACCACAACATACAGGGATATACAATGTAATACTGACATAAATCTCACACATTGGTTGGACTTGAAAGACTTGTGTCTTTTTTTCAACCTCACCTACTATGTAACTATGGGCCAGATTCAGAAAGAAGTTACGCTAGCGTATCTATTGATACGCCGCGTAACTTCTAGGATGCTCCGGCGTATCTTTTTTTTGTACTCAGAAAACAAGATATGCCGGAATTTTGCTTAGATCCGACTGGCGTAAGCCTCTTACGCCGTCGTATCTTAGTTGCATATTTACGCTGGCTGCTAGGTGGCGCTTCCATAGATTTGCGCGAGAAATATGCAAATTAGGTAGATACGTCGATTCACAAACGTACGTACGCCCGGCGCATTTTTTTACGTCGTATACGTAAGGCTTTTTCCGGCGTAAAGTTACCCCTGCTATATGAGGCGTATCCAATGTTAAGTATGGACGTCGGTCCACCGTCAAATTTTTTACGTTTTATGTCGTTTGCGTAAGTCGTTCGCGAATAGGGCTTTGCGTAATTTACGTTCATGTCGAAAGCATTGGCTTTTTGCGGGTTAATTTGGAGCATGAGCACTGGGTTACATTCATGGACGGCGCATGCGCCGTTAGTCAAAAACGTCATTTATGTGGGGTCATGTTTTATTTACATAAAACACGCCCACCTCTTCACAATTTGAATTAGGCGTGCTTACGCCAGCAGATTTACACTACGCCGCCGTAACTTAGGGCGCAGATTCTTGGTGAATACAGATTTACGCTACGCCGCCGTAACTTAGGGCGCAGATTCTTGGTGAATACAGATTTACGCTACGCCGCCGTAACTTAGGGCGCAGATTCTTGGTGAATACAGAACCTGCCTCACTATGTTACGGCGGCGTAGCGTATCTGAGATACGCTACGCCCGCACAAAATTACGCCATTCTACCTGAATCTACCCCATAGGGTGGACTTGAAAGACTTGTGTCTTTTTTCAACCTCACCTACTATGTAACTATGTATGTAACTTCAACTTTTTCAATTTGCCAATAATACCTGGAAGCTGATTGGTTACTATGCACAGCTGCACCAGATTTTGCACTCTCAAGTTTTAGTAAACCAACCCCAATGTCTTCCATTGCAGGAAGAATGCTTTTGATTTTTTTGGAGAAGCAAAACAGTTGCTTTAAAAATCGATCTCCCAGAAAATGTGAAAGCTGCAGGAATCTTGTTGCTGGAACCCTCTGCAGAAAATGAAAAGCTGGTCGGTGACTCAACCTAGAGGAATCTGCGCAAACTATAATATCCATTTTAGGCATGTTAAAGAAAACTATAATTATTTTAAATTTAACAAAAAAAAAGTAACATTTTATACGATTCTGTACAATCTTAGAGATTCTTATTTTAGGATCAGACTTACCGTGCACTTTGCAGACTCTGAGGATGGAGAAGATGATGACAGTCCATACAGCGGAGTACTCCATTGGAAAGCAGTGTACAGTAAGTCTCAGGGTATCACAGACAGTAGAAGTATGTGGATCTCAGATACACGTTGTCACAAGTGAAGGATGTCAGGGAAAGCCTCGCTGAGCCTCTCACGCTCCTCCCTGAGAAAGTTCTGTATCTGTCAGTGTGGGACGAATGGAAGAAACTCGTAGCTGCTTGGTGAAGTTTATTATGACACGTGGTGTAATGAATGGGTGGGATTGTTTGGAATAACAGTTACCATTTATGGAGCATGGAGAGAAAAATCTACAGAGGGATATTGTGGGAAGAATTATTCACATTTATAGGGAGAGGATACAAAAAAGTGAAAACTTACATTTTGCATGCTTGATGCGCCGTTTTTTATTATGGATGTAAATTGACAAAATCTTTAGCTCAGAGTTCAGTGACCTCTATACTTCACAGGTGGCGGCCCTCCGGCTGTTGCGGAACTACAAGTCCCATGAGGCTTTGCAAGGCTGACAGTTACAAGCATTGTGCAAAAATACCAGCGCCGCAGAGAAGTGCTTAAATAAAAAATAAAAAAAAACAATTGAACCGCTGCTGCTCCAATTATTGATGTATCAATAAAACGATTTGCAGATAAAGTGAGTTTTGCAGATCCACACACTGAAATATAACTTCCTTCAGTGCCAATATTAACCACTTCCCACCTGGCCTATAGCAAAATGACGGCCGGGCGGTGATTCAGTTATCCTGACTGGACGTCATATGACCCCAGCAGGATAACAGCCACTGTGCGCCCGCTACACACCGCTATACTGATCTCAGTAAAGAGACGGAGGCTCTTTACCATGTGATCAGCCATGTCCAATCACGGCTGATCACGATGTAAACAGGAAGAGCCATTAATCGGCTTTTCCTCACTCGCGTCTGACAGACACAAGTTTATCAGCACAGCCCCCCCCTCAGATGCCCACCCAGGGCCACCAGGATGCCGTTGGAACCACCAGTGATGGCCATCACAGTGGACCATCAAGTATGCCCCCCGAGACCGCAAAGGAAATTCCAATATGTGCCCAGGTAACTGCCAATCAATACTCAGGCAGCTGCCAATCAGTGCCCATCCACAATGCCTACCAGTGCCAGTGCCAGTGATGCCTATCAGTGCCATCTATCAGTGCTGCATATCAGTGCCCAGCAGTGCCACCCATAAGTACCCATCATTGCAGCCTTTCAGTGCACATCAGTGTCGCTTATCAGTGCCCACCAGTGCCACCCATGAGTGCCGCCCATCAGTGCTGCAGTGCACATCAGTGCCGCCTATCAGTGCCCAATGTCAGTGCCCATCACTGCCACCTCATTGGTGCCACCTCATCAGTGCCACTTTATCAGTGTCCGTCAGTGCCGCCTTATCAGTGCCCATCAGTGAAGGAGAATACTTATTTACAAAATGTAAACAAAATGTTATATCAGAAACAAAAGAAAAACTTTTTTTTTTTTTTTATATGTATTTGTTTTTTATTTGTTTAGCAAGCTTCCCTCCAATCACTTTGCATATTATTTTATATATACTGTGATTCTGTGCTTGCCAAATATGCTGCAGAAATCTCTCTCTACTAAGTCTGGCTGCATCCATTTTAACTGTGGGCAGCAGAAGCTGCTGCCTGTTCACTTCCTGGATTTACACAGACACATCTCCAACTCTGCAGCTCTCATTGGCCCTCTTATGAGTCATCCATAGGGAGGTCAAAGAGCACGCTATCAGTTAGTAGATCTAATGGCAAGAGTTTGAACCCCCACTCAGGTGACTCCAAACAGCCCATTCACAGATACAACCAATCAAGTGACCCCAGATAGCCAATCCAACGGGTCCTCATCCCTTTAACCAATAGGTCATATATACAGGTAACTGCAAGATAAAGGCTTCACATAGTACAGTATTGTAAAAGCATTCAGTTTTATTTAAAAAGCATTGCACTTACATTTGTATCGATGGTAAACAGCATGTATAATGTCAAAAACCACAAACATGTCAATATGGACCACAGTCTTTGAGGAATGTTTCCCACACCTTGTTGAATCTATGTCATGAAGAATAACAATCTGATACTAGCAAGGTGTACCTAATAAAGTGGCCGGTGAGAGTATAACACATATATTGAGACAACAATCAATAAATATGCCAAAAACAGTGGGCCAGATTCACAGACACTTACGTTACTCCGCGGCGGCGTAACGTATCCCATTTACGTTACACCGCCACAGGTTTACAGCGTAAGTGCCTGATTCACAAAGCTCTTACCTGTAAACTTGCGGCGGTGTAACGTAAATGCGCTCGGCGCAAGCCCGCTTAATTCAAATGGGGCGGGCACCATTTAAATTAGGCGCGTTCCCGCGCCGAACGTTCTGCGCATGCTCCGTTAGAAAATTTCCCGACGTGCATTGCGCGAAATTACGGCGCCTCAACGTTTTTTTTAAAATGCGACGTGCGTTACGGCGTTTCGTATTCCTGGACGTCTTACGCATAAAAAAATAAATTTCGAAATTCGACGCGGGAATGACGGTTATACTTTAACATGGCTGATCTAAAGATAAGCCATGTTAAAGCAGGTGTAACTTTGCGACGGGTAAAAACGACTAGCGACGACGTACAGGATTGCGACGAACGCGCGGATCTTCGTGGATCGCTGTAACTAGTCATTTGCATATTCTACGCCGACCGCTATGGAATCGCCACCTAGCGGCCGGCCTAGAATTGCATCCTAAGATCCGACAGTGTAAGTCAATTACACCTGTCGGATCTTATGGCTATCTATGCGTAACTGATTCTATGAATCAGCCGCATAGTTAGGACGGGCGGATCACAGAGATACGACGGCGTATCAGGAGATATGCCGTCGTATCTCTTCTGTGAATCTGGCCCAGTATGGCTAAAAATTACACATGATAATTAACTCACAACAATATCTGTCATTCAAAATAAAAGGGAAATGCTGTGCCTGTAGGTGAAGTTCCACAATGGATCAATGTAGATGCAGAGACAGAGAATCATTATATTTTTAATAGGTATGTCATTCTCTGCTTGTCCTCTAGATGGCGTGTGCCTGCCTACTTTTTTCTCAGCTGCACCCCTTGAACCCCTGAAGAAACTCAACTTGCGAAACGCTTTGGGACACTGCACTTTCCCTATGCTGCGTTCTGACTCATGTATTATTGCTTGAAAAACTATTTAGATATTGATATGGTTGTATGTATGGGAAGGTGTATGGGGTTGCTGACCATACATGTATACCAGTGTTTCTCAATTCCAGTCCTCAGGCCCCCCCAACAGGTCAGGTTTTCAGGATTTCCCTCAGATGAAAAGGCTGTGGTGATTACTAAGGCAGTGAAACTGATCAAATCACCTGTGCAAAATAATGGAAATCCTGAAAACCTGACCTGTTGGGGGGGCCTGAGGACTGGAATTGAGAAACACTGATGTATACTAAGATTCATTCAGTATTTTCTTACTAGTTGGGGTTCTTTACCTGTTTTTTTTTTAACTATATGACTTTGGAATACATTTTATGATTTTATACATATGTACCCCAGAGGACGTCACTATGTGATGAAACGCGAAGGGCGGAGCGACGAGCGGACGTCACCACATTCCTCGAACCCCAGAAGGAAGGGTTGCTACTAATCTTGCAATTGGCTTGTTTGTTTTTAAAGCTAAAAATAATTTTCTTTGATGTAAGTGCAATATTTTTGATCATTTTTAAGTTTTAAGGATTTTATGCTATGGTGAGCCTTTTATATTTTGGGGAACCCAATTGAAAATGCCTGCTGGATTGTTGGTCTACATGTTCCAAGATATTTCTTTAGATGGTGTAAAGGCCCTGGCTGGGTATAAACCACAAGTGTCACCGACCTCCCGTGATAGGAGGTTTGTGGAAACTGGTAAGCTGGTGGAGGTGATAGTTGAGGTATCACACACTGTAAGGTGGTGGATGGTGTGGACACTGAGAGTATTTTCCATCACCTTTGAACTTTTACCAAATCCCCTGTCTTAGGTGTATTCAGTAAAATCTTAACCCCTTGAGATCTGCGCTATAGCCGAATGACGGCTACAGCGCAGATCTTTTCCGGGAGGCCGTCAATAGACGTCCTCCCCTTTGCACGCTCCCCGTGCGCCCCCTGCAGGGAGTGATCAGCCGTGATCACAGAGTCATTGAAACTCGGGTGATCACAGATCGGAGTAAGGGGCTGGCCACTTACCACGTGATCAGCTGACAGCCAATGACAGCTGATCCTGTAATGTAAACAAAAGCTCAGTAATCGTTTTTTTTCTCCTCACGCTGATAGTGTGAGGAGAAAAAAAATCCGATCACCGGCTTTTGTGTAAGGGACATCAGTCCGGAAGAGGCACATTCGCCTCATCTGTGCCCACCAGTATTGCCTGCCAGTGCCACCTGCCAGTGCCCACGGTGCCACAAATCAGTGCCCACCAGTAGAAAACAGTGCCACTTATCAATGCCCATAAGTGCCACCTATCAATGCCCACCAGTGGTGCCAATCAGTGGCTCATCAGTGCCACCTAGCAGTGCTGCCTATCAGTGTCACCTACCAGTGCCGATCAGTGCCCATCATTGCCACCCATCAGTGCCCATCACTGCCACCTATCAGTGCCCATCACTGCCACCTATCAGTGCCACTTCTCAGTGCCCACCAGTGCCACCTATAAATGCCCTTCAGTGCCACCCATCAGTGCCACCTCTCATGGTCACCTCTCAGTGCCCACCAGTGCCACCTATCAGTGCCCACCGGTGGAAACTTTGGAAGAATGGACAGCCGCACTCCGAAAAAAACTCTTGAGGCAGCAAAAATAGGTAAAAAAGACTACGCGTTTCACACTGGATCAGTGCTTAATCATGACCATTGATTTTACAATAAAGACAACTCAAGAGTTTTTTTTGGAGTGCGGCTGTCCATTCTTCCGAAGTTTCCACCATTTGCCTTGTGCATTGCCGGCAACCTTGGTTTCCTGAGAGGTTCTTGATTGCTTAGTACACCCACCTGGAGCGGTGACTTCCTTCCACTATCAGTGCCCACCAGTGCCACCTATCAGTGACCACCGGTGCTACTTTATCGGTGCCCATGAATGCAGCCCATCGTTATTCATCAGTGCAGCCCATTGGTGCCCATCAGTACCCATCAGTGCAGCCAATAGGTGCCCATCAGTGCAGCCTCTTCAGCGTACATCAATGAAGAAGAAAAAATTACCTGTTTACAAAATATAAAACGGTTTTGTATTTTTTATTTTAAAATTTGGTATTTTTTTTTTTTTAACAAAAAAATAAAAACCGCAGAGGTGATCGAATACCACAAAAAAAAAAAGGTCAATTTGTGGGGGAAAAAATGATAAAAATGTAGTTTGTGTACAGTGTTGTATGACCGCGCAATTGTCATTCAAGGAGTGAGAGCGCTGAAAGCTGAAAATTGGTCTGGGCAGGAAGTGCCCACTGCCCAGTAAGCAAGTGGTTAATATCAGTGCGTCTCTGTATAGGAATCCATGATTTTATACTGTACGTGTCTCTATCATTTTTTCCAGAGGGTAGTGCTTATAAAAAGCCCCTTTACTAAATTTTTCTTTATTTTGGATTGTATACATTTGATTCTGACTGAATATTTGCCTGCAGATCTGTCTGATTTGTGGAGTCACACAATTCCGGAATTCCCAGAAATCGGACGCTGTGATTCATTTGTAAGATTCCTTGCAGGAAGGGAAGGGTTAACATCCCTATTATCCGGCATCACGCTGGAGAGATTTCCTGTTGTTTCCTGAAGACATAACAGGAAATGAGAGGGATTCCTATGAGATAACTGTCCCCATTGGATGATTTCCCTTCATCTTTTGCTCTTCTGACAACATCATAGGTTTTGGATTTCCTCCAACTTCCTGTCTCAATATACAAGGTCACCAGGCCATATACGGAGAGTGAAAAAGGCCGGAGGGTTTAACCCTTCCATACTGTCTAAAACTAAAAAGAAATGGGTTTGCGATCACATATCACATACACTTTAAGCTGATAACAGTTATATTTCTATCTACATAAATATGTATACATTTGATGTATTCCCATGAAGTAGTGTGCGTGATTCTAAGGTTACTGGCCCTTTAATACCAGACCCGCCCTTCATGTCTTGAGAGATCGCAGGACGGTACGAAATATTTGGCAGCTTTTTGCAGCTTTTTTTTTTTTTCCCTCAAGAACTCCAGACTTCTCGCGACTTCCCAGCCTGCTTTCTTTTTTTATTTTTATATTAAAAACTTTCACCGTTTGTTATGAATGTTTTATTAATGTTTATAATCACCATAGACATTTGTGTGCTTGGATACCAAATGAAGCAAAAAGCCTCACATCATTTGAAGTGCTTTTAACTCTTCTAAAGTGTTTGTAAAACTTCACAACTAGAAAATTCTTCTTCTTTGGTTTTTTAAACTTCAAGGTATTATTAAAAAAAAAAAAAAAAAAAAAAACTGCTGAGGCTGCAATACTACTCGAAAAAATGTAATGTTCCTGTGCTAAAGTGTAATAAATAACTCAAGAGCTGCACCTATAAATCACCCGAATACCAAATGTGATATAAAAACATGTTATTTTTATTCTAATTTATTTTATTTTGCTTTATCTAACTTTCTTTTCATTTTCACTCTGGTTAATTAAGTATGGACAAAATTTCTAACTGTTCATCCATGCTTAATAAATATGTTAGGAGTTATACGCAGGGGGCTGTGGATAGTTTTTTTACTGAAACTTTCCTCTTAAAGTTAGGGTGCGTGTTATACGCCTGTGCGCGTTATACGCCGATAAATACGGTAGTTAGTATATACTGTTTTTACCTTTATACACAGGATGGGGCAGATCCACATAGATCTGTGCGGGGCGCAGCGTATGTCAGATACGCTACACCGCTGTAACTTACTTTGGCTTAGTTTGAATCCTCAACGAATTCGCGCCGTAAGTTACGGCAGCGTAGTGTATCTCTCGCGGCGTAAGGGCGCGGAATTCAAATGCGGCGGGTAGGGGGCGTGTTTCATTTAAATGAAGCGCGTCCCCGCGCCGAACGAACTGCGCATGCGCCGTCCCTAAAATTTCCCGCCGTGCATTGCGCTAAATGACGTCATTGGTTTTGACGTAAACGTAAATGGCGTCCAGCCCCCTTTTACGGACGACTTACGCAAACAACGTAAAATTTTCAAAATTGTCCGCGGGAACGACAGCCATACTTAACATTGAGTACGCCACCATATAGCAGCTTTAACTATACGCCGGAAAAGGCCGAACGGAAGCGACGTAAAAAAATGCGACGGCCGCTCGTACGTTCGTGGATCGTCGGAAATAGCTAATTTGCATACGCGACGTGGTTTACGACGGGAACGCCATCTAGCGGACGCCGAAAAATTGCATCTAAGTTCCGACGGCGAACGAAGATGTACGCCTGTCGGATCTAAAACAGATGCCGTCGTATCTTGTTTTGGGACACCAAAACAAAGATATGACGCTCAAAATTTGAAATTATGCGGCGTATTAAGTGATACGCCGGCGTAATTTCTTTGAGGATCTGCCCCCAAATGTTTTGTTTGATATACTCTGCCTTGTAGCCTTTTATTTGTAACTCTTATCCAGAAAATAATACAATTTTTGGTAAAAAACAAACAAACATGTATACAAAAAATGGTGCAAGACAGAGTATATCAAATAAAACATATACTGAATGAATGAATGAATGAAAAACTTATAAAGCACGGCGCATGCGAACTGAATCGCTTCTGGGCGCTAGTTGTTCGTGTCTCATGACATCAAAAGAGCAGAGTTTTGATTCGTCTTCTGAAAGTCAGGTGGGTTTCCTCCAACCGAATGCTGGTTGGTAAAGCGTTCCATAGTCTAGGACCTTGGAAAGCAAACCTTCTTTCTCCTTTGGACTTGTATCTAGCTTTGGATACCCTGACCAGATTTTGGTCGGTGGATCGCAGAACGCGATTCGAATTGTGAGGTTCTATCTTGTCGCAAAGATATTGCGGAGCCTTCCCATGGATGCACTTATGTGTCAGGCAGAGTGCTTTAAATACAATTCTGTCTTTTACTGGCAGCCAGTGAAGGGTTCTCAACGAAGGTGAGATTGATTCCCATTTTTTTTTTCCCAGTCACCAGTCTGGCGGCCGTATTCTGTACGACTTGCAGACAGGAGATTTGGTACTTTGGGAGTCCGAGGTAAAGGGCGTTAGCATAGTCCAGTCTGGAATTCACGATTGTTCCCACCACGACTGCTACGTCTTCTTTGGGGATAACTGGAATAAGTCTGCGTAGTAGGCGCAACAAATGGTGCGCTCCGCTGACTACTGACCCTATTTGTGCGTCCATTGTCATGAAGGTGTCGAAGATGACCCCGAGACTTTTGACTTTGGAGCTAGGGGTGATGATTTGGCCCAGAATGGGCGGGGGTGTCCAGGTTGTTGCCAGTTGACTCTTTCGCCTGACGTGAAACATAAGGAGTTCTGTTTTTGAACTGTTGAGTTTAAGATAACTCTTTGTCATCCAGTTTTCTATCAAAGAGAGACATTTCTCTAAACTGAGATGATGATCCTTTTTGTTGCAGATGCGAAAATACAGTTGTGTATTGTCTGCATAAGAGTGATAGAGTAGTTCTTGGCTACTGATAATATCAAAGAGAGGGCGAAGATAGATGTTGAAAAGCACCGGTGACAGGGGGGATCCTTGGGGGACTCCACATGACACCGTGCGCTTTTCCGACGTGAAAGAACCCAATTTAACTGTTTGTGATCAGTTTTCAAGAAAGGAAGAAATACTGTACTGTAAAGACAGTATATACAAACTATATAATATTAAGTCATACTCCTAACATATTTATTAACCATGGATGAACAGTTTGAAGTTATATCACACTCCTAACATATTTATTAACCACCTCAATACAGGGCGCTTAAACCCCCCTCCTGCCCAGGCCATTTTTCAGCTGTCAGGCCTCGTACACATGACCGTTTTCCTCGACAGAATCCATCAAGAAACTTGGTGGCAGAGCTTTTTTGCAGAGGAAACCGGTTTTGTGTATGTTTTTAGTCAAGAAAACTGTCGTGGATCTCGACGAGCATAAAAGAGAACAAGTTCTCTTTTTCCTCGTCTGGGAGTCTCAATTTCCTCGTCGTGTTTCTCGTCGGGCTGGTTTACGATGAGGAACGTGTTCGTGTGTATGCTTAGAAACCCGCGCATGCTCAGAATAAACTATGAGACGGGAGCGCACCTTCGGTAAAAGTAGCGTTCGTAATGGAGATAGCACATTCGTCACGCTGTAACAGACTGAAAAGCGTGAATCGTCTCTCACCAAACTTTTACTTAACACGCAGTAACATGAGATTAGCAAAAGCAGCCCCAAGGGTTGTGCCAGTGGAATCGAACTTCCCCTTTATAGTGCCGTCGTACGTGTTGTACGTCACCACGTTCCTCGTCGTAAACCAGCCCGACGAGAAACACGACAAGGAAATTGAGACTGCCAGACCAGGAAAAAGAGAACTTTAAAAATGGCCCTGATCCAATCATGTGCAAGCAAAAATGTTGTTTTTTATTTTCCTTGCATGTCCCTCTCAGATCCTTATTAAAAGTTAAACAAGCTCACTTTGCATAAAGCAGTGATCGCCTAAATTTTGACCACTAAACTCACAATTTTGAATCCAGAAAAACAACTATTTTGCATGCCTTATACACACAATGCTTCAGCTCCCCCCTCCCCTGGATCACACTGCTGCCTTATACACACAATGCTCCGGCTCTCTGCCCCCTCCCCCCGGATCACACTGTTGTCTTATAAACACAATGCTCCGGCTCACTGCCCCCTCCCCTTGGATCACACTGCTGCATTATACACACACAATGCTCCGGCTCACTGCCCCCTCCCCTTGGATCACACTGCTGCATTATACACACACAATGCTCCGGCTCTCTGCCGCCCTCCCCCTGGATCACACTGTTGTCTTATACACACAATGCTCCAGCTCTTTGCCCCCCTCCCCCTGGATCACACTGCTGGCTTATACACACACAATGCTCCAGCTCTTTTCCCCCCTCCCCCTGGATCACACTGTTGCCTTATACACACAATGCTCCAGCTCTTTGCCAAAAACACAAGAATATATTTGCGTACAAGCGTGAGTTTGTGTGAAAATTGCACAAAAAATCATATGCGTCAAAATGTGCAAATACATGCAAAATAAAAACATCTGAAAAAGTAGATGCTCAAACAGGAGTATCGTGTGCAAGAGGCCTTAAAGCGGGAGTTCAACCATTTTTTTTTTTTTTTCCCTTAGCTTCCTGCTCGTTCGGTCTAGGGGAATCGGCTATTTGTATTAAAATATGATCCGTACTTACCCGTTTTCGAGCTGCATCTTCTTCCGTCGCTTCCGGGTATGGGTCTTCGGGAGCGGGCGTTCCTTCTTGATTGACAGTCTTCCGAGAGGCTTCCGACGGTCGCATCCATCGCGTCACTCGTAGCCCAAAGAAGCCGAACGTCGGTGCGGCTCTATACTGCGCCTGCGCACCGACGTTCGGCTTCTTTCGGAAAATCGTGACGCGATGGATGCGACCGTCGGAAGCCTCTCGGAAGACTGTCAATCAAGAAGGAACGCCCATTCCCGCAGCCCATACCCGGAAGCGACGGAGAGGATGCATCTCGTAAACAGGTAAGTAATGCTCATATTTTAAAACAAATAGCCGATTCCCCTAGTAAAAACGAGCAGGAATCTAAGGCTAAAAAATGCCCTCTAAGGGTGAACCACCGCTTTAAGGACTATTTATTTCAATGCTTGTTTGCTTATTGTGCACACTTAGTGTACTATTCATTAATTTTTGCTTTATTATAAGAGGTGTTTCAAACTCTTCATCCATGCTTAACCACTTGCCGCGCGTCCACCGTCAAATGACGGCTGGGCGGTGAGGTTCTCATTCTGGGTACCCCGGCTCTAGGGGTTAATTAACAAATCTTTGCATTTAACTACTAGCCGACCAGCCACCGTCATTATACGGCAGCAGGTCGGCTCTCCTGGGCGAGAGCCCGTAGCTATACGTCCGCTTTTCGAGCGGCCACTAGGGGCGCGCGCGCGCCCCCCGCTCGCCCCCGACTCCCGTGCGTGTGCCCGGCGGGCTCGATCGCCGCCGGGCACCCGCGATTGCTCGTTACAGAGGGGGGACCGGGAGCTGTGTGTGTAAACACACAGCTCTCGGTCCTGTCAGCGGGGGAAATGCTGATCTTCTGTTCATACAATGTATGAACAGAGGATCAGTGTTTCCCCTAGTGAGTCCACCCCCCCCCCCCACAGTAAGATAACACACAGGGACATACTTAACCCCTTCCCCGCCCCCTAGTGTTAACCCCTTCACTGCCAGTGGCATTTTTATAGTAAACCAATGCATTTTTATAGCACTGATCGCTATAAAAATGCCAATAGTCCCAAAAATGTGTCAAAATTGTCCAAAGTGTCCGCCATAATGTCGCAGTACCGAAAAAAAATCGCTGATCGCCGCCATTACTAGTAAAAAAAATATATTAATAAAAATGCAATAAAAATACCCCCTATTTTGTAAATGATATAACTTTTGCGCAAACCAATCAATAAACGCTTATTGCGATTTTTTTTATGAAAAATATGTAGAAGAATACGTATCGGCCTAAACTGAGGAAAAAAAATTTTTTTTTATATATTTTTGGGGGATATTTATTACAGCAAAAAGTAAAAAATATTCATTTTTTTCAAAATTGTCGCTCTATTTTTGTTTATAACGCAAAAAATAAAAACCGCAGAGGTGATCAAATACCACCAAAAGAAAGCTCTATTTGTGGGAAAAAAAGGACGCCAATTTTGTTTGGGAGCCACGTCGCACGACCGCGCAATTGTCATTTTAAGCGGCGCAGTCCCGAATCGCAAAAAGTGCTCTGGTCTTTGGGCAGCAATATGGTCCGGGGGTTAAGTGGTTAATACAATAATAAAAACAATGAACATAAAGCACATACATATTGAAATGTACAGCAAAAATAATTCATGATATGCTCAAAAGAAATACACTTTACCTTTCCTTCTATATTCAACATTTCCATACAGTTGGGTAGGTTTAGAAAATGGAAGACAACTCTCTTACAATGCAGGAATGTATTTCAGAACGGCGATAAAGAACAATACTGATATGGAAACCATTTTTTATCACCATAGTGCACTTTTTGCTGTTTTGTAGCTGTGTGATTTTCTTTGGCACTGCATCTTTCATGTTTCTCACATCAGTGACAGAGAAAGAGAGAGAAATGGAAGGTGGCCAGAAAAGACATTCCTGTGGAAGGAGTCACTACATTTTATCCGATTCCTGCCCAATATGGGTTTGTACATCTCCAGCTATGGGAGCAGACCTGGGAGTGGTATTCCACGCACCCCGTACAAACTGCACAGTTATTCCTGAACAATAACACTGAGTTATGTCCTAAATAGACAAAGAGTAATTGTGGAAAGTACAGTAACCCATAATCTAGTATCCAATAAGAGATAATGTGAGTGCAACCTGTGTATAAAATTCTTGTTGATCAAAGCAACCAATTAAAGCCCAACCCCAGACAAATTATTTAAAAAAAAAATATTCCCTAGCCAATAATTATTTTTTTAGCTTTGACTGCAATACTCACCTCCATTCTGCCCACCCATGTAAAACCATTCTGCCACTAGATGGTCACGAATAAGGTCATACTAGGAGTACATACAGTAGGTGAACCCGATTTTGTGTCAATCTCGCTCTCTTTCTCGGCGAGATTGAGCACCTACGAGCCCCATCGCGGGAGCCAGCGCCGAGCTGGCTTGCCGCGATGGAGACAGAGCCGTCATAGTAGCGACGGGAGATCCGACTTGGATTCCCGCCAATTCTACACGTGTGCGGCGTTTGTTATGAATCCTGAGGGGGAAGTCCCCGCCGGATTTTAAATAAAAATCCGGCATGGGTCCCCCCCTCAGGAGCATACCGGGCCCTTAGGTCTGTTATGGGTTGTAAGGAGAGCCCCCCTACGCCGAAAAAAACGGCGTAGGGGGTCCCCCTACAATCCATACCAGACCCGTATCCAAAGCACGCTACCCGGCCAGCCAGGAAGGGAGTGGGGACGAGCGAGCGCCCCCCCCCTCCTGAGCCGTACCAGGCTGCATGCCCTCAACATGGGGGGGTTGGGTGCTCTGGGGCAGGGGGGCGCACTGCGGCCCCCCCACCTCAGAGCACCCTGTCCCCATGTTGATGAGGACAGGGCCCCTTCCCGACAACCCTGGCCGTTGGTTGTCGGGGTATGCGGGCGGGAGGCTTATCGGAATCTGGGAGCCCCCTTTAATAAGGGGGCCCCCAGATACCGGCCCCCCCACCCTAAGTGAATGAGTATGGGGTACATCGTACCCCTACCCATTCACCTGCAAGAAAAGTGGTAAAAACACAAATAAACCACACAGTGTATTAAAATATTTTATTTTTCTGCTCCGGAGGCCGCCCCCTGTCTTCTTTATTAGCTCTTTTACCAGGGGGGGCTTCTTCTTTGACGTCTTCGGGTGGGTAGGGGCCGCCGTCTGGTTCTCTTCCACCGCCGGGGGGGGTGGCTTTTAAAAAAGCCCCCACCCCCCCGGCGGGTTTCCTCCGGCGTCTTCGGCGGGGCTCTTCTTCTTCCGCTATCCCGACGGGTCTTCTCCGCTATCCGGGGGGTCTCGCCGCTCTCCGCTGTTGACTCGTCGCACACCGGTTCTTCGTCTCGCAGTCCGGTCCCTTCTTCCGTGCTGTACGTCTTCTTCCGTGCTGTGAGTTCTTCTTCCGCGCTGTGACGTCATGTTCTTCACTTCTCTTCTTCTCCCGATGTTGACTCGCCGGTCCTCCTCGCTGAAATGACGGATGCGCGCCTTGCATCGGACCTATATAGGCCTCACAGTCCCATCATGCTCTGTACCTACCCATGTGATACCTACAGTACCCACGTGGGTAGGTATCACATGGGTAGGTACAGAGCATGATGGGACTGTGAGGCCTATATAGGTCCGATGCAAGGCGCGCATCCGTCATTTCAGCGAGGAGGACCGGCGAGTCAACATCGGGAGAAGAAGAGAAGTGAAGAACATGACGTCACAGCGCGGAAGAAGAACTCACAGCACGGAAGAAGACGTACAGCACGGAAGAAGGGACCGGACTGCGAGACGAAGAACCGGTGTGCGACGAGTCAACAGCGGAGAGCGGCGAGACCCCCCGGATAGCGGAGAAGACCCGTCGGGATAGCGGAAGAAGAAGAGCCCCGCCGAAGACGCCGGAGGAAACCCGCCGGGGGGGTGGGGGCTTTTTTAAAAGCCACCCCCCCCGGCGGTGGAAGAGAACCAGACGGCGGCCCCCACCCACCCGAAGACGTCAAAGAAGAAGCCCCCCCTGGTAAAAGAGCTAATAAAGAAGACAGCGGGCGGCCTCCGGAGCAGAAAAATAAAATATTTTAATACACTGTGTGGTTTATTTGTGTTTTTACCACTTTTCTTGCAGGTGAATGGGTAGGGGTACGATGTACCCCATACTCATTCACTTAGGGTGGGGGGGCCGGTATCTGGGGGCCCCCTTATTAAAGGGGGCTCCCAGATTCCGATAAGCCTCCCGCCCGCATACCCCGACAACCAACGGCCAGGGTTGTCGGGAAGGGGCCCTGTCCTCATCAACATGGGGACAGGGTGCTCTGAGGTGGGGGGGCCGCAGTGCGCCCCCCCTGCCCCAGAGCACCCAACCCCCCCATGTTGAGGGCATGCAGCCTGGTACGGCTCAGGAGGGGGGGGGGCGCTCGCTCGTCCCCACTCCCTTCCTGGCTGGCCGGGTAGCGTGCTTTGGATACGGGTCTGGTATGGATTGTAGGGGGACCCCCTACGCCGTTTTTTTCGGCGTAGGGGGGCTCTCCTTACAACCCATAACAGACCTAAGGGCCCGGTATGCTCCTGAGGGGGGGACCCATGCCGGATTTTTATTTAAAATCCGGCGGGGACTTCCCCCTCAGGATTCATAACAAACGCCGCACACGTGTAGAATTGGCGGGAATCCAAGTCGGATCTCCCGTCGCTTCTATGACGCGCTTGCTGGGATGTGCTGTCACTATTCCAGTGAGTGTGAGATGTCGGTGAGATCTCGGCACCCTGTCGCCGAGTATCAGCGCGACGCTGTCGTGCTAAAAGCACAATATCACAAACACCTACTGTAGTGGACAGTGTTACTGAGTGTGAGTAGGTGCATCGTGGTGTAGAGGCAGAAAACACTCAGACTTCAGTTGAAGAAAAGAGAACTGTATTGAAACTCTGCAATACACAACAATCCCGATTGGAAGGCACGTGGAACACTCACAGGATGTAACAGAGATGCATAGTAACAGAAAGTCTCAGGTGTGCATCCGTTTTGATAAACGAACTGTGGTCTGACTGGTCGTACCCAAGTGTGGCGGCTTCCAAGTAGGATGACAAGTCCCTGCACTTTCCCTACCTGACCAGAACCTCTCCATGTTGCTAAGCACTTTCCTGACAGATGGGTGACCTGTCCCTACTTTAGCCACACGCGACTTGCGCTTCAAACCTGGGAGCTAGGGACTTAAATAGACTCTGCCTGACCCAAAATGGGTGCCAAAGTCACATTGGATGCTGCCTCTCTGTGACCGGGAAAACCATAGAGGAACTCTGTTCTTCTCTACTTCCTCCTCCACCTGCATTGCTGCTGTGGATGAAGACCACCTGCAGTGGAGAAAATAGACTGCACCTGCCTAACTTACCATGTTAGTATTGCTATCTGCATCCTTAAAGTGGAGTTCCACCCAAAAGTGGAACCTCCGCTTATTTGCTTCTTCCCCCCTCCCCCTCCGGTGCCACATTTGGCGCCGACCCTTGGAAGTTCAGCCCCCACTCCTAATTCATCCGCCGATGGACCAGTTAGAAAGCGCAGCGCACTTCACGCATGCACAGTAGGGAGCCGGCTGTGAAGCCGGTCTGGAGTGGAGATGGCGGCAGCAGCACCCGACAGTCGATTCGAAAATCGGCTGGGGTGCCGACATCGTGGGCTCCCTGAACAGGTAAGTGTCCACATATTTAAAGTTAACAGCTACAGAATGTAAAAATAAATTCTCAGGCGGAATTCCTCTTAAAGGACTGCACAATGGCAGGAAAATATCTGCAGGGAAAGAAGACCCTAATGTCATTTGTTCGGACTAAATACTTCAGAAAAAATTCAGTAGTGGGGGACTCAGTACAGGGTTTAGATTTAGGTTGCAGAAATAACATTTGTAAGCTAATTGTTTGCTTTGGGCAATAAAAATTGTTTTCTTCGATCTTAATTTGAATTCCTTATTGATGCAATCAATAAAACAAGGATTGTACATAGAACAATATCGGACCTCTGAAAAGTATAAGCATGCATATGTACTCAGTACTTGGTTTGGGCCCTTCTGCCTCAATGCGGAGTGACATGGAAGCTATCAGCCTGTGGCACCACTGAGGTGTTATGGAAGACCAGGAACCTTCAGCTCTTCTGCATTGTTGGGTCTCATGCCTCTGATCTTTCTCTTGGCAATGCCCCAAAGATTCTCCAAGGGGTTCAGGTCAGGCGAGTTTGCTGGCCAATCAAGCGCAGTAATCCCACGATCATTAAACCAGGTTTTGGTGTTTTTGGCAGTGTGGACAGGTGCCAAGTCCTGCTGGAAAATGAAGTCACCATCCCCATAGAGCTCGTCTGTGGAAGGAAGCATGAAGTGCTCCAAAATCTCCTGGTAGACGGCTGCGGTGACCCCGGACTTAATGAAGCATAGTGGACCAACACCAGCAGATGACATGGCTCACCAAATCAACACAGACTGTGGAAACTTCACACTGGATTTCAAGCATCTTGCAGTGTGTGCCTCTTCATTCTTTCTCCATATTCTGGGTCCTTGGTTTCCAAATGAGATACAAAATTTGCTCTCATCAGAAAAGAGGACTTTGGACCACTGAGCCACAGACCAGCTGTGTTTTTCTTTAGCCCAGGTAAGACGCTTCTGATGTTGTTTGTTGTTCAGGAGGCTTGACAAGAAGAATACGACATTTGAAGCCCATGTCCAGGATCCGTCTGTGTGTGTGTGGTGGCTCTTGATGTACTGACTCAAGCCTCAGTCCACTCCCTGTGAAAGTCCCCAACACTTTTGAACTGCCTTTTCCTGACAATCCTATACAGGCTGCGGTCATCCCTGCTGCTTGTGCACCTTTTTCTTCCACACTTTTCCCTTCCACATAACTTTATATCAATGTGCTTTAATACAGCATTTTGGGAACATCCAACTTCTTTTGCAATTACCTTTTGAGGCTTTACTTCCTTATGGAATGTGTCAATGATGGTTTTATGCACAACTGTCAAGTCAGCAGTCTTTCCCATGATTGTGATTCCTACTGAACCAGACTGAGAGACCATTTAAAGGCTCAGAAACCCTTTGCAGGTGTTATGGCTTAATTAACTGATTAGAGTGGGACACTTTATGACTAGAATATTGCACCTTTTCACAATATTCAAATTTTCTGAGATTGTGGATTTAGGGTTTTCATGAGCTGTAAGCCATGATCATCACAATTATGACAAATCACGGCTTGAACTATCTTGCTTTGCATGTAATGAGTCTATTTCATATATTAGTTTCACCTTTTATGTTTCAATAATTGTTATTGAAGTTTAACAATACAAAGTATAAAGATCTCAGCTTTCCAATATACTGTATACAACCTAGTCAGAGAGTCATACATTAAATATTCCAAAAGGCCGAAGGAATCCTCCACATATAGCATAACTGGACCGTTCTCACTTTCTGACTTGAGCCATAACACTTCCGCTCAAGGAGTTATGATATATATCCCTATCTAAACTGCAAATTATAAACTAAATACAATACCATTGCGTCCAAAACCTAGAAGATCTAGTTTTCGCTCCAAGGCCTTAGCATATGTTCCACCCAGGTCCCCATCTGGCTACCTCCCACTTTAGCCCAAGTCGGCAATGGATCACCGAGGGTGAGCAAGAAACAACTTTACAACAAAATATAACAGAGATCAAAACCCAATAGTTAAGAGTTCTTCTGTAACAAAGAAGGGGGGGGGGGACAAAAAAGGGGGAGAATAAAGTATAGAGGAGGGGTTAAAGAAAGGAGAGAGGGGGAGGGGGGGTGTGAACCACAGCACCGTGCCCAGAGACCCATCTCTGGGGAATAGTTCTAGGTTGTGAGCATCCCGGGGTCATTTGTCAGGTATCTAATTCATGGATCCCAAACTTTATGAAACAATTTGATCTTATCTTGTACCATTGCAGTTAACCGTTCGTTTAACATAAGCCACAACAATTTGTATCTAAGCTGGTCAAATGGTAGGGCAGCAGACCTCCAGTTCCTGGCTATAGTTATTTTAGCTGAGATGAATATAAATGTGAGAAGCTGCCTCTGGGGCCTGGAGGCCTCTGTCACTGCACTACCCAAAAGTGCATGTTTTGCGGATTTCGTCAGATTAATCTGGGTAAGGGTGTATATAAAATTGTAGACCCTGATCCAAAATCTCCTGACCTTGGAGCAAGTCCACCATATATGAAAGGTGGATCCAACTTGGCCACATTCTCTAAAGCACCCAGAGGTGGCTCCGGGTACAAAGGTTGCCAATCTAACTGGCACCACATACCATCTCAACAATACCTTGTAGTTGGCCTCTATTATTGAGGTGTTGATAAGCAAACGTGAGGCCATCTCTGAGATCGTGTGCCACTCCTCAAGGTCAAGGGTTTCCTGAAGATCATGTTCCCATTGGAGCATATAATTAAATTTAGTCGAGACATGCATCAATATAGTGTATATAGCAGATATGTGACCCCTGATTTTGTCATATTGACTACATAGATTCTCCATGGGCGTTAATGTTGCTAAATCGCCCTTGCGAGCTACAGTTTGAACAAAATGGTGTATTTGAGTATATCTATAGCGTTCAGTGGATGGCATTTGATATTTGTCTATTAGAGATCGTTCGGATAGCACACCTTTGTGGTCGCTAAGGTCAGCTATTCGTATTATGCCGTGTACACACGATAGGCTAGTCTGATGAAAACGGTCTGATGGATTTTTCCATCAGTTATCCGATTAAGCTGATTGATGATCAGTCGTGCCTACACACCACCAGTTAAAAAAATTATCGTGTCAGAACGCGGTGATGTAAAACACAACGACGTGCTGAAAAAAATGAAGTTCAATGCCTCCAAGCATGCGTCAACTTGATTCTAAGCATCCATGGATTTTTAACCGATGGACGTTCCCACAGACGATCGTTTTTTTTTTTTTTTTTTTTATCCATCAGATAATTTTTTTAACCTATGGATAAATAACCGATGGGGCCCACACACGATCAGTTTGGTCTGATGAAAACGGTCCATCAGACTGTTTTCATCAGACTAACCTATCGTGTGTATGCAGCATTAGGCCCTTGTTAGTCCACCACTCGAACACAAGGGGAGTGAGGCCCGGGGTGAACTCCCAATTTTTCAGTAACGGCGCTAGTGGATTGTGGGGTGACTTGAATTTCTGTGATCTCATAAGCCTGTCCCATATTTCAAGCGAGAAGGAGAGAGTAGGACATAGTATAACCGGTCTCTCTTTCATAGAAAGCCACATAATGTGAGATATTAATTCAGGACGACAGGAATAGGATTCCATAGACATCCACATAGCTTGGGATTGTTGGGAGTGAAACCTTGAGAGTTGGGCCAATTGGGCCGCATGAAAATATTTCTGTAAATCAGGCAGGCCAAGGCCTCCTTTTAGTTTTGGGGTATACATCGTACTTCTGTTCACCCTAGGCCTCTTGTCTCCCCAGATGAACTGGAAGATTTTATTTTTAAATATTTGAAGGTCCTTTCTAACCAGTGGCACAGGTATGGTGCGAAATAAATATAGTATCCTTGGTAACACATTCATTTTTATTGAGTGTAGTCTGCCGAACCACGATGGGGGGTGAATCTGCCATCTAGCCAGATCCTCAGTCAACCGTTTGAATAGGGCGGGGTAATTCTTCTTACATAGCATTTGGATGGAAGAGGTTAGATATATCCCAAGATATGGAAGAGCCTCTGGTTCCCATAAAAATTGGTAGGACTGTTCTAACGTTTTCTGAGTGGCACTCTGCAAAGATAGATTTAATGCCCTGGATTTACTATGATTAATTTTAAGCCCAGAAATATTGGAAAAAGGTTGCAAAATTGCATATAGATTGGGGAGGGAAGTGATTGGTGAAGATAGAGCCTGTAAAAGGTCATCTGCAAAAAGTAGGCATTTATGTTCATAGTCACCGCAAGCTATCCCCCGAATATCTTGACATGTACGAATCCTGATAGCCAAAGGTTCAATGGCTAGAGCGAATAGCACCGGGGACAACGCAGGAGGGTCAGAAAGCTCTTGCCAAAGCCATAACGACTTAAGACGTCAAACAAATAGTCCCAGGAGAGGGAATCGAACGCCTTCTGAATGTCCAGCGAAAGCAGCATTCCCCGCCTCGGTCCCTTGCCGTCCCAATCTGATTGGACCGCCGAAATTAAGTCTATAATCGGGTTTGATCTATTATCCTGCTTGGTCTGGGTGAATATAGTGGGGGAGAAAAGTGTTTAATCTAAGGGCTAAAACTTTAGTTAAAGGGTCACTAAAGGAATTTTTTTTTTTTTGCTGAAATGACTGTTTACAGGGTATAGAGACATAAAAGTTAACTGATTCCTTTTAAAAATGATTACAAATAGATAAAAAATCAATCATATAATGTGCCTGTAGGTTAGTTTCACTTTTAAACTGTTTTCATGTTCCTGTGAACTAGAGAGACACACAGAACAAAAACAAACAAATCCAGGGCAGTGTTTTGTTTTTAAAATGAATCTGATTGGTTCTGTTAAGTTTTAGACACATAGTAATGACAGCTTAGACCTACAGTGAAAAGCTCCCAGTACGATGGTTGTAAGGAAAAAGACAACCAGGAAGTGTGGAGATCAGAGCAGAATTACAGCCACTTCAAAGCAAAAACGAACAATAAGGACATGAAACCAGTACTGCAGTAAGGTAAAGGAAGCTATTTAGCTAAAAAAAAAATTCCTTTAGTGATCCTTTAATATTTTTAAGTCTGCATTAATCAAGGAGATCGGGCGGTAATTTGCACAGTCCCCATGATCTTTCCCTGGCTTCGGTATTACATTTAGAAAGGCTACATTCTCATGACTGGGGATTTTATTTCCATGTCTCAAATCATTAAAATAAGAACATAAGTGGGGAGCAAGGATGTCTTGATATTTCCTATAGTAGTGACCAGTAAAGCCGTCGGGTCCTGGGGCCTTGGAGGGGTGGGTAGATTTGATGGCCATTTTAATTTCCGATTCAGTAAAATCTTTGTCCATCAGTTCCATATGGGCCTGCGTCAATTTAGGTAGTTGGATATCGCGAAAGAACGTTTCGGCTTTGGAGGGCTCGAATTTATTTGGTGGGCTGTACAATCTGGTGTAGAATTTATGAAATTCTTTGAGGATCAAGTCAGGGTTTTGTGTGAGATGTCCAGTGGATAACTGTAATTTAGGTAAGGTCGGCGTATATGGTCGGGGTACAAACTTCCTGGTATAGTACCTATGCTTAGACCAGCTAATATGTTTCTCAGCTTGGGTGGTAAGACTGAAGTTGAGTGCCATTCTTGCTTCATCTATTTTATGTCTAATATCAATCTGAGGGAACCTATGCTGTTCCTCCATCAACAACTCTAAATTCGCCTCCAACTGGCGAATCGCGTGTTCTCGGGACCGCTTTGCTCCGGCCGCTAATTGAATCAATTTCCCTCGTATCGTAGCTTTATGGGCTACCCAATTGATCGCAGGGGACGTGTCCGTCGATTTATTAGTCCTAAAAAAAAAATGTAATTCTTTCTCAATTTCAGCGTAAAGTATGGGATCATTCAGAAAGCTTGCATGAAGCCGCCAGGGAGAAGGGCAAGATTTAGTCCAGAGTCCCTTTGTGGTAAGTTTGATCGGAGAATGATCAGACCAGGGGGTGGATAGTATTTTCACCGACGTCAGATACGGAATTAATGGGGTACGCACTAGGAGGTGATCTACCCTAGAATATGTGCGATGTACCTGTGAAAAGTGTGTGTAATCCCTAGCTGTGGGGTTACGTTCCCGCCAGGAATCAATCAAATCATGAGTGAAACAGGCGTGCTACCTTACTACTTCCAGTAGGCGGCCCTTTAAGGCTTGGCTTAGAAGAGTCTGACTTGTCCATTATTCTATCTAATGGGATGTTGCTGTCACCTCCCATGATTACCTGGCGCTGCACTTTGGGCATTAGAATCCTAAGCATTTTCCCAAAGAACTCCGTCTGTCCTGTATTCGGGGCATAGTATGATATAAACAAGACCACCCGATCATGGAGACGTCCCACTGCCATAAGATACCTACCACCCTTATCCTTTACTATAGTGATGGGCGTAAAAGGTGTCCGCTTAGCAAAGCAGATAGCCACTCCGCCATTTTTTTCAGGACCACACGCTAAGTAGAACTGTGGATATTTGACGTTCAGATATCGGGGGGGGGCGACATTTTAGAAAAATGGGTTTCTTGAAGCAAAAGGACTTCAGCTTTTTGTTTGTGATCAAATTGAAAGGCCTTAGTCCGTTTAGTTGGGGAGTTAAAACCGTGTACATTATGGGTAACTATCGAATAGTCAGTGAAATAAATCTTAGCCATCGTGGTAGGGCAGAGCACTCTTACCTTGTGTCACCTGAGAAGAAAAGGAGACTGCTGCGGCAGACGTTGTCAGCTTCTGCTTCTCCCATGACCAGTTAGTGATGGTGGAGCATGGAGCCGGAGTTCGGGGGGGAGGGAAGTGGGAGGGGAAAAGAAAAAAAGAAAGATGAGTACAAGAACAACAAACATTCGGCCATAGGCCTAAGTGTACATTCTCAATAAACTTGAGTAAATTAGCTACTATGTGGGGAATATCCCCAGCTGGATAAAATGTCCGGAACTGGGTTTGCAAGGGTACCATCCTCCTCGGAGGGGAAGTAGTCTTGCAATCGGGTGGCATAAATTGCCGCCACGACCTAAAATATTAAAACCCTAAAGCAGGGCAACGAGGGTCAAACATAGACTAACATAGTCAGATACAACTGCTCAGGTGGTCTGCATCAACCCCCTCCTCCGTAGGTCCGGAACGCCAGGGCAGGCGGGTTCCCCATCGGGGGAAGATGGTGGTGTCCATATTCAGGTCAGCCGAGGAGATCTTCCTGCCTGCGAGGTCTGTCGGTCCTGCCACAGTGGGGAGAGGGGACGTTGATCCTGGCGTGTGGTGGAGGGGGCGTGGAAGTCCTGTGTGATGATTCCCAGACCCAGCAACAGATCTTCGCCATCTTGAAATGTTGAAAAACAGTGGGACCTTCCTTTGAATGTAAAGGACAATTTAACGGGAAATGCCCAGCGATATTTTATCTGCTTATTCACAAGCTGTTGTAGCAAGGGCTTCAGATTTCTGCGCTTTTGCACCGTAGAAGGGGATAGATCTGTGAAAAGTTGAATTGGCGCACCGAAGAGGGACAAGTCCTGTCTATTACGGGCTGCTTGCATCAACTTCTCCTTTATGCGATAATAATGCAGCTTGACAATAACATCGCGCGGCAGGCCGTCCTTCCTGGAGGCTGTTAGGGCGAGATGAATGCGATCGATCTCCATTTGGTGAGCATTAATATCCGGAATCAGTTCTTTCATCAGTTGCCTCATGGCCTCTTCCAAATCAGTGTGGGTCTCAGGGAGGCCGCATATGCACACCTTATATCTGCGAGAACGGTTTTCGAGATCTTCGATTTTGGTACATGTTTTTTCGAGCCTATCTTGGAGGTCTGTAATCATGTTAGCGTTCTGATTGACCTTTCTAACAGTACTGTCCACCTTTGTTTCAATCAGCTCAAACCTCTGACCCAGGCTGTGAATGTCCCTCTTAAGATCAGTAGTGATCATAGTACAGGCTTTTGAAAGTTCTTGCTGCAGTATGGTAGAAAAGCGAGCAAGTAAAACTGCATCACCTGAATAATGTGCTGGCTGAGGTGCAGTGATATCAGGGCTGGATTGGCTGTATAGTGCCTCAGTCAGTTATGCCATATTTCTGTCCATGGAAGACATAGGGGAATCTGCTGTCTCCTGCATGTCCTTGTAAGTATCTGGTGACGGGGGCTGTGAAGGGGACTCACCCTGCTGGTCTGCATCAAGATCTCCTGATGACTGTGAGGAGAAAGGATCCCTGGCTTGGTCAGGCTGTTTCTTCTTGTCTCCCCTCTGCAGGGATCCCCCTGCCTTGTTAGCTGTGCTGCCTCGTGTGTCCACTGGACCCGGCGCCATCTTGGATTGCAGCTTGTGTCCTGGGGAGGGCCCCGCTCCGTGGGATTTAGACTGCTTACGCTGACCCTTTTTAGGCTGACCCTGTGCTCTTCTGTTCATCACCACCTTGGGATGCCGACCATGTGTGTCCCGGAGCGGTATCCCCGCTGCCTGCACTGTAGTTTGTTGTTATAGGTCAGAGCGTGCGGAGCCCGATCAGAGCACGTCTATCTCCGGATGCGCACTCTAGTTTCACCTTTTAAATTGCATTAGTGAAATAAATGAACTTTTGCACAATATTCTAATTTTTCGAGTTTCACCTGTATAGCTAAAACATTAATCAGTTCTGATGTACCGATCTCATTTCTTGAGGCCCTAAGTTCTCATGCCCTTTTAAAAAATGAGCTGTAAAGCTAGTAACGACACCAGTAAAAAAACGGCGGTAAAAACACGATTTTATCCGCGTTTAGCATTGGCGTCAATGCACATTTAGGCATGCTAGCTTTCAGCTGCGTTTCTCTGACTCTATTCAAAATCAATGGTTCCCTATAGGAGCCCATTGATTTTAATAGAAGTTGCACCAGAAGTCGGATCAAGATGATCCGACTTGCTGCGCGACTTGTGGGCCAAGAATCTTTACACCTCAGAAATGTAATAACAATTTTGGCGTGAGGTCCTCCCCCCCAAGACGATACCAGACCCTTCAGTCTGGTATGGATCTTAAAGGAAACTCCCCCATGCCCCAAAAAATTGGTGTGGGGACCCCCCAAGATCCATAGCAGACCCTTATCTGAGCATGCAGCCCGGAAGGTCAGGAAGGGGGAGGGGGAGAGCCCCCCCCTCCTGGACCATACCAGGCCACATGCCCTCAACTTTGGGGTGGATGCTTTGCGGCAGGGGTGCCCCACACCCCAAAGCACCTTGTCCCCGACAATCCTTGCCCATTGGTTGTCGGGGTCTGCGGGCGGGGGTCTTTTCGGAATCTGGAAGCCCCCTTTAAAAAGCGGCCCCCCAGATCCTGGCCCCCACCCTAGGTGAATGAGCATGGGGTACATTGTACCCCTACCAATTCACTCCAAAAAAGGTGTCAAGAAATAAAAACACTACACAGGTTTTTTAAGTAATTTATTACATTTGGCTCCAGCTCTTCTCCCTCTTCTGGCGTCGTCTTCTCCCTCTGCTGGTCCTTAACCCCTCTCCGGTTCTTCTCCTCTCTGCGTTGTCTTCTCTCTCCGCTATCTTCTTGCCCTTTTGCTGGGTCTTCTCGCTCTTTTGCTGGGTCTTCTCCATCTGTTCTTCTTCCGATTTTGACTCAACGCGATCTCCCGGTGTAATGCTGGGTTCGACATAATTGGACGTCGTCGCCCGGGACATGATGGGACGATGATGCCAGAAGGGGCATGGCCTCCAAATTACGTCAACCATTCATGTGCTATTATGTACAATTGTGATGGCTGTGATTGGGCACAGCTATCACATGGTACATGTGCGCTGTGATTGACCCTGTCTGTACCATGTGATCACTGTGACCAATCACAGAGATCACACTAATACACAATGAATGGCTATAAGTGAATGCCATTTATCGTGGACATTTGACATGTGATTGTTGTGATTGATCCTGTGATCCTTGCTGTCAATCACATGGTACCGGGGCCAGCTAGGCACAATGAGCTATCATCAACTATGTCCGGTGGACATAGCGGGTGATAGATTAAGCAGCATCACAGCCTCCAGCGTATGAGGTGTGTGCCTGGAAGATGTAATATGACATCCACCCAGGATTTAGAAGCTCCCACTCAGGAGGACATGATTGGATGATGGAAGTCAGCATAGTTTCTGCTCATTTACTAAGCTCTTGCACTTGCAGAGTGCACAGTCTTTTTCCCTTTAGTAAATCAAACCCAGTGTGTCATTGAATTGGAAGCTGTGGTAGGGAAACATAGGGAAACTGCACAGTGAGAGATTGGGGTCTGGGTTAGGAAACTGTACAAGTTATAATTGCTAACTCTTTGGGCAACCAACCCCTTTGCTGCCTTTTTTGGTTCTTCTTGTGTATTTTTAGTTTTTAATTTTATTTTGTGGTTAAAATTATGTCACATTTAGCCTAGCTTTGCCTTATATTTTTTTATGCTTTGTTTTTCCAGATATCGTCAGGCAGGTCATGTGACAGGGAGGTTCATTGTCCTCTTCGGATCTATTCCCGGTGTGTTGTCACATTCGGCTCCCCATCACAGATTGCTCCGGAAGTGACGTTTCATCATAGCCATCTTCAGGGCTGGTGCAAGGATCTTTGACACCCTAGGCGAAACCTAATTTTGCCGCCCCCCCGTGCTGCGCCCTTGACTTCACTTTACTCTGCCCTTGCAACACATGTGACCTATCTGACCCTTACACTGACCTGACACATACACTGACCCCCCTTACCTGACACATACACTGACCCCCCCTACCTGACACATACACTGACCCCCCCTTACCTGACACATACACTGACCCCCCCTACCTGACACATACACTGACCCCCCCTACCTGACACATACACTGACCCCCCTTACCTGACACATACACTGACCCCCCATTACCTGACACATACACTGACCCCCCCTTACCTGACACATACACTGACCCCCCCCCCCTGACACATACACTGACCCCCCCTGACACATACACTGACCCCCCCTACCTGACACATACACTGACCTCCCCTACCTGACACATACACTGACCCCCCCTGACACATACACTGACCCCCCTTACCTGACACATACACTGACCCCCCCTACCTGACACATATATTGACCCCCCTACCTGCACTACTCACACACACCCCCCACCCCCATATATATGGGAACTGCCGGTAAGGAAGTTGTGACATCACTCTTACAAGGCATAAGGAGGCCCCACTCTTCTGAGAGATAAGGAGGGGCCCAGATTTATTGTGTAAACTACTAATTACACCACCCCTACTGAAGATAACAAAGGCAGACATGTATGTAGTCTAATCCCCACCCCCTCCTCCATCCATCCATATGGTCTGATTACACACAGTATTTATCAACAGCGGCAGCAGCAAAAACAGCGACTTCTCCTCTCCCCCTCTCTCCCGGCCTCCCCAGAGACTCCTCCGCCCCGCACCTACCTCCCGACCACACCGATCACTGGGGTTGCTCCTCCCGATCACCCGCACCAGGTACACAGCACTAACTACGAGCAGAGCCTGAGAGCCGGAGGAGAGCGGAGCGGCCACAACCCCCTGTCACATGGCACAGGGAGGAAGCGCAGGAGCTGTGATGGGTTCAGGGCTGATCGCAGGGGGGATAGCGATGTCCTATGTACAATGTGTGATCAGCGTGGAGGAGGGAGGAGACTGTCCCTGACGAGCCGCGCTCGGGGGTGCTGGCGGCACTGCTTGACATGTCAGCAGGGCGCTGGTGGATTGTGTGCAAGCTCTGTGGAGGACAGTGCGGCACTGGGCTGGAGTGCAATAACCAGCGGCCGGGCGCCCTAGGTGGCAGTGCGCCCCTAGGCGGTCGCCTAGTCCGCCTAGTGGTAGCGCCGGCCCTGGCCATCTTTCTACACCCCACACTCCTGCACAGTAATGATAGAGTGTGAAGGGGGCTAGCAGACATCTTCTTACACCCACCAGAGTTTTAGATTTCACAGTTTTTTTCAACACAAAACTGAGCTTATACGCTTAATTACAGTATTTGGAAATCCGACGGACTGTTTACGGTACATTTTTAAAGCAGCAGCAAACCTGCTGACCTTACATGCTAGCTAATGTGACAGAACACCTCTGATTTTAACACGTAAACAGTCAGTCGGATTTACAAATACTGTATTTAAACATATAAGCTCTGTTTTCTGTTAAAAATAACTGTGAAATCTAAAACTCCGGTGGGTGTAACAAGATGTCCGCTTTCTTCTATCCAATCGGAATATGACCTCCCTCACACCAACGAGTTTCAATATACTCAATTAATGCATTGTCTATATAAACTTGACAATATTTCCAAACAAGTTAATGCTTCAGCTTGGACCTATTTTTCTTCGCCAATACGACAAAATAAGGGCATTTCTTTATTTTATCAATTAATGCAACAAAAACGAGTTTTTAATAAATCTGCCTCCCATCTTCTTTGGGAAAAAGATCTTAAATGCTCTTTCACGAATGACCAATGGCGCTTGGCCTGTAAGGCCAATCAATCTGCCACTCGTTGCACCTCCTTGTGGGAGTTATCTATCAAAATCACTTTGCGTTGGTACCTTACTCCGGTAATAGTGTCTAAATTTGACCCCCAAACCCCTGCAGCTTGTTGGAGACGTTGCCCAACTTCAGTCAGAGGAGACATATTCCATATATTATGGAGTTGTCCAAAGCTCACAGTCTATTGGGCAGGAATCTTCAATATAATATCTGACCTGACTCAAACACGAGTGGCTCCTGATCCAGCATTGGCTATTTTATCATTAGGAATAGACAGGTTTTCATTTAATCTTCGTAGAACGATAACCCATCTACTCTTGGCAGCTAGATTGTCGATTACAAGAAAGTGGAAAGATCCCGATCCGCCTTCCCCTGATGACGCTATTGACCTCTTGGATTTACATAATTCCTATGAAAGGATTTTAGCGTCATCCTTGGGCTCTCTTCATAAATACTCAATCCAATGGGACCTCTGGAACGTCTGGTTCAAAAACAGGACATAATTCTGTTTACCTTATTTCCTCCGACACGTTGTTTACTATTCAGATAGGAAATATGAGAGGAGATAGCTCTCGAACACTATGATTCCCATATGGGGTGTTCGGGAAAGCTAGTTCCTTTATTTTATTTGTTTGCTAATGTATTTCTTTCTTTTTCCTTTGATATTGTGATTTGATCTCTTATTGACTTGATACTATTGAGAAAATATTCTACAGAAAATACTCTACATTTTTTCTTATGATGATTGGTAGTATTATATTGCTTAGCCAACACATATCTGTATGTTAGATAATGAGTATTACTTTGTCTCCTACTGTTACGATGCATTGTGTACTATATGCTATTGTAATGCATTATTTTGTTTGATTGAAAAATATCAATAAAAAACTATTGAAATAAAAAAAAAATAAGATGTCCGCTTGCTCCCTTTACACTCTATCATTACTGTGCAATGGTGTGGGGTGTAGCAAGATGGTGGCGATGGAACGTCACTTCTGGAGCAATCTGTGATAGGGAGCGGAATGTGACACTACACCGGCAGTGAGAGGTCCTAAATATTGCAGAGAGTGACACTTAGGTGATGACATCTGAGCAGCCCTCTGCATCATTACACTGCCAGCGTAGGGCCAGTGTAAGCCCCTATTGTGAGGCCCTATAGGAGGTGGGTCCATGACACCCAGCACTTACAGAGAATCCGATTCCTCAGACCTGGAGATCTGGTGCTGAAAAAAACACCCCTCATAGTCTATATTTGGAAGAACGTACTCCAACAATTGTTTACTTGAAAAAAAAACAAAAAAAAACTCAAATAGCTATCCGGCAGTCTAAAGAGTTTTGAACAAATAAGCCATATATGTGGAAACATGACAGCTGTACACTGGATCAGATAGGTGAGGAAAGAAGAAGAGACTTATTTATTTATGTATGTGCTCCATAGTGAGCATAGTCTATGAGAATGTAAAAACCACTTGAAGCAGGTCAAATAAACCTTCCAATGCATTCACAGTGATCTCAATGTTAAACTAATACCAATGGCATACGCCCAAAGCCTGCTATCACTAGGGTGACCACGTGTCCCGGATCGCCCGAGACAGTCCCGCATTTTGCAGTTACAGATTGGGCACCTTCAATCCAGGACAATACAGTGTCCCGGAATGAAACTGACACAGCCACCCGATGAGCCGATGGTGGAAACTGTCTGTTTCCCAGCCCAGGGTGTTTGCCCCGCCACATTCCCTGCAATGCACTGCGCCCAACTAGGGCGCAGTTAAAGCTGGGAGGCCGACATCCTTAACAACTGATGAGTCATCAGCTGTCCAATGGGCTTCCCTGCTGACAGCTGAATAAAAAAAGAAGAAGCTGCTAATAAAAAATGACGTGGGGTCCCCCTCCCCTAGTCCATTTCAGACCCTTTGGGTTCTTTGGGGGCTTCCAGATTCTGATAATCCCCCTGCCTGCATGCCACCACAGCCACCAGCCAGGGTAAGATGGGGACAGGTTGCTTTGGGGTGTGGGGGGACAATTGCAACCGTGAGTCAATTTAATTGTAATTTGACTCATTTTTGCTGCAGCATGTTCTATACATGGTACACATGCACCACTTTACAGGCAGACTAAGGGGACCCCCCAGGCACTATAGTTAGAGGAATTATTATTTTGTATTGTTGCACTTAAAGCATCATTAGAATTACTGCTCCTGAAAAATGTTAAAAACATTTTTTTCATTGATACATGTCCCCCAAGGCAGTATCTGGACCCCCATACCTCTATTATGGCCAATTACTTGTATTAAAGCCTTTAAAATTGGCACATTTTTGTGAAGGAGGGGGTGTCCCTGAATGGCAGTTTGGAAATGTGGTCACCCTAGCTAACACAGGCCCTAAATGTGACATAATTTCAAAAAGCTCAAGCAAAAACTGTTGAGAAATGCGCCAATCCACCAAAAGCCCCTGCCCTCTGCAACCTTCTGGGACAAGTTACAGGTTCCAGAAGGCTGCACACAGTAAATATGATGGTGAACAGCAGCAAAGAATCGGTTTGGGCGAGGACGGCACTGGACCCCTGGACTGGTGAGTGTACTTTTATTAAAAATCATAAGCTACAGTATTTGTAGCTGCTGACTTTTAATTTTTTTTGCAGACAGGACGAAGAACCGCTTTAAAGAAACAAATAAAATTGTCCAAAAATCCCAATAGTACCTCTTTAAAGAACAGTATTAAATTCAACCACTAGGTGGCAGGCACAAACCTTCTTTTAAATAGGATTAATTTAGTTCCATGAATTGGGGTGATGACTGCTGTGGATATTTCCCTTAGAAATAGGAAGAGTTTGGAATATCAGTTTTTTTTCATGTTTAATAGCTTTTATTGAAGGTTTTTAAACATCTGATAGGCAATGTAGTTATTAAATGTGACATAACTTATAAACATGTCTGTGTCTATTTTATCTCATGTCTATAAAGTGTATATTCCAGGAGGAGGGAGAGATAAGGCCTCCTGTCCTCCAGTGCAGGCTGCATCTGCTGTCCTTGATAAGTAAATAATATTTATATCAGTAGGCTCAATTCGCAAGGGTTAACAGAGGAATAAAGATGTTTAGTATAGCCCTGTGACTGTTAAGCCTCGTACACACGGTCGGACATCCGACAAACTTTCCCTTGGATTTTTGTCCGAAGTGAGTTGTCCGGTCACACCCATAGCATACACACGATTTTCTGAAAACCTTTCTAAAACTTTCACAACATCACATGGTTTTTCTGCTCTTTTCTGCTCTTTATCGCCACCCTTTGGTTAACTTCTGCTATTGTTGGTTGATTTTAACATTGGTTCTGAGCACGCGTATTTGCACTTTGTACAAAAGTCCGATGGCTTGCTGTACACACGGTCGGACTAGGCACCATCAGACTTTTGTTGTTGTCGTAAAGTTTGTGCGTTTGCAGACCGAACTTTTTGTCCGATGAAACCCGAAAAAGTTGGTCCGATGGAGCGTACACACGATCGGACAAATGTGAAAACTTGTTGATTTTGAAGTTTGTTGGCTGAAAGTCCAAACGTGTGTACGGGCCTTAATACTCAAATCTCATTGAAATCAGCTGAACAAAAATCACTTTTTGGAAAAAAGGATCTTAGTATGTTATGGGGTAATTGCTGACTTTTTCTGGAGCCACAAAATTACAGAAGAAGAGCGTTGGGAGGAGTACTGAAGGCGTGATACAGCAGACATATACATTTTTAAATATAGGGGGCCGGATTCAGAAAAGAGATACGCCGGCGTATCTCTGAGTCCGGCCATCGGATCTATGCGCCTGATTCATAGAATCAGGTTCCGCATAGATCTCCCTAAGATCCGACAGGTGTAAGTGACTTACACCGTCGGATCTTAGGCTGCAATCTCCCGCTGGCCGCTAGGTGGCGCTTCCGTTTGTATATGCGACGAATATGCAAATGAGGAGAACCGCCGATTCAGAAATGAACGCCCACCCGTCGCTTTTTTTTTACATCGCTTGCGTTCGGCTTTTTCCGGCGTATAGTTACCCCTGCTATGTGAGGGGTATCCTATGTTAAGTATGGCCGTCGTTCCAGCGCCGAGTTTTGAATTTTTACGTCATTTGCGTAAGTCGATTCAGAATACGGCCGGACGCAAGTTACGTTCACGCCGAAACCAATGACGTCCTAGCGACGTAATTTGGAGCAATGCACGCTGGGAAATTTAGCCGGCGGCGCATGCGCATTTCGATCGGCGCGGGGACGCGCCTGATTTAAATACTACACTCCCCCTAGCCGCGGAATTTAAAATTCCACCAGGGGATTTACGATACGCCGCAAGTTTTGAGGTAAGTGCTTTCTGAATACAGCACTAGCCTCTCAAACTTGCGCTGGCGGATCGTAAATCAGATAGATTATGCAGATCTAAAGATCCGCTAATCTATCTGAATCTACCCCACTGTGTCCAAATACACAAAGAAGTAAGGCTTATGTCTTCTGCCTCTCTGGGCATAAACTGACAGGCTGGGTACCCTGACCATGCTGTGTCCTGGGAAATATCCTGGAATCACACTGTCACCTTTATTGAAAATGCTTCCCTGCAGTTGGGCTGCCCCCGCACTGCAGGCTTAAATGCTTGTTTAGGTCTAGGGGGTCGCAAAAAGCAGTTTTACTTACCTGATCCTCTGCTGCTGAAGGCTCTCTCTGTGCTGTAATATTACCAGTCCTCCTCATCTGCTCTAGGATCCCATAGTCACAGGTCTATGATGCCATCAAGTCCAATGCAGAGTCCATAGCCTTAATTGGATGCAGTGGCGACTGGTGCTCAAAATTTTTAGGGGGGGCGCAAACGAAAAAACAAACAAAAAAACAATTGCAGCCTCACTGTGCCCATCAAATGCAGCCACTGTGCCCATCAAATGCAGCCACTGGGCCCATCAAATGCAGCCACTGTGCCATGCCATCAAACGCATTCACTGTGACATGCCATCAAACACAGCAAATGTGCCATCAATTGTCACCACTGTGCCATGCCATCAAACGCAGCCACTGTGCCTTCAATTATCACCACTGTGCCATGCCATCAAACGCAGCCACTGTGCCATCAATTGTCACCACTGTGCCATGCCATCAAAGGCAGCCACTGTGCCATAAATTGTCACCACTGTGCCATGCCATCAAACGCAGTCACTGTGCCATGCCATCAAACACAGCCACTGTGCCATCAATTGTCACTACTGTGCCATGCCATCAAACGCAGCCACTGTGCCCATCAATTGTCACCACTGTGCCAATTGATGCCACTGTGCCCTTTAATTGTCGCCACTGTGCCCATTGTCGCCACTGTGCCCATTGTCGCCACTGTGCCTATTGATGCCACTGTGCCCATTGATGCCACTGTGCCCATTGTCACCGATGTGCCCTGTAAAATGCAGGTATAGAAGACCTGTCCGTTTAGAAGATTTCGAGCAGTCAGGGGATGGTGACGTCAGCGCGCCGCTTGTTCCGCCCTACTAGTTTCGTGAGAGATCACTTCTTCCAGGAAGAAGCCCCTGGAAGAAATGATCTCTCACAAAACTAGTAGGGCGGAACGAGCGGCACGCTGATGTCACCATCCCCCTGACTGTTCGAATTCTTCTAAACGGACAGGTCTGTCTGCTTGTGTCCGGTCAGCACAGCAGACTTAAGGCGAATCTGTACTGCTAATTTGTAAGTGCAATGTTTGTACTTCTTTTATACATAACACTTAAGGTATTTTTACACTATCCAAGGCATTTTTCGTCTTATTACATATCTTCATGCTGTCATGCTGATTCATGCCGTTATGGAGTGTGGAGAGGATTACTAACACAGTCCTTGGAGTATCAGAGCCCAACAGCCTTGTTTATCTACACGCAACCTGGGGTCCCCTGTAATTAAGGGACCACCGGGATCTGGTAAGCAGATCAGTGTGCTTTTTGGTGGAGGATCTCACTGGATTGGCTGTGCTTTTTTACTTTCTGGCACAATTGGACCACAATATTTAAGGATTCTTTTCACATAAGTGGTGGATTACTCTCATTTGGCTAAGGATGAAAACTTAATTGTTTATTCACTTGTCATATGGACATTCACAATCTTTGGACTTTATTTTCATATTTATGTTTATCCCGATCTCCTAATTGGTGTATGGGGATTAATGTTTTTTCACCTCATAATTTATTCACAATTATTATTCAATGATCATATTTTGGATTGTATTTGGAATATGCACTTGTTTGTTTTAATTCATTTATTTGAGTATTTAGCGCAACTTTATACCTTTTTCTATATTTAACACTGTTTTATGTTGCACAGTTAGTCGCAGCTTTCATTTATTTCGTTTTACCAGCAATTTCTGTTTTTCTGTGGTAGCACAGGTTTTTTGTATATTAGCGCAATTTTCCCCCTTTTTTTCAATACAGGTATACACTGAGGGAATCCACTAAATTTACTAATACCCAGTCTTCAATCTTCCTTAACCGCTTGCCGACCGCCCACCGCAGTTTTACAGAGCGAGAACCGGGAGCTGTGTGTGTAAACACACAGCTTCCGGTTCTTTCAGGGGGAGAAATGACTGATCGTCTGTTCATACAATGTATGAACAGCGATCTGTTATTTCCCCTAGTCAGTCCCACCCCCCTTCAGTTAGAACACACTTTAGGGAACATAATTAACCCTTTGATCGCCCCCTAGTGTTAACTCCTTCACTGCCAGTGAAATTTTTACAGTAATCAATGCATTTTTATAGCACTGATCACTATACAAATGCCAATGGTCCCAAAAATGTGTCAAAAGTGTCTAATGTGTCCGCCATAATGTCGCAGAACCGATAAAAAATCGCTGATCGCCGCCATTACTAGTAAAAAAAAAATATTAATAAAAATGCCATAAAACTACCCCCTATTTTGTAGACGCTATAACCTTTGCGCAAACCAATCAATAAACGCTTATTGCGATTTATTTTTTTACGAAAAATATGTAGAAGAATACGTCCTAAACTGAGAAAAAAAATCGTCTTTTTATATATTTTTGGGGGATATTTCTTATAGCAAAAAGTAAAAAAACATTATTTTTTAAAATGAACGCTCTATTTTTGTTTATAGCGCAAAAAATTAAAACCGCAGAGGTGATCAAATACCACCAAAAGAAAGCTCTATTTGTGGGAAAAAATGGACGTAAATTTTGTTTGGGAGCCACGTCGCACGACCACGCAATTGTCAGTTAAAGTGACGCAGTGCTGAATCGCAAAATGTGGCCCGGTCATTGACCAGCAAAATCCTCTGGGGCTGAAGCGGTTAAACCTCCACTCCAGCTGGCATAACACTTACCAAAAGTGAATAAAAATGCCTCTCGTAGTGTAATAACTCCACAAAAACCAACTTTATTTAACTAAAAATGGAGTAACACTCATGAAAGAAGTGCATTTAGAACTAGTGCACACAGGAATATCACCTCTTTTCATTTAAAATCATTGCCCCCTTAAGAGTCAGCATCGGATCCACAGATATGCAACACTTTTGATAACGTAATTGATCATGTGACGAAACGCGTCAGTATAGGACCACGTGATGTCACCACACCTGGAACCGGAAGTAAGCCATCTTTTTGCACATCTGTGGAGCTGATGCTGATCCTTAAAGAGGACATAAACCCTAATGGGTGTCACTTCCTGTTTGTTTCCCTGCATAGGTAAAGCATAATGGACTACTATGCATTGCATAGCAGCCCATTATGTGAAACTTACCTGCAGAAGAAGCCCGCGATGTCCCTGTATTCCTCACTAGTAGCGAGCGGCCATTCTTCACCCCTCTTCCTTCCGGGGCCGCGAACTTCGGCTCTGTAAATGGCCGGAGTCGCGTGACGTCACACATCCACGTCCTGTCAGGGAGAGAGGAGACCGATCTGTGTCTCTTGTACATAGGGACACAGCATCGGTCACCTCTTCCAGTCAGTCAGCCCCCCCCACACACACACAGTTAGAAACACTCCCAGTTTACACATTTAACCCCTTCCTCGCCCCCTAGTGTTAACCCCTTCACTGCCAGTCACATTTATAGAGTAATCAATGCATTTTTATAGCAGTGTTCGCTGTATAAATGTGAATGGTCCCAAAAATGTGTCAAAAGTGTCCAATATGTCCGCCTTAATGTCGCAGTCCCAATAAAAATCGCAGATCGCCGCCATTACTAGTAAACAAATACGTAGAAGAATACGTATAAGCCTAAACTGAGAATTTTTTTTATTTTTTTAAAAAATTGGGATATTTATTATAGAAAAAAGTAAAAAATATTGTGTTTATAGCGCAAAAAATAAAAACCGCAGAGGTGATCAAATACCACCAAAAGAAAGCTCTATTTGAGGGGAAAAAAGGACGTCAAAGTCAAATTTGTTTGGGAGCCACGTCACACGACCGCGCAATTGTCAGTTAAAGCAACGCAGTGCTGGAAGCTGAAATTTCGCCTGGGCACGAAGGGGGTTTATGTGCCCAGTAAGTGGTTAAATAATCACACGGATAATTTTGTGTTGCAGGAAGTTTATTATTATTAGTTATTTCATTGTATTTATTTAATTTACTGCATTTAAAGTGGAGTTCCACCCAAAAATGTAACTTACGTGGATCCAATCCCCCCCCCCCTTTCCGGTGCCACATTTCAGGGTGGAACGGATACCTGTCAAAGGATACCAGGTATCTGCTCCCACTTATGGGGGAAAGATGCCAACATCGTTGGCTCCCTGGACAGGTAAGTGTCCTTATATTAAAAGTCAGCAACTACAGTATTTGTAGCTGCTAACTTACAATTTTGTTTTCACCCAGGCGGAACTCCACTTTAACCACTTTAAGACCCGGACCAATATGCAGCTAAAGGACCTTGCCCCTTTTTGCGATTCGGCACTGCGTCGCTTTAACTGACGATTGCGCGGTCGTGCGACGTGGCTCCCAAACAAAATTGGCGTTCTTTTTTTCCCCACAAATAGAGCTTTTTTTGGTGGTATTTGATCACCTCTGCGGTTTTATTTTTTTGCGCTATAATCAAAAATAGAGCGAAATTTAAAAAAAAAAATCAATATTTTTAACGTTTTGCTATAATAAATATCCCCCAAAAAAGATATAGATTTTTTCCCTCAGTTTAGGCCGATACGTATTCTTCTACCTATTTTTGGTAAAAAAATCGCAATAAGCGTTTAACGGTTGGTTTGCGCAAAATTTATAGCGTTTACAAAATAGAGGATAGTTTTATGGCATTTTTATTAATATTTTTCTTTTTACTAGTAATGGCGGCGATCAGCGATTTTTTTTTTTGTGACTGCGACATTATGGCGGACACATCGGACAATTTTGACACATTTTTGGGACCATTGTCATTTTCACAGCAAAAAGTGCTATACAAATGCATTGATTACTGTGAAAATGACAATTGCAGTTTAGGAGTTTACCACTAGGGGGCGGTGTAGGGGGTTATATGTGACCTCATATGTGTTTCTAACTGTAGGGGACTTGTGACATCATTGATCGTCTTTCCCTATATCAGGGAACAGACGATCAATGACACTGCCACTGTGAAGAACGGGGAAGGTGTGTTTACACACACCTCTCCCCGTTCTTCAGCTCCTGTGACCGATCGCGGGACACCGGCGGTGATCAGGTCTGCGGGTCCCGCGTAGGGTGACCACATTTCCAAACTGCCATTCAGTGACACACACCCTCTCTCACCTTCCCCAAAAAAAGATGAGCGTGGGGGGGGAATGTAGTCTCGGAGTTGATGGGGAATTTGGCGGCGGGTTATTTGTCAGGTGAATGTGCCACTTGCCACCAGATGCAGTGCTGCTGTCACTCCCTCTGCATGAGCTACGTGCATTGAAGGAAAGGAGTGGTGTCACTATCTGGAGAGTGAAGATCACACCAGTCCCTGCTGCTTGCCACTTGGTGCCGGAGAAGGAAGAGGTGCCGAAGTGGGTGGGGACAGCAGTGCTGCACTAGGCACAGGCCTCACTCCCGGTCTCACTGTCTGAGAGTAAATTGTCACTGGTTGGAAGACGCCAGGCAGCGCCGGCCCTAGCAACCAGTTTCAGAAATGTAGTTACTAGTTAGTAGGGGGTGGTTGTGTCATCTATTTCATTCCGGGACACTGTATTGTCCCGGAATGAAGGTGCCCGGGACCCGGGACAGACAAGTCAATTGCGGGACAGTCCCGGGCAATCCGGGACACGTGGGCACCCTAGTCCCGCGTCCACGATCACGGAGCCTGCGGCACGCGCGACCCACGGCTGGGCTCTTAAAGGGGACGTACCTGTACGTGCCTGTGCCCAGCCGTGCCATTCTGCCGACGTATATCGGCGTTAGGCGCTCCTTGTGGTTAATATATTTATGAGATTGCACAGCTATTTAAATTGGTTGTGCTGCACTTTTTGATATAAGATATTTGGATGTGGGAACACATATCAGTGGCTTAGCGGCAACAAAATACTTACGTATTTGGGGATTTTTATTGTTTCTGTCTGATGTTTGTGGTTTTGTGTTTACACAATTTAAATTTTTGGTATTTGTCACTCACCACCACGGCTGCTAAGCAAACAATAGCTAAGTCACGGAAAACCCCAACTCTTTGAGTCTTGGCCAACAAACCTAGGATCACCCAGGCAATGGTCAATGCCAAGATTAAGGCAACCTTGCATGACAGAATTCGCAAATACCAGAGAGTTTGGCAGCCGTGAATTGAAACTGACTTTGGTAGAACTTTATTGGGGCCTTGAGACATAACACTCATTTTGACCTTCGCATTACTTATTGCTGATTATAACATACTCATCCAGGAAACCCACCGCATCCCATTCCTTCCATTCTCCTCCCTTTATTCTGTTTCTCGCATTTTCAGGAGCCATTTGTCCCTCAACAACCCCAAACTATGCAGTTACAGCAAAGCAAAACCTTGTGCTTAGTATATATGGTGAACAATTTGGAACCGCTGCACTCAAATACACCTGAATACTAGGTCAGAGGTGACAACCAATATAGCAAAAAAAAAGAAGCTTCATATTTCCCATATGTGCCTGCTATACCATGTACTTGTATGAGAAAGTATCCTGTTCTCTTCATATGCTTCCTTTATGTGAAATCCCTGGTGTTCCTGCTATTCCCCTTGCTTTCCTATTAAAAACTGACCTCACTAAGCAGGAGAGCACATCGTGGACAGTTCTCTAGCTAGACTGGGAACTCTCTTAGGTAGATTCACAAAGCGTTAGGCCGGCTTATCTACAGATAAGCCGACCTAACTCTGAATCTAAACCGGCCTATGTTTAAGTGTATTCTCTAACAGAGATACACTTAAACATACCTAAAATAAGCTGGCTTGCGCCATTCTATCTTAGGTTGCAAAGGGCCTGATCCACAAAAACCGGCCGTAACTTAACTTTTGCCATTTAAGTTACACCGCTGCAAAATCTCTACCTAAGTGCCCGATCCACAAAGCACTTACCTAGAAATTTTCAGCGGTGTAACTTAAATCCGTCCGGCGCAAGGCGTGCCTAATCTAATGGGGCGAGTCCCATTTAAATTAGGCGCGCTCCCGCGCCGGACGTACTGCGCATGCTCCCGACGTTATTTTCCCGACGTGCTTTGCGCGGATTTACGTTGCGCCGGGTTTTGAGAATCGTGACGGACGTAAAAAAAAAAAAAAAAAGAGTTGCGGCGAAAAAAAAAAAAAAAAAAAAAAAAATTACAGCGACGCGGGATAGAAGGGTCTACTTTTACAAGGTGTAAACAGTTTACACTTTGTAAAAGCAGCCCTAATTTTACGGAGAAAAAACGAAGCGTAAAAGCTTTGTGGATCTCCGTGAGTGCTAATTTGCATACCCGACGCTGGATTTCGACGAGAAATGCCCCCAGCGGCGGATGTGGTACTGCATCCTAAGATCCGACAGTGTAAGTCCCTTACACATGTCGGATCTTCTGCCTATCTATGAGAAACTGATTCCGTGGATCAGTTCCATAGATAGAAACAGGGATACGACGGCGTATCAGTAGATACGCCGGCGTATCCCTTTTGTGGATCAGGCCCAATGTTTTTTTTGGCCGCTAGATGGCGCTGCCATTGCGGCCGGCCTAGATCATGTAAATGAGGGGATACGCCGATTCCCGACGATTTACGAGCGTACGCCGGGCCTAGACCGTCGAGTTACGTAGTTTCCGTACGCGATAGGCCGTCTAAAGTTATTCCACCTATGAGGTGGAATAACAATGTTAAGTATGGCCGCCGCTCCCGCCGCGAGGTTCGAATTTTTTTTACGTCGTTTGCGCAAGTCGTCCGCGAATCGGGATTTACGTCGTTTACGTACGCGTCAAAATCAATAGGCCCGTACAGCCCACTTAGCCGCAATGCGCACTGGGAAATGTAGTCGCCCGGCGCATGCGCAGTGTAAAAAACATCAAAAAACTTGAGGTCAAGCCTCATTTCAATACTACACGCCCCCCTCCCAGTCATTTGAATTAGGCGCGCTTACGCCCGCTCGTTTTAGGCTACGCCGCCGAAAATTTTAAGGTAAGTGGTTTGAGAATCACTTCTAACCTAAATAATTTTCGGCGGTGTAGCCTAAAAAAAGTAGGCTAGTCCGTCCTAATTTTAGGCCATTGTGTGTGAATCTACCCATCTGTGTACTTACTGAGACGGCCGCTCCCAGCCCCATCCACAGCTCAACGCTCCAATGAGCATGGAGGAGCAGAGCTTCTGACTGACAGGCAGCAGCTCTCCACTTGGGGAGGTGAGAGACCCGAGCCATGAGCGATGTTCGGTGGCTCTATTCTCAGTGAAGAAGCACTGAGGGGACAGATGCAGCAATGGACCGATGCGGCATCCTCCTAGGTAAGTATGATTATGGGATTTAAAAAAATCCCATACTTCTCTTTTTAACACATTGGGGTATGAAGGCATCAGTACAAGAGACAATACAGTGTGAAGATACAAGCAGTAACCAAAGGTTTCTCTAGCAGCCTGTCTTAGCATGTACATATGGCAGGTGAGACAACCTCTTGCAGCGAGGAAGGTGTTGTTGGCACTCCTTTAGCAGCAATCTGTCTCCATGAGCAACAAGAGCAGGTCTGCACCATCCTGTACACAGGAATAGCAGAGAAAGTGTTATGAAAGTGAAGTGTGTGCATGAAGTCCGGGCTAGATGGACAAGTAATCATGACTATGGTATAACAGATGTGCAATTAAACCGTATTATTACCCCTACTACCCAAAACCAACCTTCTTTCCATTAAATGGAGACCACACCAGTTGTTGGGTAAAATAATAGGCCGTAGCAGCCTTATTTTTATTAAAGATAATAATTTAACAATTTTAACGTAAACAACACACCTGTCCTATAACTAACTGACGTTGGTCTCTGCAGGCGAAAGCCTGTAACTGTAACACTATAAATATATATAAACATATATATACACAAACTCAAACCCTGTATATATATAAACATATATATACAATTAACTCCTCAATTGCACTGCGGTCTCTCGTGCCCTTCTGTCAGGCCTCAAGCCGATGCGTGCTCAGAGACCCTCCCGACCGCAGTGCACCATACCGTTCCCTCCAGGTAACCTCCGTTATCTGGGCACCATCCTTTTTCCTGTCACCGACAGGTCTTAACTCCCTTATTTTCCGGCTCCTCCTTCACCCGCAGAGACCAAAACCACGCTGCCACGACAACCTCGCTGAACCTATGGATGAAACAAAACACAACCAACATACACAACACAACACTGACGTACAACATGACCTACATGACCACAAGATATGAAAAAACAAGGGAGGGTGGGTGGGAACTTTTCAGCTCACTGTGCTTGCCCAGGGGCGGGAACAGCCCCTTTTATGACCTCCTCTCTCCTCCCCCTCAACCCCTCACAGCCAATGGTTAATTTTCACTGATAACCCAGTCATGGGGGCCCTACTCTCACTGTGCTTGCCCAGGGGCGGGAACAGCCCCTTTTATGACCTCCTCTCTCCTCCCCCTCAACCCCTCACAGCCAATGGTTAATTTTCACTGATAACCCAGTCATGGGGGCCCTACTCTGAGTCACTGCGCTCCTGGATCCGGGCCTGCTTGAATGTTTAATATATCAAGAGAGTTTTTTAGAGTTTGTTCATGTTTAGTCAATTGTCTGGGTTGTGAGCGTGGCATAAGTAAAAGATCCCCATGTGTATGGCGGTGACCCTGTACAAAGTGTGATCCTTGCTTGATGCCCGACTAGGAGGGCAACATAGAGGACGTGATGACCACCCTGTCACCTTGACCTGCTCACATGTGTTTCAATGACATCAGTGCATGCTTCACCATGTGTGTTACCACCACTAATGCAAACCGCTTACCTCAATGTTTGATCTACACTAGGTAAGGTCAATACTCACTTTTCCCTTTAACCCAGGTAGGTATACACTGAGGGAATCCACTATATTGACTAATACCCAGTTTCCAATCTTCCTTAAAAAATATGTTTTTCTTTGTTTCTGTTACAAAAATGTGTAAATAAGTACGTTTTCTCCTTCAATGATGGGCATTGATGAGGCTGTACTAACGTGCACTGATGATGCAGCACTGATAGGTGGCACTGATAAGCAGCACTGATTGGTGGCACTGATTGGTGGCACTGATAGGTGGCACTAATGGGCACTCATAAGTGGCACTGATAGGTGGCACTGGAGGGCACGTATAGGTGGCACTAATGAGCACTGGTTGGTGGCCCTGATGGATGGCACTGATGGGCAGCACTGATCAGATGCACTGGCAGGTATCACTGATGGGCACATAGGAAATAAAAGGGCGGGTGTGGCCTATTTTCGCTCTCTCTGGACGCCATTCTGACCCTGCCAGTATGAGGTCTATGTGACAGGGAGTTAGAGTCTCAGCCCACACAGCAGAGAGCCGGAACCCGCAGCCTCAGAGGACAGCATCGCTATTGGAGCATAGCGGACCGGCCTGCATTCCAGATCATCTGGGTACACCTGCATTCCAGTTCACCAGGAGCTGCAGAGTGGCATGGCTGCGCCATTTCCACAGGACAAGACACAGAGAATTCCGCCTGGAACCCTCCATCCATCTGATGCCCATAGTGGTGAGAGGGCACAGCCCATTGTGATGGTTGATAACAGTATTGCTGAGTAATTCCTTTACAGACTGGCTGGTGATACTTGTAGTTCCATGGATGTGAATCTACTTCTTCAAAGACCTCACACAGCAGGCGCTTGGGGCCTATTCTTTTCCCCTGTGTTTTAAGCGCCAGTACTGTAAATATCTTCCTAATACAGTAAAAGAAGAACACCCATGTGGTAATATTCCTTCAGATAAAGCACAGACTAGCTCATCTTTGTTCTCCCTTTTCCTGCTTTGTATTACAAATTACACTGCAGTATAAACTACAGGCTAGCTGAAGATATCCGGAACTGAAGGAACACTTGTCATTTCTTCTTTGCTGTGCAAAACTACTTTGCATTGTTTTGCCTAATCATTGCACTACAACCAGGGATTTTTTCCTCAAACAATAGGTGCTGGAACTCAATCACGGCCCCCCAAAACCCCTCCCCCTACACACACCCATAAAATCACATCTAATAGTGGGTGTGGTCAGATTTCACAAACAGTAGAAGGGTCTTAAAGGGGCATTAAATATCAGAATTTCATTACATAGAGTGCAGAGTTCATGAGGGCTACACACAGAGTGCAGAGCTGTCACTTGTAAACACAGAAACCAGACTTCATACGTTGGCAGAATGGCATGGTTGCACAAATAGATGTATATATATGTAATGCTGTGACCCTGCCACGAGCTCCATGACCGGGCCCGCGGGACCTGCGGACTCGAAGTCCGCCGGTGTCCCACAATCGTGTCACGGATCTGAAGAACGGGAGATGTTAAAGTAAACACAACATCTCCACGTTCTGCCTAGTGACATGTCACTAATTGTCTGTTCCCTATCATCGGGAACAGCAATCGGTGATGTGTCATGGCAAGCCATGCCCCCTAACAGTTATAAGCACTCCCTAGGTCACACTTAACCCCTTCACTGCCAGTGGCATTTTTACAGTAATCAGTGCATTTTTTTAGCCTATTTTAAAGTGTCCTTTGTGTCCGCCATTATGTCGCAATCACGATAAAAATCGCTGATCGCCGCCATTACTAGTAAAAAAAAATCATAAATAAATGTCATAAAACTATCCCCTATTTTGTAGATGCTATAACGTTTGCACAAAACCAATCAATAAACGCTTATTGCGATTTGTTTACCAAAAATATGTAGAAGAATAAGTATCGGCTTAAACTGAAGAATTTTTTTTTCTTGTTATAGATTTTTGGGGGATATTTCTTATAGCAAAAAGTACAAAATGTTGCATTTTTTCCAAAATTGTCGCTCAAATACCACCAAAAGAAAGCTCTATTTGTGGGAAAAAAATGACGTCAATTTTGTCAGTTAAAGTGACGCAGTGCCGAATCACAAAAAGTGGCCTGGTCTTTGATCAGCCAAAATTTTCCGGGGCTAAAGTGGTTAAGTAAATAGAAGAAGTGGTATATAAAAAGATTAACATCCAAAAAAATATGGTCCCGATGCATGTTTCATAGTAAACTGTTAAAGTGATTGTAAACTATCACCTTGTAAAACAACCCATTCAGTTTAAAATAGAAATGAAAGGCAAAGATTTTTTGTATAGATATAAAAATAAATAAAATGTTTCCCTTTTTTTTTATTAATGATCACATTTACTAAAGGAAAATCCACTTTGCACTACAAGTGCACTTGAATTTGTACTGACAGTGCCCTTAGAAGTGCAGTCGCTGTAGATCCGAGGGGGGCATACAAGGAAAATAAAAAACAGCATTTTCGCTTGTACATGATTGGATGATAAAATCAGCAGAGCTTCCCCTCATTTCAAATCTGCCCCTCAGATTTACAGCGACTGCATTTCCAAGTGCACTTGGAAGCCTTTTGTAAATAACCCCCATAGTCTCTGTTCTCAGCTCCATAAGAGCTGGGGGAGGAGAAGCAGCAGTACACTGAGCTTGCTAGTGAATGGCTGTGCAGCGGGGGCGTGTCAGGACAAGTCTGATCACTAGAGCAGAGTACACAAGTTCCAAGCCTAGCTAGAGAACTGACCACAATGTGCTCTCCTGCTTAGTGAGATCAGTTTTTAATGGGAAAGCAAGGGGACTGAGTGAGTGAGTGAGTGAAAAACTTGTATAGCGCTACACATGCGAACTGAATCGCCTCAAGGCGCTTTCCATCTGGTGTCGTCCTAAACCTTCAGAAGGGGTTGGTCTTGACTAGTAGAAACACCAGGGATTTCACATAAAGGAAGCATACGAAGAGAACAGGATGCTTCTTCATACAAGTACAAGTACATAGCACATATGGGAAATATTACGTTTTTTTTTTCTTTGCTATATTGGTTGTCACCTCTGACCTAGTATTCAGGTGTATTTGAGTGCAGCAGTTCCAAATATTTCACCATATATACTAAGCATAATGTTTTGCTTTGTTGTAACTGCACAGTTTGGGGTTGTTGAGGGACAAATGGCTCCCAAAAATACCAGAAACAGAATAAAGGGAGGAGAATGGAAGGAATGGGATGCGGTGGGTTTCCTGGATGAGTATGTTATAATCAGCAATAAGTAATGCAAAGGTCAAAATGAGTGTTATGTCTCAAGGCCCCAATAAAGTTGTTACAAAGTCAGTTTCAATTCACGGCTGCCAAACTCTCTGGTATTTGCGAATTCTGTCATGCAAGGTTGCCTTAATCTTGGCATGGACCATTGCCTGGGTGATCCTATGTTTGTTGGCCAAGACTCAAAGAGCTGGGGTTTTCCATGACTTAGCTATTGTTTGCTTAGCAGGCATGGTGGTTACCAAAAATGTAAATTAAGTGTATCGCTTCCCCCATGAGGGCTGCTAATAGACTCTATAACCCATTGGCTACCTCGACTCTGCAAATCCTCTCTTACCTCTGACACCTTGGGTTCCATCCTGCAATGCTGCGATAGTAATGAGAAACTCACACAGTAGCACTGAACCACTCAGATATGTTTACTGAGATAAAATGAGCACAAAGAATGGCATGAATAAAACAGCTTTAGTTTAACAGAAGATAGATCTCATAACTGATATACAAAGGTGCTTGACAAAAATCTGCTACAAGACCTATGTGAACAGGTAGACAGAGAAACAAATACCCAACACTGTAACACATATATTGGGTACCTTTTCTCTGAGACCTCAGCACAGTTGTAGTCAGGGCTTTTTTTCAGGTGGAACTGAGTTCCACCCCCTCTGGCTCAGACCCTTAAGTTTGTGCGGCGGTCGGCAAGCAGTTAATGTACAATATCACTCCCTGTGAGTAGACGACTGTTGCTTGCACTTATTTGTTGTGCTATCTGTGTGATGTAATTTTCCATTTAATTTCTAAATAAAACATTTGACCAAGAAAAGCAATCCACCGTGGTGGGTGGTTTTTTAGAGAGCGGTAGAAGTGACAGGCATTCAGGCCTGACTGCCTGTTTTTTTTTACAGGGTTTTTTAATTAGAATACTGTGCTGCAACCTTGAGCTTAGAATTTGTCTCGTGGTTGTGGCACAGCCACATTCAGTTAGTGGGTTGCGTTCAGTGGTGGCACTGCCCATTGAATGCAGAAGGGGGTATAACAAGCAAAACATCATGGCTGTGGCATGTGCACAACTCAATCCAGCTGCCTTTGCAGCTCAAGGGGTAGACAATAAAACTGCAGCACAGGGGGCGTGGCCTAGACATGGCGGCGTGAAGACGTTTCTTTACAGGGCTCCTGGCCAGCGGCTTCCTTGCAGCAAAGACCTGACATACTACAGCACATTGACGGCATCCGCCCACAGCCTCAGACACCTGGGGACCCCGATCAGCCACCCGCCTGCTCTGAAAACCGGCATGGACCGCTACTTGCGGCAGCTTCAGCCGGCGGCCTCCACACCTGCAACAGCCAAGATGGCGCCGGCACGCCATGCAGCCCAGGACACAGCGGAGGTCCCGAGGGAGACTGACCTCCCACTACAGATTGCGGACGATCACTGCATGCTGCCCTTCTTGCCGCCCTGCGACCTCTCGCCCTGTCTTCCCAGATCCTTGGCAGCCTCTCCAGACAGGGAAGATACTCTGCACGGCTCCTCACTCGTGGCTTCAGCCCAGGGGACATGGAGGAGCAGATACAGCCACCCATGCATCAGACCACAGTGAGTTCACCCAAATGCATACAGCAATCACAGGGTCTCCCTCTCCATGCTTCATCTGAACAAAGACTGTGGGCTTTTTTGCAGCAGCTGCCCACTAGAAATGATTTGGAGTCACTTGTTCGGAGGATAGAGACAGCCTTGAAGGGTGAGATACAAGCTGTCAGAAAGGATGTAGCAGCACTAGACTCCAGGGTCACTGTAGTACAGCAGGGATAGGTTATAGTATCCCAGTCTGTACAAACCCTGCATACTTCCCAATTTGAACTTACTGAGCAAATCATACAGCTGCACTTACTTCCGGACGACCTGGAGAATCGCAGTCGCAGGCAAAACATCAGGCTGCGGGGTGCCCGAGAGTGTCCCACACTCAGAGCTGCGTTCCACGGTGACTAATGTCTTTAATCGGTACCTGGACTGGCCGTCAGACTTCAAGATTATCATTGACAGAGTTCATAGAACCCTGGGCCAACGATCTGAGCCTTCTGACAGACCTCTGCTGTTTACACTCCTTCACCCTCAAGGAAGACATACTGCAGCGGGCGTGGCAGGTGGGAGTCCTGGAATTTGATGGCGCAGCTGTCCACCTACTACCAGATGTCTCCAGGAAGACTCTTCTAATGCGACGATCGCTCAAACCACTTCTAGATGGTCTTGGAAGAAAGGTCTCACGTACAAGTGGGGACACCCATTTCACCTCATAGTCCTTAGGGGCCCGGATACCTTTTCTTTGCGCCACCCCTCGGAACTTCCAGGCTTGTTCACCTTTGCCAATCTGGATCCGTTTCCAGTACCCAACTAGCTGCTGATGGTCATCTCCAGGGATCCACCGCGCCAAGCTCCCCCGAGGAGACCACAGAGGGCTCACTATATTCGCCATGGCCGTGGGAACCAGTCTCAAGCTAGGCGGGCGGGCAACCCCCACCCACATCCCCCGAAATGAGAAGGCGGCGGGCTGATACTGTTCTACATACGCAGACTGTGGACTTCTACCAGATAAGCATTACTCTTTTCCTGTTTTTTAGGTTGATTTTTGTTTAACTATTCTTATCCATGGGAGATAACCGGGAACAGTATGTTTCTGGCCTATAACCTGGGGGCCTTTTTGTTTTGCCATTTAGTTTTTTCCTGGTCCGCGGATGCCTGACGGCCTCTTATATGTACCAACCACCTCACACAAATGATGACGGGCCTCTTACTCTTCTCAGTCCCAGTACAATGCTTACTACTGTTAACTTTGACCTATTACCTCCACATTGGTATACCCCGAATGTCCTGATAGAACACTGGTCCTTAGACCATGCACAGGAGCAATTGCTCCCCCCCATCTTTTTTTTTTGGGGGGGGGGGTGTTCTATGGCTTACCACAGCCGAGCTTGGAGGGTGGGAACGGTGAGGAGGAAGCGGCTGCTTGTGGTTGGTTCCGCGGACTGACATCTCATTACCTGCCTCAGGGATCTGTCGTAATGGTTCCGTTATTCTTTATGATGTTGCACATTTGTATATGCATATATTTAGTGATATATATACAGTATATATATATATTTTCAGGGGTACTTAAATGATTGCATACGTATGTAATCCCTTAACTAACTATAACCTTGCCTTTAACTTGTTGTGGGTTATACATTTTGTTTACGGTCTTCCAGGTGCTGGTGGGTTGCCGTGGCCTTGCCTCGGGGTGGGCCCAGCTGGTACGCCGTGCCTAGATTTGGGCGCCGTGTGACTGGGCCGCCCAGGATTGGGACGCGGGACCGGTGATGTCTATGGCTATGACTCAATACTGGGCCGCTACCTTATGACTTCGGACTGTGGGTCCATTATTAACAAGTTTTACTTTACTGTTTTTTATATATATATATATATATATATATATATATATATATATATATATATATATGTATATGTATATGTATATATATATATATATATATATATATATATATATGCTGGGTGTCTTTTGTTGTCGTTTGCCGGGCAATAATGATGCCTTACCTACACGACCACAAAAGCTGCGGGGGCTCCAATGGTCGGGGCCCAGAACTTAGCTGTGCCTTACTACTCCCCGCACTAGGCACACTCTGCCCTGGTGGCGGTAGCTCCTCTCTGCGGAGTCTATAAAATGTTGACTAGATCTCTTTTTCTCTTTTTTCTTTTCTCTCTTTTACATTTTTTCATCTTTTTTTTTTTTCTCCCTCCCCTTACCCCCCTCCTTTACAACCCGGGAGTCAACGCAAGTTGACACCAAAATCAGACAACATGTCTGTTAAGATCCTCTCGTGGAACATAAAGGGGCTGAATTCCCCGGAGAAGTGCACTAGTTGTCTCGCCGAGCTATGGAGACAGAGGGCTCAAATTGCATTTCTCCAAGAGACTCACTTTAGAGCAGACAAGATACCCAAACTAACGAACAAACACTTTCCAACGGCCTATCATAGTCCGTCTTTATCCTCCAAATCCAAAGGAACTAGTATACTAATTTCTAAGTCCCTCCACTGGCAATTTCTCGATGAGTGACGCGACCACGATGGCAGATTCCTGCTCATAAAGGGAAAGATATATTCTCAGACCTTCACTCTTGCGAACATCTACCTCCCGAATTCCAACCCTCTCCCCACCCTTGAGGCCTTCCTGTCCACCCTTGACTCCTTTCTCGAAGAAACCCTAGTTTTGGGAGGGGATTTTTAACTTAACACTGGATCCTCACAAAGACTCCTCCTCAAACCTGTCCTCCCTCCCAAGGGGAACCAGACTTCATTTAAAAGATCTTCTACACTGACATCAACTAGTCGATATCTGGAGAATAGTGCACCCACAAGAACGGGATTATACCTTCCATTCTGCCGTTCATGAGTCCTACTCCAGAATTGACCTTTTTTTCCTAAAGCACTCGGCTATTCCCATGGTTACTAAGATGTATATAGGCCACATAGCACGCCCCAATTCTGTTGGAACTGGCTATTTCACAAGCATCTCCCAGAACATCCACGTGGCGACTGAACGAGGCGCTCCTCAAGGATCCTGAAATTGCCGCAAATGTCCTCAGGGAACTTAAGTCCTACCTTTCTGTCAATACTGACTCGGTGGATAACCCTGCCACGGTATGGTCGGCACACAAGTGCTTCATCAAAGGCATACTAATCAAACACGGTCACGCGGCCAAACAACGTCGCATTAAAACCTTGAATGACCTCCTAGCACAACTTCACGCATTGGAACGCCAACATAAGAACCGGCCAGATGGGGCTACTGAAGCGGAATTGCTACAACTTCGGGAAGCCATACGGGATCATTCTATGTACGAGGCGAAACATGTGCTGCTGAAGGCCCGTCGCTCTTTTTATGAATACTACGACAAATGCGGCCGGCTATTGGCCAACACCTTACGTGCCAAGCGCTCCCAAACGTATGTACCCGCTCTCCTCATGTCCTCGGGCTCCAGAGTCCATTCATCTCCAGAACTAGCGGATACTTTATACTCCAAATTGTATAACTTGGATCCAGTTTCCGCATCTCGGTCATTACCCCAAAACACCCTGGATATTCGCAATTATCTGCGTGAAATTGACCTCCCTACGCTGACGACGAAGGAACGAGAGGACTTGTCTAAACACATTACCGCAGAGGAATTCGTAGTCGCAATAGCTGACACCCAGCCTGGTAAGGCTCCCGGTCCAGACGGATTTACTCTCCTCTACTACAAAATGTATCAGGACACTTAGGCACCTTCCTTTCTTGCGGCCTTTAATGCTGAGAGCGACAGACACAACCTTCTGGCGGACATGCTGCGCGCCTCTATATCTGTGATCCCTAAGCCGGGTAAAGACCCACTATTATGTGCCAGTTACAGGCCCATTTTGCTTTTGAATTGCGATATGAAGCTCTTCACTAAAATCCTTGCCTCTAGGATGAATACTTTGCTTTCACGGAACAGACCAAGTTGGCTTTATCCAGTCCAGAGAGGCCAGGGACAACACTATACGGACACTGAACATCATCGATAAAGCAAAGCGTTCCAGAATGCCCCTGCTGCTCCTGTCCATGGATGCCGAGAAGGCTTTTGACAGGGTGGACTGGTCTTTTCTCTGGGAGACGCTTAAATTTGTGGGTATTACAGACTCTATCCTGTCATGGATATCGGCCATCTATGATAATCCCTCAGCGACTGTTCGAGTAAATGGCTACGATTCCAGTCCTTTTCATATCTCGAACGGCACCAAACAGGGTTGCCCCCTCTCCCCACTGTTGTTCGTCCTTTCCTTGGAACCTTTCCTGCGCCACATCAGAGGCAATCAGTCTATCAGAGGCATCCAGTCGGGCCAATGTCACAAAGTTGCGGCATATGCTGATGACCTTTTATTTTACATTACCGAGCCCCTCACCTCTTTACCTTCTCTGTTACAGGAGCTGAAGCGTTACGGCACCCTGTCTAATTTTAAGGTAAACTTACAGAAATCAGAGGCCCTAAGCGTTTCCTTTTTGGATTCTACAATTTCTAACCTAAGCCCTTCTTTCCCGTTCAGGTGGGCTGCCGGCTCAATCCAATACCTGGGAACGAAAATCTCTGCTAAATTACAAGACATTGTTGCCCTCAACTTCCAGCCCCTTTTATCTACTCTTGCGGCTGATCTTGGGTGATGGGATTCTCTGGCCCTCTCCTGGTTCGGCCGTTGCAATGTACTAAAAATGAATGCAATGCCCAGACTTCTGTATTTATTGTATTGTATTGTATTTACTGCCCGTCAGGATCCCTCAGACATTTTTCCACGCCGTACGTTCCATATTCATCAGATTCATATGGCGCGGCAAACATCCGCGTCTCGGCAGAGCACTCCTACTACGACCAAAGAACAGGGGTGGTCTTGGATTCCCAGATCCAGCCCTGTACTATACGGCGGCTCATATGACCAGGGTCGTGGATTGGTGTCGTCACAGTGATTTGAAGCTCTGGGTGTCACTGGAAAGAGAGGCAGCCAGGGCACCCCTTGTGGGACTTCCATGGGCGGGGAATACTCTTGCAGCACACCTTGCTACCCACCCACTGATTGGGCCTACTCTCATGGAACTGAAAAAGTTATTTCACTTAGCCTCATTGAAAAATTTTCCATCCCCACTGACGCCAATTATTGGTCATCCGGATTTTATACCAGGCCTTACCGATCCGTCTTTTATCTCACAAGCCCCACAGGGTCTCATGAGGGCTTCCTCGTTCCTGCGTCCCACGGGTTGGCTCACTACAGAGAACTTGTTTTCAGGCCAGGCCCCACTCTCAACAGACCGCTGGAGGGTCAACCAACTATCTCACTTTCTCAGTTCACTGCCCAAGTCAGCCCACTTCTTTAGAAGGCTTCACCCTTTCGAGGAACTCTAGAGGAACTTATCTACCTCCTACAAATCCTTGTTAGGTTTCCACGCCACTGAAGACCCCCCATTCTTAGCTAAATGGGAAAGAGACTTGCATGTCACTTTCACAGAACCCCAAAAAGACTGCATACTCTTTTTCGCACAGAAATCTTCTCTATGCAGCAAATATCAAGAGACCACATATAAAATAGTGACTCGCTGGTACAGGACTCCTTCTGTACTGGCTCGGATATTTCCTCTACAATCTGACCGATGGCCTGGCGTTGTGGCCTACACCCAGGCATGCTACTGCATATTTTTTGGGACTGCCTGGTGCTCCAAACTTTTTGGCAACCGGTACTTAAGCTCATACAGAAACTCACGGATGTCCCCCTTCAGGATAACCCGGCTGCGGTCCTCCTTAACCTTACCCCCCTATCAAGGAAAAGTTACCATAAATCCCTCCTCAAACATCTCCTTAATGCTGCCCGGGCCAGCATCCCACCTCTCTGGGAACAACAGTCTGCGCCCACGGCGGCCCAATGGTTCGCAAGGGTGAGGGACATTGAGCAAATGGAAGATCTGACCTCTGCGATGTGAGACAAGTCAGAGGAACATAGGTCCAGATGGATTCACTGGAACCTCTTTCGCTTCTCTGGCGAATTCACCCAATACATGGCTGGATCCACTGTATAGGATCCCCAGCGCCAGTTCAGCGTTAACGATCTGGGCTCCCGGGGGTAATTGCCCCTCCTCTCCTGTCACCCCCCCTCCCCCTTTATTTTTTTCTCTCTCTCTGTTTTCTTTTCTTTCTTCTCCTCTTTCTTCCTTATAGTTTCTCTCAATGCAAAAAAGAAACAAAATGTGATGAGCACGGGTGTTTAGATTTACCCTGTATTAGACTTCAGCGAGTAGTAGGACTCTGACTGAATGGTGATTCTTTTTTTTAATCCAAAATAAAAGTTTATTGAAGCACCAGCAGAAACTTACATACATCGAGATTACTTTCAATCATAGATCATTGAACAGCGATCCATTACACATTTCAGTTTTGATAAACCATAACCTTACATCATCAACAAATATGTCGAAATCCAGTCCAATCCAGTCCCAGCCCCACCCGGCCATCCCCTCCCCGCATAAATGATTCTCCCGTCCCTTAGACCAATCTCATTGACACTACAGAAATCAAGTTGGATTGCTCAAACCGAGTAACCTACCCGTGACCAGGTCCACCGGTGCCAAGCCCGGTACATCCAGCCACCTGCCCCATAGCTTCTCGAACTTCTGGGAGCACCCTCTATGTTGGTATATCACTTTCTCTTTGCGCAGCATTTCCCCCAATAGATTGATCCATTCCCTCAGACTGGGAGGCTCCTCCGCTATCCAGTGAGACATTATGAGTTTGCGGGCCATAAATAGAGATCTAATGACCGCCACTTTAGTGCCTTCCTCCCATTCCAGTTCATCTAATATAAGGAGCAAGCAATGTTTTGGATCAATAGGCAGCGTTATCTGGAACACCCTGTTAATGGTGTCCACTACGCCCACCCAATACGGGTGAAGCTTCGGGCATCTCCACAGTAGGTGAATCAGGTCACCATGGTCTCTCTTACACCTGGTGCACAACGGGGTGGGTCGTAACCCCATAGCAAACAGTCTGTGGGGGGTGTAGTACACTCTCAATAGTAGGTATAATTGTGACACCTTATGGGATACATTCAGCTAGCAGATTGGTACCGCCTGTAGAGCCTCATCCCACTGTTCACCATCCATCGGGCCCACGTCCCCCTCCCACTTGGCTCTCACTCTCAACGGGTGTTTGGTCATGAAACTGTGTAACAACATGTTATAACATTGCAATATGAAACCCTTGGTAGAAGCCGCCCCTGCAATCAGATTAAACAAAGGGGTAGGGGAGGGGAGCCACTCCGAAGCGTCACCCTGGGCCTGCACTGCATGTCTAAGTTGCATGTAATAGAACTGCATTGATAGTGGTAGCTGAAAAAGATCCCGCAGAGTCTCAAATGAGAGTAGATTCCCGTTGCGAAATATCTGCCCCAGATGGGTTATCCCATGTCTCTTCCAAAGTGCCCCATGCTGTAGCTTGGCTAACTCAGGATATGAGTCATTCGACCAGATGGGGCTATATTCCGTGTACCCTGTTACTCCCTGCAAACACCTAGCTTTGTTCCATACTTTTTGCATAAGGTTATAGGTAGGGTATTGTTTGTTTGACTTTCCAAAGGCCAGCGCTTCCAGGGCAGGTGCTACCGACTCCCTCCCAACTGTATGGAGCATCACCATCTCAGAGGAACCTCCTCCCTCCCCCTCCCTCCTCTCCCCAGTGCGAACCACGCCTACCAGCTGTTGCAGCTGAGCGGCTATATAGTATAACCAGGGATTAGGGAGGGCGAGCCCTCCCTCATCCTTCGGGCACTGGAGATGTTCCAGCTTAATCCTGGGGGTACGGTTTTTCCAGATAAGTGAGCGAAACAGGGCGTTGACAATCCTGAATACCTTCAAGGTCACCACTGTGGGGGTATTATGAAGGACATAGAGCAGCTGGGGCATAAGGATCATTTTGATCAGGTTTACCCTACCGGCTACCAACAGGCCTAGAGAATTCCACGTTTTAATACGGTCACAACATTTTTGCAACAGCGGGGACACATTGAGTCTTTCATACTCACATATCCTGGGCGTTACCTGGATACCCAGATATCTGAATGAGGTAGACAGGGGCACCGTGGAAGAGGTCGGGGGGGCCCCTTCGTCAATAAGCATCAGCGAGGACTTAGTCCAATTTATCTGCAGTCCTGAAAATCTACCGAATTCCCGTATCACAGTCATGGCCCCCGTCAGTGAGCCCTCTACGTCTCCTAGCAAAGTCATGGTATCGTCCGCATACAGCATTATTTTTTCCTGTCTGTCTCCGTACTTGAACCCCACTACCTCCTGGCTGGCTCTAATTTTAATTGCAAGTGGTTCTATCGCCAAGGCGAACAACAGAGGTGACAGTGGGCACCCCTGTCGCGTGCCTCTCCCCAAAGAAAAAGTGTGCGATACCACCCCCGACGACTGGATGGCTGCCCTCGGGTTGAAGTACAATAAGCGAACCCAGGAAATAAAGGATTCCCCAAACCCAAACCTCTCAAGAACCTCCCATAGATACTCCCACTCAACGCTATCGAAGGCCTTCATAGCGTCCAGTGAGAGCAAGGCCCTCTGTCCCACATTATCTGCCGGGGATTGCATATTCAGGTATAGCCTACGCAAGTTGACAGCCGTCGACTTGTTAGGCCCCATACACACGATAGAATCCATCCGCTGAAAAATCCCAGCGAATGGTTTTCAGCGGATAGATCCTATGGTGTGTACACTCCAGCGGATCTGTTTCCGCGGATATTTATCCCCTGGGATGGATTTACAGCAGATAAATATTTGCTGACATGCTAAACAAATCTATCCGCTGGAATCCATCCCAACGGATGGATCCGCTGGTCTGTATAGACTCACCGGATCCATCCGTCCGAAGGGATCCCCCGCATGCGTCGTAATGATTCGACGCATGCGTGGAATTCCTTATATGACAGCGTCGCGCACGTCGCCGCGTCATAATCGCGGCGACGGCGCGACACGTCATCGCCAGAGGATTTCGGCGCGGATTTCAATGCGATGGTGAGTACACTCCATCGCATGGAAATCCGCACAAATCCTCGAGAGGATTTATCCGCGGAAACGGTCCGCTGGACCGTATTCGCGGATAAATCCTCTCATGTGTATGGGGCCTAAGGCATGAAACCAGCCTGGTCTGAATGGACCAAACTAGTAATGACCCCATTCAGCCTGATCGCTAACATTTTGGCCAACAGCTTAATGTCACTCTGGAGTAACAATATCGGCCTGTAGGAGCCCGGATCCAACGGGTCCTTGCCGGGCTTTAGTATCAATACAATGTTAGCCGTAGTCATAGAAGCAGGTAAAATCTGTCTTTCCCTGGCCGCATTAAACACCGCTAAAAGTTTCGGTAGGAGAATACCCGCATAGCGCTTGTATACTTCAATGGGCAATCCGTCTGCCCCTGGTGCCTTACAATTAGGGAACTCGGCCAGTGCTGTCTGCAGCTCCTCTAAAGTAAAGGGGACGTCCAAGGCCCTCCGCTGCCCATTACCCAACCTGGGGAAGTCAATGTCTTCTAAGTAGGTCAAGAGTTCTGTTCGGGTAGATAGTTCCGTCGGGAGGTACAAATTCTTGTAGAATCTGGCCAGTTCCGCCAAGACTAGGTCCGGGGAGTTCACTATTTTGCCCTCTTTGTTTTTAATAGCTCCAATACTGGGGGACCTCTGCTGGGAGTTAGCTATTCTGGCTAGCATACGTCCTGTACTTTCACCCTCCTCAAAGTAAGCCAGTCTAGAGAAGAATAACTTATTTTCTGCCTTGGAGGCCAGCGGCCGCTCATAGCTGAATGGTGATTCTTACCCACATGCAACGGTTTTGCATGGTCATTATTTCTCATATGTTCATTGCAATTTATCGGTAATGTAAAGTTGCTTTTATACTTGTTTCTGTGTCTTATCTTTAAATAAAAAAAATAAAAAACTGCAGCACAACCACCTAATTTTACCATCTCCCCTCCCCTCTCCAACTGTAAACGTAAATGATGACCTCTAAGATAGAATGGTGACTAGTGCCTATTTTTTAAAAGCAGTTAGAAAAAGCCCTCACCAACCTCTCTAGCTGAAGACACTATGGAGCAATTTACCCTTAGACATGTGCGATTTGTTTGCAATTTATCGGTAATGTGAAGTTGCTTTTATACTTGTTTCTGTGTCTTATCTTTAAATAAAAAAAATAAAAAACTGCAGCACAACCACCTAATTTTACCATCTCCCCTCTCCAACTGTAAACGTAAATTATGACCTCTAAGATAGAATGGTGACTAGTGCCTATTTGTGAAAAGCAGTTAGAAAAAGCCCTCACCAACCTCTCTAGCTGAAGACACTATGGAGCAATTTACCCTTAGACATGTGCGATTTGTTTTCGTGACGATTAGAAATTTGCAGGAAATCTTCGTTCTTTGGAGATTCGGATGTATCTGAGTTTCCGAATCACAATAGTAACAAATTTAAAATCCATCTAAACAAAACAAATTATCCAAATTTGAAAATGAATTCATATTTGAAAATGTATCTGTATTCGAAAATTAAATCAAATTTGCAACTGAATTTGATTTGGAAAATTAATCGGAATTTCGAAAATGTATTCAAAGTCAAAATGGAAACATATTGCAACAAATAAAGTAAGGTATAAAGGTGAAATAAAAGGATGCTTTATAAAATAGAATACAAAATAAAATAATAGAATAAAATAAAATAGAATACAAAATAAAATAATAGAATAGCACAGAATAAAAGAGAATATGATAGAAAATAAAAGAATACAATAAAATAAAATCGAATAAAACAGAATATAATAAAAAATAATAGACTAGAGTAAAAAAGAATACAAAAGAATAAAATAGAACATTTTATTGAATAGAGTAGAAACAAAATTAGAATAGAATAGAATAAAAAAAATTGAACAAAAACAGGACAGCATTCTTTTGAATAAATTAGAATTTCAAATAAATTAGAATTTTGATTCGATCGGAAAATAACAAATATATCCAATTAATCCGAATATGCGAAACAAATTACAAAAACAAATAATTCTACTATAGTGAATATGATAAAATAAAATGATTAACTTAATGAATGAATCCGAAACAAAATTCATTTTTCATTTTTTTCCTGCATCTTCTTTGTCTTTACAATAGAGATCAGAGGGCTGACAGGCTGACACTTCACTACTGGAAGGGGAAAGCAGAATGCACTGAGCTGTTTTTTAACACAACAGCCATAGAAAGAACTTTCAGAGAGCTTTCCACCTGCTGGCTGTAAGTGGTAAATATGAAATACACATGTGCAATATTTTCTATTAAATGAAAAACAACAATTTTAAATGTCATTCTTTAGTACTGAACATAAAGTAAAACACATATTTAAACAATATTCCCATTAATAAATGTTTTATTTTAGCGTTTAGCAAACACAAAATAATTTAGAAGTTAAACTGGACCTTTCATAAACTTTACAAATCTGAACAAACAAAATCCTGACATATCACAATATATATTAGCAGTATAATTTTGCAGAAAAACTCTGTCTTTTAACTTAACGAGTCTCCCTTGAGCTCCAGTCCAGCGACAATGTCTAGGCTGCAATCATGTCATCAGGTAGGAGGAAGCCGATCATAGATGGAGCCGACTGCAGGAAAGAAAATCGCTTGATTCCCTCATCACCACAATCCGTGTTCTCCTGGTGCGAGGGCTGGAGCCGTCCCGGCGGGGAGAACACGCACTGATTATTTCTAGTAGCTATAGCCAACGGCAATAATTGCATTAAAAATACAACGGGCTGGTTGTACCCAAGTTGATAGATTGAGGGGAGCACCAGGGAAGCAGAGGATGGTGTAGCGTGACTTCTACAGTGACACTGATTAACAGCTATTGTTTGTAGTCTTCATTTGAGGTTTTAATCGTGGACAGTATGCCTGAGAACAGATAACTACTGATGTACTGTCTCTTTAGATAACCCAAATTGTTCTGGGAATCCTTTGACATGTATTACATGTTTATCAGCTAGCAGAGACTAGATAGATTAACCTTTTTACAACGTAGCTGTTGTTTGTGGGCTTCTTCTGAAGTTTCATTTAGAGACAGCATGCTTGAATAGAGATTACTACTGCTGTGCTGTCTCTTTAGATAACCTATGGTGCTCTGGGAATTCTTGATATGTATAAAATGATCATTTGTAAATCATATATACAGGTATATAAGCAGGTATATAAGCATTGACCTACTTATGCAGTCATTATAGCATTCCAAAACCTCAACAGATACATTAAGACAGTAATGGCTAGGCTTGCATGCCTTAAGTTATAATGCAAAGAATTGTCTAAAACAAATATTTAAAAAAACTGGTAGCCACCAGCATTGCCAAGATGGTGGCTAATACAGGTTCTCTTCTTCCACTTCTTCCACTTCCACTGTAACCCGGAGTGGGTTCTGAAATAAAAAAAATGGCAGGCATATCAGAGGTTTTGTACTGTATAACAATGCATCCTTAAAGCATTACTGTGCTTTTCTACAACTATCCTTTTTAACCATGCCCTCCCAAGTTTTAGGCTGGCCATAGATGCCTCGTTCTTTTTCGAAAAACAAGAAAAAAACAAACAAACGCATTCCCTCATCCAAACATTTAAGGTGGATAGATGAATCCTCTCTGCTGTGCCATTGTATTCTGACAGCAGGACTTCTCAATAGGCTGCAACCGGCTGATAGACAAAGGTTTTCCAACAGTCAATCGGGTAAATTGCATTCCATCTATGGGCAGCTTTATACTCAACTGTCCACCAGCCTGTCAGACCCACAATGTGTAAGCCATGGAGAATTGCACTGCCCCCACAATAATCTTTTCTGATTAGTTATAAATACTTTTGTGCTTTTAAGAAAAATATGTCATTCATTCCTATGGAAAGGCCACCTAGCACGTAGTCCAATGACACCAGACCTCTTCATAGAGATACATGGGATTTGTCCACAAACGTAGAAGATTTTGAGATGGTCTGGGAGAGTTTTTAACAGAGGCTGAGCAGTTCTCAGCGGGGCCATACAGAATAGGTATGTCAGGATCAGGAATAGTTGTGTATAGGACACTGGAGGGGGAGGAGTGGTATAAGGGGGCAATATAGATGGTAAGGAGAAGAGTGGTGGTGCAGGTGGCGTCGCTGTAGGGGAAGAAGAATGATACGGGTGAAGATGATACATTAGAAGGAGATGAGAAGTACAAATGGGAGCACTGAATGGAAAGCAGAGAGGAGCCGTACATGTGGGGATACTAGAGGAAGAGGAGAGAGGAAAAGTAAAGGTTGAGAATTCTCACGGTCAAGAAGAGAAGCAGTACAGGTGAGGGGAAGGTAAGGAGTGGTACAGGTGAGGACACTAGAAAGGAAGGAGAGGAGTGGTACAGGTGAGGACACTAGAGGGGAAGGAGAGGAGTGGTACAGGTGAGGACACTGGAGAGGAAAAAGATGAGTGGTACAGGTGAGGACACTAGAGGTGAAGGAGGGGAGTGGTACAGGTGAGGACACTAGAGGGGAAGGAAGGGAGTGGTACAAGTGAGGACACTGGAGAGGAAGGAGATGAGTGGTACAAGTGAGGACACTAGAGGGGAAGGAGGGGAGTGGTACAGGTGAGGACACTAGAGGGGAAGGAGAGGAGTGGTACAGGTGAGGACACTAGAGGGGAAGGAGGGGAGTGGTACAGGTGAGGACACTAGAGGGGAAGGAGGGGAGTGGTACAGGTGAGGACACTAGAGGGGAAGGAGAGGAGTGGTACAGGTGAGGACACTAGAGGGGAAGGAGGGGAGTGGTACAGGTGAGGACACTAGAGGGGAAGGAAAGGAGTGGTACAGATGAGGACACTAGAGGGGAAGGTGAGGAGTGGTACAGGTGAGGACACTAGAGGGGAAGGAGAGGAGTGGTACAGGTGAGGACACTAGAGCGGAAGGAGGGGAGTGGTACAGGTGAGGACACTAGAGGGGAAGGAGAGAAGCAGTACAGGTGAGAACACTAGAGGGGAAGATGAGGAGTGGTACAGGTGAGGACACTATAGGGGAAGGAGAGGAGTGGTACAGGTGGGGACACTAGAGGGGAAGGAGAGGAGTGGTACAGGTGAGGACACTAGAGGGGAAGGAGAGAAGCAGTATACTGTAAGTGAGGACACTAGAGGGGAAGGAGTGGAGTGGTACAGGTGAGGACACTAGAGGGGAAGGAGAGAAGCAGTATACTGTAAGTGAGGACACTAGAGGGGAAGGAGAGGAGTGGTACAGGTGAGGACACTAGAGGGGAAGAAGGGGAGTGGTACAGGTGAGAACACTGGAGATGAAGACGAGAAGCAGTACAGGTGAGGACACTAAGTAGAGAACATTGCATGACTTTGATAAGGGAAAGTATATTTTGAGAGGAAGATGGCATAACTCTTTAACTTACTTTGAATATTAATCTTTTTAGGCAAACTTTTGATTTTAAACTGAGCCTCACAAGTGAACTCTTTCTCATGCATGTCTTTGGTGACCTCCACAATACAGGTTACATTTGGGTTGTTGCCTGTCTGAAAGGTGCAGCTTTTGAATGTCACGTTGGCCACGATGGTTAAATTAACATCCAAGCAGTTGGTGCAGGGCAGTGTGCACGTGATGGCTGCATCCTCATCCTCAGAAATATTTTTTGGCAAATTCAACACAGGAACTGGAGCATTACCTAATGAAAGAAAGAGTTCCATTGTCAGAATATGTCACAAGATTTCAAGGTTGGGTTTTCCATTATATAGAGAAATGGCAGAGAGAAAAGGAAGTGCTGGTTAGATTTCAAACCTGTTCATGTAAGATTGGTATTCTGTAAAGGAGTTTTCATTTTCAAGTAAAAGCTTGGCATCGCCGCTTAGTTAAGGATTGGCTAAGGCTCGGCTGCTCTAGTCCTTCAAAAGGAACTGCGTTCCTGCTGTGAAAAAGGTGCAGGGATGCCGTTCCCGTAGGACTTGAGCTCTGAATGTAAGTATGCACATCAAATACCTGAGGGATCACTCCAGAAGTGGAGAATCGTTGTAGAAGTTAGCCCTAAAACGCTAAGGTGTGAACCTAGTGTAAAATTGATCTCTAGGCAAAAAGCTAAATACACAGATGAAATACATATATGGGAGCTTATTTACCTGCCAAATATTTCGCATTTCTGTCCATTCAACTCAGGGATTTATCAAGTTCTGCTAGATTGTACAGTCAAGCTGGTGACCTAAAGCCCAATACACACTATTAGATTTTCTGCAGATTTTTGTGTCGGTTTACCAAAACCATATAATATGAGGTCAAACCTTAAGAATTTCAATTTTTATGCAATCAGGCAGGCCCTTGCACCACATGGTTTTGGTATGCCAGAACTGTTGGGGTTAAAAGAGTATATATATAAGGCCTGTATATCGAATATTTTTCATATATATGCTATGAACATGACCAAAGCCATTTTGTCTTTCATTTTATTTTTAAGAGGGTAAACTAAGTTCACTGGGCCAGATTCACAAAAGAGATACGACGGCGTATCTCCTGATACGCCGTCGTATCTCTGTTTCTATCTATGTGACTGATTCATAGAATCAGTTACGCATAGATATCCCTAAGATCCGACAGGTGTAATTGTTTTACACTGTCGGATCTTAGGATGCAGTACCGCGGCCGCCGCTGGGGGGAGTTTGCTTCGTAAACCAGCGTCGGATATGCAAATTAGCAGTTACGGCGATCCACGACGGTTTTTGGTGCCTTAACTTTACACAGCCCATGTTAAAGTATGGCCGTCGTTCCCGCGTCGAAATTTAAAAAATAACGTTGTTTGCGTAAGCCGTCGGGGTATACGGAATTACGCTGCGTGCGTCGCCGTTCGAAAAAAATGACGTCACGGCGCGCAAAGCACAACGGGAATTGCGAAACGGAGCATGCGCAGTCGGTCCGGCGTGGGAGCGCGCCTAATTTAAATGGCACACGCCCATTTGAATTGGCCCGCTTTGTGCCGGAGGCCGCGGGCGTAGTTTTCATTGCAAGTGCTTTGTGAATCAGGCACTTTCGATGAAAACTTGCGGCGGTGTAACTACGATACGTTACGCCGCCGCGATTCTACGTGAATCTGGCCCACTGTCTCTAAAGAAGAGGTTTTTCTTTTGTAAGAGAGTTTTAGGCTCCTTGTCTTTCATAGGTTATTAATTCTAGAGCCTTTGACACATATAGATAAGGGAAGATTCTACAGGCAACGTATAGATTAGAAAATCGTTTTTCAGGTGAGCTTACAAACCTAATTGGTATTTCCAGAATTGAGCCACGAAACAAGAGGGCTTATTTACAAATGAAGCTATTGTATTATATATTTTAAATAATAATGTTTCTTTCATAATATTATATGTATTGTTTGGATAATCATAAAACCCATCAATATATATATTATTATGATAAGGGTTACAAATATGAGATCCTATGAAAAGTTTGAAAGTATTAGAAACTGTATTTGTCAAATAATACACAGGGTTAAATTCCAATGATCTGAGTTTCTAGAAATGTAACAACCCCAGCTAATTGTGTGGGGTATATTTTCTCATACACATATATCTAAGCTGGATTTTGGAAGGCGAGTGGGGTGTTGAGATCTTGATAACGCAGAGATGTAGGCGTGTCAAAAGAAGTCCGTAGGAACACCTAACTGATACTTCTCAAAACCAAAGTTTCTTAGACCACTGGTAAAGTATAAATTTTCTATTTTATGTTTTGGTAGTTGAATTGTTTTTGACATACAAAACAAAACCATTTAAAGCGGAGGTCCACCAGTTTTTTTTTTAAAGCCAGCAGCTACAAATACTGCAGCTGTTGACTTTTAAAAAATGGTCACTTACCTGTCCAGCGCACCCGCGATGTCAGCAGACGAGGACAAGCAATTGCTCGGTCCTCGGCTGCTTCCGCCGCCATCCTCGGTGAGGGAATCAAGAAGTGAAGCCTTGCAGGTTGACTGCCCGATTCCCTACTGCGCATGCGCGAGGATCGCGGCGCGCCGTCACTGGTCCCTACTCTCTCCCGGGAACAGTGTTTCCCAAAAGACAGGTATCTGCACCCCCTCCCCCCTGAAAGGTGCCAAATGTGACACCGGAGGGGGGGAGGGATCCAAAAAGCTGAGGTTCACTTTTTGTGTGAACCTCGGCTTTAATATTTTTGTCTGTCTTTACAAAGCTAAGACCAATATGTGTTTAGAAATAGATTCATTCTAAATTTAAAATGAAGTCTTGTTTGGATTATCAAGCCATGTGTACAGTATAACATTTTGCCTGTGCCTTCTAAAGTGTAAGGCCTCGTACACACAACCAGTTTCCTCGGCAGAATCCATCAAGAAACTTGGTGGGAGAGCTTTTTTGCCGAGGAAAACGGTCGTGTGTACATTTTTCATCGAGGAAACTGTCGAGGAACTCGACGAGCAAAAAAGAGAGCAAGTTCTCTTTTTCCTCGACGGGAGTCTCAATTTGCTCATCGAGTTCCTCGTCGGGCTGGTTTCCGACGAGAAACTCGAGCGTGTGTATGCTTAGAAACCCGTGCTTACTAGAATAAAGTATGAGACGGGAGTAAAAGTAGCATTTGTAATGGAGATAACACATTTTTCAAGCTGTAACAGACTGAAAAGTGCAAATCGTCTCTTACCAAACTTTTACTTAACACGCAGTAACATGAGATTAGCAAAACCAGCCCCAAGGGTTGTGCCAGTGGAATCGAACTTCCCCTGCCGTTGTATGTGTTGTACGTCACCGCGTTTGAGAACGAGGAGATTTTGTCTTGACAGTGTGTACGCAAAGCAATCTTGTCGAGTTCCTCGACAAGCCTAACAAGGAACTCGTCAAGGAAAACGATGTGTCTCGCCCGACGAGTTACTCGATCGTGTGTACAAGGCCTTAGTTGGAAGGTATGTTTGTTTTGAGAAGGAATCACCGTGCTAAACTAAACACCATTTGCTTACACAAGTCTGTGAAGCCACGGAAAGCTATTCACTAAGTTACCAAGTCTAAAATTTACCAAGTTATCATCCAAGTACTGAAATGGGTGGTATTTTGTAATAAGAGCTTGCGTAGAAATGTGAATATCATCTGTATCATCATAATTCTTCGATATTTAAAAGTATATCCAATTTTTTTGTATTATCACAAAATATACCTGATTAATTTTACACTGTATTTTTAGTTAATAAATATATATATTTTAAGCATATCATTTGTGGCACTTGTCTTTAAAATAGCACGGATATACAAACTTGAATTACTTGTTTGTATTTGTGAGAAAATTGTAAATCTCCCAAAACAAAGATTTGCATAATTTCATAAATACAATACTGTTTTATTATTTCAGTATAAACATTCTGACAGGTAAGTCTAAAGGAAATCAGACAGCAAAAGTTGTATGGTGTGTGTGGGGGTCTTAGTTTCCTATACTGCATTTAAATTAGAACCTGTGCCCACCCTATGTGCATGCTTTATATATATATATATATATATATATATATATATATATATATATATATATATATATATATATAAATATAAATATAAATATATATATATATATATATATATATATATATATATTACTCATCAAGCAGGTAAGGTGTTTTAAAATAAGTCCTTATCCAGCTCTGTAGCTATAGGCATTGCAGAGAAATTAATCTTTAGGCTTCATGCACACATGCGCTTAGCAGCACCTGACGCTTTCTGGTGCTTGGGGAGCCACATGTGCTGTTTACATCCACCAATACAAGTGAATGGCTGTATGAGGCCATGCTTGGGTAAACACCAATGAGAACTGCACCTGCGTTTACCATGCATGCGTGTACAAAACATCTCCAGAAATGCAATTATTTGCTGCCTGCTGGGACAAATGCATTCTATGTGCATAGGTAGGAGGCACGTCATTCCAGCCTGCCAGTGAAAATGTCCAAAGATAGAAGAAGACGGCAAACAAATGTCAGCGCGGGCCATTGAGCTAGCAGACTTCACATCTTTGGAGTAAAGGTGAGCATAGTTAAGCTTTAGGCCTTCATGCACCCTGGACATTTTACCATCTTTACTAGACTCCTTTCCTCCTGGCAGCGCCATTTTGGCACTTGACGCTTGTAAACACACTTATGGATTTGTTAAAAATTAATCACCCTGAATGCCCAAAGTGACATTGTCCCCAGGTATATAATTGGAAACCTGAAGTGATCTCCCCTTGCACTGCTCAATGGTATGAGTCATTACACTCATCCTTATCTGATCCACAGACCACAAACATTAGTGGAATGACTTTATAATTAGTGTACCCACTCCTGACAAATGCAAAATACAATAGTCAGAGTCTGAGATATACTCGTTTCAGTTTCTAGAGAAATGAAAACAGTGATATGTTTATTCATTGCGAGTTGATGCCAAGAAAATGAGGCTTAGCTAGGTTGCATAAGGCCATTGTTTATTATTGTAAACCTAATGCATTTACATCCCTGACTCCATTTGATACATAGACCCTCATGTGTGCTGTGTGGTGCGTTCTATCTATCTTCAGTAGTGTGATGACTGTGCAGCGGTTTCACCTTATGGTCAATGTGGTCATTGTTGGCGAACCATGTCTTCTGATCTTCGGCAGACACCACATTAAGCAATCAAATAATTACTGCACTAATATTTATATATTAGTCTGCCTCACTTAATGATAGAAGGTACCGGCTTTATAATCATTTATTATTGAAGATCCAACGAAAACCAATAAGATAAGGTCACCAACTAGTCCTACATAATTAGCTTAACCTCCTGGGCGGTGTTCCCGAGTCGGATTCGGGGTGAGATTTTTGGGCTAGGATCGGTAACCCCGAGTCAGACTCGGGCTCGCCTCGCTGGATGTACAGGGAGTTTTACTTACCTTGTTCCTGGATCCAGCGATGCCACCGCGCTGTGTGAGCGAGCGGGACCTCGCTCGATTCACACAGTGCCTCCGTGTGACGCCGATCCCCGTTCCCTGCGACGTTACGACGCACGGGGACGGAGAACGGCGCCAAATTCAAAAAAGTAAACAAACACTATACATACAGTATACTGTAATCTTATAGATTACAGTACTGTATGTAAAAAAAACACACCCCCCTTGTCCCTAGTGGTCTGCCCAGTGCCCTACATGTCATTTTATATAATAAAAACTGTTCTTTCTGCCTGCAAACTGTAGATTGTCCATAGCAACCAAAAGTGTCCCTTTATGTCAAAAATAGTTTTAGATCAGCTAAAAAACAGCGATAATAAATTATAATCACTTGCAGAATTGTGCGATAGCGATTTGTGGGGAAATTCGTCATAAAAAAAAAAAAAATAATGACAGCAACAATTCTGCAACTGAGCAAATTTCAGTGATTTTGATTTGATTACATTATTGAATAATTTTTATTATAATTATATTATTATTTGTTATAATTATTTATAATTATTTATTATATTATAATTTATAATTTTGTTTTTAAAAAAATTTCATACCCGGGATGCCTATTAGAAGCTTGTTTGGTCAGATTTAAGTGAGTTATTCCTAAAAATGACAGACCTACAATATAAAACGCCAAATTTCATTGCAAATAATGGTACCGCTTTCAGCATGTTTTTTCTGAAAGAATCATACCGCCAGGGAGGTTAAAGGGGTTGTAAGGCTTCGTGAAAGCATCCTGACTCCCCTGTAGTCCAAGGGAGGGGGCGAGTACGACACTCCACACCAGAGAGAAAGCCTTGCATTACGGTGGTGAGTTACAGACAGAAGAACAGGAAGTGAGGATTTCTCAGAAGAAATAAGGATATTTAAAAGCAAAATGGACGGATGAGGTAAGTGAAGGAGGACTGCACTAAGGTAAAGGAAGCTATTAAGGAAAAACAAATTGGACCTTTACAACCCCTTTAAGATGAAAAAACACCTTAAAGTCACCACCCCCCCAAGCCCCCGTTTTACTTACCTGAGCCTCGAATCTCCTGAGCGCGATCCCACGTTGCTTTCTCACAGCTTGAGGCGGCTCTTCATTGGATGATTGATAGCAGCACAGCCATTGGCTCCTTTGGCTGTCAATCAAAGACACAGCACGCCGGGGGCGCGGCTGAGTGATACACTCGGCAGCTAAGGCCGCCGACTGTATCACATGCGAGCGTGCCCTCAAGGTAGCCCCCTTTGGGAGAGAGCTTCCCAGAGGGGGTTATCTCTTGCGGGGAGGAGCCACGAGAGCCGCCGCGGGACCCCAGAAGAGGACGTTCGGGGCCACTCTGTGCAAAACGAACTGCACAGTGGAGGTAAGTATGACATGTTTGTTTTTTTAAAACCCTGAACCTTCACAAGTATGACATGTTTGTTTTTGTTTTTTTAAAACCATGAACCTTCACAATCACTTTAAATGAACAATATCCTCAAACATGAACCTACAGCCATACCTGGGAACTTGCTGGAACTGACTCTGGAATTTGGAATCTGTTTGAGGTTATTGCTGGATTTGTCAAATCTCCAGTCTGGCAATCTCCGCTCCATCACTGCCAGGTTTGCCCACAATAACCATGGCTGCTGGTACTTTGCTCCCACCATATCCAGGCTATGCACATTAGTTGTTATGGTTCTGGTAGCCCACTAGCCCCCTCCTACCAAGGGAAACCCTATGGGATTTTTTTTTTCACCTAGTTACATAATTGGTAAGTTTGGATAAAGACAGTGGTCTAGTACAACCTGAGGCCCCGTACACACGACCAGTTTCCTCGGCAGAATTCAGCTTCCGACCGAGTTTCTGGCTGAATTCTGCCGAGAAACCCGGCCGTGTGTACAATTTCGCCGAGGAAGCCGACGTGGAGCTCGGCGAGGAAATAGAGAACATGTTGTTCTATGGGAGCTCTCGGCCCGCCGAGCTCATCGGCGGCTTCAGGGCTGAACTGGCCGAGGAACTCGATGTGTTTGGCACGTCGAGTTCCTCGGCCGTGTGTACGGGGCCTGAGAGTGTGTGCGTGTAAATGCTGTTTTCCATATCCTTGTACACTGTATTCACTTTTTACACGGTTTACACGTTTTAGCACTAAAAACAGCGCCTGATAATCACCTCTCATGCCTCCCCAGTGTTAAAGTCTGAGTGCCTTCACACTGGGGTGGTGCGCTTGCAGGACGGGAAACAAAAGTCCTGCAAGCAGCATCTTTGGGGTGGTGTATACACCGCTCCTAAGCCGCCCCTGCCATTAAAATCAATAGGCAGCGCTGCCAAAGCGCCTGTAAAGCACTTCAGCAGCAATGCTTTTCAGGCACTTTTAACCCCTTTTTATCCCCTTCTTTGGGGTTAAAAGTGCCCCGCTCCCACCTGTACAGCGCCGCTAAAACTAGCGGCGCCTTACCGCTGACACGTCCACGCCCCTGTGTGAAAGGGGTCTAAAAGTTTTCTTTAAACTTAAGAGTAAATTGTTACGTGTGGATTCTTTTGGACCATTACTTCTATGTGAACTGAAAATAGACATATTTTAGCAACATCATTTTTTTCAAATAAAATTCCTTGTTTTTATATTAGTGTTACTGGTTGTTCATGTGTGACCACTAAAAAAAATCAATGGCTACTTTATACGTGTTCTGTACTATATATGGATGTGGACAGATCGCACACAGTGCCCGGCATGCAAAAATCTCTGATAACTCTACTTACCTCGGCTCAGATTCACAGAGAGCACGGCGCACATTACGCCGCCGTAGAGTAACCCATATACGCTACGCCGACGCAGCGCAGAGAGGCAAGCATGGAATTCAGAAAGCCAGTGCTCCCAACGCTGCGCCAGCATGGCGTGGGTATCAAAGGCGCAGGCCGGTGTAGGTGGAAGTGACCGTGACCCATGCAAATGAGGCGTGACCCCATGTAAATGATGGGCCGAGCGCCAGACAAGTACTTATAATGAACTGCACATGCGCCGTAACGTGGATGCATGCCCATGCGCCTGCTCACAACCACGTCGGAACAACTGCCTAAGATACGCCGGATCACTGCGTACGCCGTGAACGTAACCTACGCCCAGCCAGACACACGTCCAACGTAAAATGCGCCGCCTTGTGTTCCTTGGTGCAGACCTTTGCATGTCTGCTGCTGGGTTACACCTCCTTTATGGGGCATAACTTTACGCCGGACGTACAACTTACGCGCACCTCTCGTAGCCTGCGTCGGGCACACGCAGGTTCGTGAATCGCTGTATTTCCCTCATTTGCATGTTTAAATAGCTAACCAATGGGAGCGCCACCATGCGTTCAGCGTAAATGTGCGCCCACTCTACGCCGGCGTAAGCAAGTTACGTCAGCAGGGTGAAGCCGATTTTTAGGCGCATCTCTGTTTGTGGGTCTTGCGCACAGATACGACGGCACACATTTGCACTTACGTCGGCGTAACTTGATATAAGTCGGAGTAAGTGCTTTGTGAATCTGGGCTCTCATTTCTAATAGATGGATGTTTGTGAGGGGTTCATCACTGGAACTAGGGCTCTTGATAAGGCAGTACAGTCAGCCCTCCTTTACTGGGCCCAAGTTCCATCTGTTAAAAAGGGGGGCCCAGGCACCTCCTGAGCCGGAGGTTCAGCTGTACTGTCTTATTGCAGACACCAATCCTCTTCTGCCTCCCCCTGCAGTGCTGCCAGCTTCTCCGCTAATTTCCCCCTCCAGCTGCACTGCAGGGGGATTGGTCCTAGCACATGTGTCCATTCCATCTGCTATCCAGGCTCCCCTGTGAGCCCCTTTCCCCTTCAGTTCTGAGAGCTTTCTCTCCTTTCTCGCTGGCAGCTGCTGTGGGCACACAGGGGGATGTGTCAGGATGGAGAGGGTCAGTAAATATGTTATTTACTGCTGGCCGCCTTTTTCCCCGAGTGAACACAGTGAGTGATCAGTACCAATCACTCCTGTGGCCATTCATCACTGAAGCATAGTAAACTGTGTTAACTATGCTTCAGTTTGTCAATGAGTAGGAAACCTCAGAGTGCTTCCTATTCATTCATCTGTGCAGCTGAGGCTACAGAGAAAGGGATTGATAAATCTATGACCTCAGTCACTTTCAGCTGGGGGAAGGGGGCCCTGTCAGGTAGACTGTACAGGGCCCCATGATTTCTATCAGCATCCATTGGCTGGAACTGACATCTTCACCTCAGCTGCTGATCTTTGGTCATCTTCATTGGCTGGCACTGGATGATGTAACATGCACACAGGGACCATGACGGCGATGTAAGTTGAGCTGCGCATGTTCAGATCAGTTTGTTGTAAAATGCCTTTAGTTCTGCTATAACTGAACACACTGTCCTAATCAAGTCCCGGGAGACTGCAGCTGTTAGAGGCTCACTCCCAACATCACAGTAACAAATAATATTCCTCATTTAATGCTCTGCAGCAAAGCTGTGGCTGGGTCCCTGACACCCAGGGGGTGGGGGCAGCATGCACATAGGCTTCTTCTATGATCTTTTGCTGTGGGGAGTAACACCGTTCATTCCTGTGTTGCTAGGTGTAAGCCTATAACATATGTGAAATATGTGTCATCGCCACCAAAAAAATATTAATAATAATAAGTGATGTATATGTGTCTTTGGATAGCGGATCTGCTGCAGGCATAAAATCCCCGCCAAGTATGGGGTAAGCAATATTACAGTATAAAGGATAACTGCTCTGACCCTAAAAAATACATATATTACCACATATCTCAAACAGTGAATATATTCTTCAATAATCCATCAATAATTAAATGTAACCATAAATTATAACAGGTGCATGGTATACAGATATAGGGAAAATTGCATAAGTGAAACAAATAGTAGTGTGCTGTGTATTTAAAGCGGAGGGGGGTGCAGATACCTGTATAAAACAGGTATTTACACCACTTCGCGTCACCCCCGCTGTCTTCTGCGAAACACAGTGGGCCAGATTCACGTAGGTGATCGGCGGCGTAACGTATCGTAGATACGTTCCCCCGCCGCAAGTTTTCATCGCAAGTGCCTGATTCACCAAGCACTTGCGATGAAAACTACGCCGGTGGCCTCTGGCGCAAGGCGGGCCAATTCAAATGGGCGTGTGCCATTTAAATTAGGCGCGCTCCCGCGCCGGACCTACTGGGCATGCTCAGTTGCGCAATTCCCGTTGTGCTTTGCGCGCCGTGACGTAATTTTTTCGAACGGCGACGCGCGTAGCGTACTTCCGTATTCCCGGACGTGTTACGCAAACCATTTCTCAGGTGTCATGTAAAAGTGATCCAGGCTGCTGTACAGCCACTCGATCACTTTTACAGTAAATTGGATGACCCACTGGAGCTGTCCATGGTGTTTCCTGGGCTTTCTTATCCCTGTGGGGAGAACGTGGAACATAAGTTCAGGATGTCAAGCGGGCATGGATTGGAGGACTTCTGTTCCCTGATCTCCTTTGTGATGAACGGACCCAGAAGTAACATAGATTTCATAATTTCAGGGTTCAGAGCTGTCATTCCCTGGCTTCTATAGCTGGGAAAGCAGCTAACCAAATACAATCTGTGCTCATCAGTAACAATGTAATCAATCAACAACTGCAGAGAGTGAACTTAGATACAAAATTGATATGTTGCAGAGATGGAATTCTGTTGTTTACCTTAGGTGACCTGTTGCTCATCTGTGAAGGGTTTCAGGCCAACAAACTTGTCATACAACAAAGTTTCATCTCTGCAACATTGTATCAATTCTGTATAGAACTTCACCTCTGTGGTAGCTGACTACACTGTCGGTGGTGAGCACAGGAATCTCCATACACTGTAGAATCGCTAGATCCTCTTTTACAGTAAATTGAATGGCCTGCCGCTATATGGCGCCTGCGTACCGACGTTCGGCTTCTTTCGGCAACTTGGCATGTCATTTTTTTGGGGGGGAGTGGGGGCTTCAGGAGGAGTGTCCCACTTCCTCCTTCCGCCCAGGGACCGCTTAGGCGATACGTCATATCGCCTATGGCGGCCCCTCCCTGTAGGCGATCGCCTGGGACATGTGACAGATCCGAAGCGATTGCCTAACCACTCATAAAGTACAGCGCCTCTAGCGCATGCGCAGTGAGTTCCCGGCCGTGAAGCCGAATGCTGTCACTGCCAGGTGCCCACACTGGGAATGAAGTCGCCGGCCGGAGAGGGGGGGGGGAGCGGAGCTCCGGGCGGCTGCGTCGCTGGAACATGGTGCAGGTGAGTTTCTGTTTATTTAAAGCCAGCAGCTACACTTTTTGTAGCTGCTGACTTTTCATAAATATAAAAAAAACCTGGAACTCCCCTTTAAGGAGATGCAGAGTTTAGAGGCAGTCAAAGCTCCTCTCCTGAATGCAGAAGAATCGTGTTCAGGGAGGAGCTTTTGGGCATAAAAAATGCAAATTGCGCCTAAAGGCACATAAACGCATCTAGGTGCATTTAGCACTTCAGTATTTATTCATTTCAAGTGCCAGAATAATTAAAAATTCTGGCCAATGAAATAAATAAACTCCCAAACGCCAAATGCTTTTAAACTCTCCTAAACTTGCCTAAACTGGTCTGCAAAAATGCAGCTTAGGCAAATTTTTTATAACGCAGATTTCCTCCTGCCAGAAGAAACAGCGTTTCCAATAAACCAGTGTGCATGAAGCCTCACAGCTGTGCTTTTGTCAGTATATGAAATACAATAAGGACCAGCTTAAACACCCATCACCTAACACAAATCACACTTTAGGTTCAAAGACAAAACACTAAAACAAAAACATTAAAAAGAAACTTACTGTTGACTTTTAAAATGCTAAGAAGAAGCATGGTGGCCACGGTCCAGAAACAAGAGAACGCCATTTAGACAGCGATGTTGATCTCGGTACAGAAAGACAACTGTTTTTCATTAAGGAGCAGCTCACACAGGTCTTCTGCTTGCCTCAAACTTTGTCACAATAATAAGTGTGTGACAGTGCTGGCTAGAACTGATGATCCAAGGAACAAAAAAGTGAAAGTACTTATATGATATGATAATCGAATAAAAGGGGAGGGATAAGGGTGACACAGGAAGTTGAGAAAGAAGTTCTACAAAGTGTAAGTTGTATCACCAGCTTAATGAGTCATTTTTGTTGATCAAGTGCAGTAGATCAAACATGAATAAAATGCAAAAAAAAAACTAAAAACTAAAAAAATAAAAGATAAAGAACATTTTATATTATTAGAAAATAAAAACATAATTCCAACATACTTATACAATTATTTTACCTATGTGCCTGTGTTTGAGCTACTAGCCTTTTATTTATTACAGGTATTATATAGTGTCAGCAGTTTACACAGGGCTACATATTTATTATGCATTACATCAGTCCCTGCCCTCAAGGAGCTTACAGTCTAAAGTCCCTAACTCAGATTCATACATACACATACTAGCTTCCTGATGACATTTTAGACGAAACGTACGTCGAGGCGGTACCCGGGCACGCACAAGCCGCCCACTTCCGGTCTCACTGGTCAACAAGCTGCTAGCGGTGGAACGCAGGCCAGCTCATCAGGATATGACCATCCCTCTCCACACTCATCTATCCCTATAAGCGTACAGCCTCAGTGCCGGGATACGGGCACCAGCAAAAGTAAGCGGCCACTCGGCACTGTGATTTTACTTTTAAGTTTTAAATAAACGTTTTACACTATGGCGGCATTTCTTCTCCTTTTTGGTATCCGTTCCGCTATCTGCTGATGACATTGGAACCTTTATGAGATCCTGCTGACCCATATTAACAACAAGCTATTATTGACCTTATTTTAATTAATTTGGTCAACACCGTTTGGTAAGGAGCCATCTATCTTTATCTCTGGTGACTTATTGGTGAAGGTGGATCCTTTTTGCACACTGGATTTGGAAGATATATGAGCACGTTGCACATTGCACTTTACCTATTCATTTGGGACTGTATATTTGCATCGATTTGCACATGGACTTTTTTCAGTCATCAGACTGTGTATTACCATTTGTTATCTATACTTATTCTTATAATATTTATTGTTTGGTACAACTGTACACATGGACACCATTTAATCATCAGCTGGCTTTATTAGATTATTAGCACATAGTTCTGTGTATGCAGTTTGGCTGCAATTCACTGTATTCTTTATTGTATAATCTAACACATAATTTTTTATTTAGCGCGCCTCACTTATTATCATACACATACTAGGGGTAATTTAGTTGACCAGAGGAAGGAAGCCATGCCCCCGAAACGTGTTGTCATGGCAACTGTGTGACATCCTCACTCTCTTGTAAAGAGTGGAAGCAGCCTCAGCCTAGACTCTGTCCAGCCCCCACACCCCCATGGGTGGGGCGAAACATGTCAGGGGTGCGGCCTGGATGGAATCTAAGCTGAGGCTGCTTCCTCTTTTTACATAAGGGTGATGTGTGGCTCCTGGGACTTCTTTTCCTTCCTTTTGAATTTTGGAGTTCTAAAACAATGTGAGGATCTGGATTTGGATCTTATACCCACTAATCAGGAGATGTTGATTGGGCTTGATGACTACCACAAAGCAGGGACCTTCCCAAGGCGTGATTGCCTCTCAAATTCAGAAATCCAACTTGGATTTCTGAATTTGGGAGGACATCGCCCCTTGGGAAGGTCCCTGCTTTGTGGTAGTCATCAAGCTAAATCAAAATCTCCTGATTAGTGGGTATAAGATCCAAATCCAGATCCTTACATCTACTTGTTTTAGACAGGGGCAAAATAGATTATGTGACAGTGAAGGCATAAATGTACAATGGTGTAAGACAATATCAAAATAATCACATAACGAATCACACATGAAGATCATTAAAGTGCAAATGCTAATGGTGAATTAAATGAGTTCTTATATAGGCTGAAAAAAGTCCAAATTCCATACGTGATATATGTCAACCACCTTCTTCTAATCAGATGATATCCACATGTATTCTTATTCAGTATACTTAATATAGTGAACTTCCACCTCATAAAAGGCTCTTGTAAGCCTTTGAATACTGTGCCCAATGGGCTTCCAAGGTACTCTAGAGATCTAAACACCCAGGATAATGTGGTACTGGTCCCTTTAAGATGCTTTAAGACGCCTGTGGTCCCTTTCAACCTCTGACATATCCACTGAGCCACATGTTAGAATAAAGCAAATATGCCTCCCATAGTGTAAAATTGTATAACACAACCCTTCTTGGGAGGAACGAAGAGGACGATTTGGTTGGTATTTTGAGACTAGGTCAGTGATGTAGCTGGGGGTTGGGTTGTGGATGGCTTTAGGAATATGTTTGTATGCTTTGCCTTTAAAGATTTTTATTTGTGTCGGGTCAGGCTTCTTTCCATTCAGTAGGTCATATGGAGTTTTTCTATGTTGCTTTTCCATGAAAAAAGGTTTTGCAGATGAACCCCAAGAAGAACTTGGTCATGTAGTAGAGTGGTGGGAGAGAGTCGGGCCTTATCCTAAGCAACACTTTACTACCAGAACCGAGTCTTCTCGCTCTACCAATCCACTTGTAAAGCCGTGTACACACGATCAGTCCATCCGATGAGAACGGTCTGAAGGACCGTTGTCATCGGTTAACCGATGAAGCTGACTGATGGTCCGTTGCGCCTACACACCATCGGTTAAATAACCGATCATGTCAGAACGCGCTGAAAAAAACGAAGTCCAATGCTTCCAAGCATGCGTCGACTTGATTCTGAGCATGCGTGAATTTTTAACTGATGGATGTGCCTACTAACGATCGGTTTTGACCTATCGGTTAGGAATCCATCGGTTAAAATTTAAAGCAAGTTGGCTTTTTTTTAACCGATGGTTAAATAACCTATGGGGCCCACACACGATCGGTTTTGACCGATGAAAACAGTCCATCAGACCGTTGTCCTCTATTGTGTGTACGAGGCCTTAGGCTCTTTCCTTTCAGTTCTTCAAGCTCTCCACAGGGACACCCGTCAGCATATCTCTCTGAGCCAGTGAGGAAGCTGACAGTGGAGGCATCGAGGGCCCATATAGGGACAGCCAAGGGGCTGGATGTAGCCCTAGGGTCGTACTTTGACCAGGTCTGATTTAATGTGTTTTTTTCCCATTTTGTATGTAACCCTGTTATTTTTTTAATTTTAAATATAGAGCTGCTAGGGCTATTCGACTGCAAACATGCATAGTGGTCATCTGGTCATTTAAGAAGAGGAGAAGTAGTTGAGATCTTAAGCCTCGTACACACGACCGAGGAACTCGGCGGGCGAAACACATAGTTTTCCTCGTCGAGTTCCTTGTTAGGCTGTCGAGGAACTCGACAAGCCAATTTTCTCCATTCCCGTCAAGGAAATAGAGAACATGCTCCCTTTTTGGCTCGTCGAGTTTCTCGTCAGTTTCCTCGACAAAAATGTACACACGACCGGTTTCCTCTGCAAAAAAATATCTCCCAGCAAGTTTCTTGCTGGTTTTTGCTGAGAAACTTGGTCGTGTGTACGAGGCCTGAGGGATTCAGGGGTTGTAAGTAGTTGTAAGTAGTTGTAAGCCTAGACACTCTGAGGTCCCCAAGTCAAGCATTCTTCTGCCATTATCACATAAAGTGAGGTTCTTTCTCAATGCAACACCATTTTGTTTGGCTTTGTACGGTTCAGTTGTCTGGAGCATAACTCCATGTTTGCTCAGAAAAGCTTGTGTTTTATCACTTGTTTATTCTGTGCAATTATGTGTCCAATATATTTTAGGCATTTTGCCATATTTAATGTTTACTTGGGAAATATATTGTTCTGGTTTTTCTGGAACTTCATGTTTGCCTTATAACAGTTAGAAAACAATAGACCTTAGGTAGTTAATAATGAATGTGAGAAAAGCCCTTTGTTCCTGCAGTCTGAGTTTTCATAGCACCACAAATATCTGAGTAAATCAAGGACAGGGCTGTCGGATCCTGTAGTCGCTACATTTGGGTAGAGATTTCCAGCTCATTATAAGCAGCTTTAACATTTCGTATTTGACTACACGGGTCATTTCATTACACCACTGTAATGGTGATGTTCATCTAGGTTCTTTATAGTTTCGGGATTTCTCTGTTTAGGACAACAGTGCCAGCTGTAAATACAGTTCCTCTGAAATCTAGTGTGACTGCACTTCAACTGATACAGTTCCTCTGTGATTTTTGCTTTAGTTAGAATGTGTCTTAAGTTTTATTTATTTAAAGCTGAACTCCAGGAATTCATCCCACCTCATGGGGCGCCAAGAGTACAGCTATCACTATACTCCCGACGGTCTGATAGGAGCAATGCTGCTTTCCCAGGCAACAGCCACTCTAGCCACACCCTCCCCTCTGTTGTCCAATAACAAAAGGCTTTCTATTTTGTGAAAGGGTTCACATAATACAAAGCACTCCATGAGGAGGGCATGCATGGCCGGGACAAGGGGCATGCAGGAGGGGCGGCTGCCCTGGGCACTATAGTATCATGTGGGGTAGGGGGACACCACATGCAAATTGGGGGGAGGGAATTTGTGATGGAAGGGGGGGATTTAGGGGAGGGTGGTGGGGATTTTGTGCTCGGAGGGGAAATTTGAGGGGTGGAAGATTTGTGTTAGGGGGTGAGTTTTTTTTTTTTTTGGGGGGGGGGGGATTTGTGCTGAGGGCATATGAGGAGAAAACGAATTTCAGCTGGGGGGACAAAGATTTGTGCCAGGAGAGGGGGTTTCAGCAGGGGTGTGGATTTGTACTGGGAGGTTAGGGGAATTAATGCTTAGGGGGAGTATTAACATTAGTGCTCTATTTTATTTTTGATTTTTTTTGGTGGGGGGGAATTTTTGCTGGCACCTAATCATACATCTTGGGGGGGGGGGGGCGGGGCGGGGCGCAATTTGGCTTGTTCGCCATGGGCTCCAGTGGACCTTGTCCCGGCACTGAGGGCAGGGGATGGGTAGGCACAGCAGGACATAGGCTTTTCTGAAGGAGGTGATACCCGAAGGTCTAGCATTGGAGCACCGGAAGTATTGCTATAGCTATACTTCTGCCAGTCAGTAGAAATTTAAATTGAAGAGATACATTTATTAGGTGGCATGCACCTTGTTGAACTTAACCCATAAAGAGCCAGCACATTTTAGGAAGTGGCTGTTCAGCTTTAAGGCATTTATTTAGCACTGACAATAAATGCCATGTTTTGCATACTGTACAATCACATTAGTCCCTGCCATCCTTCCAGGAGAGTCACCAGGCCCTGCAAGAAAACCAGCCTTTTTCCTGGCTTCTTCCTCCAGCAAGATCCTGCTCCTGACTCTCGATCCTGGTTCAGTCTCAATCCTGGTCCTTCTAGACCAGACAAAACAGCTTTTGTAGACCATATTTGGCCTAGCATATGCTAGGCCCACACAAGATGTTGTCCTAACTGATAAGAACAATCAGCAGTACATCCCCAGGCAGCAGCCCGGGGGAAAAGAGAGCTCACAAGGTCCACCCCAGATATTTATGCCCCCCCCCCAGCATGCACCAGCTGTAATAAACTGCCTAATGGTAGGCTAGAGGAGATATAAATATCCTTAAAGCGGGAGTTCACCCGAAAAAATTTTTTTAACCTTAGATTAATGCTCATTTTGTCTAGGGGAATCGGGTAGTTTTTTTTAAATCTAAGCAGTACTTACCGTTTTAGAGAGCGATCTTCTCCGCCGCTTCCGGTATGGTCTTCGGAACTGGGCGTTCCTATTTGATTGACAGTCTTCCGACAGGCTTCCGACGGTCGCATCTATCGCATCACGAGCAGCCGAAAGAAGCCGAACGTCGGTGCGGCTCTATACGGCGCCTGCGCACCGACGTTCGGCTACTTTCGGAAAATCGTGACGCCATTGATGCGACCGTCGGAAGCCTGTCGGAAGACTGTCAATCAAATAGGAATGCCCAGTCCCGCAGCCCATACCCGGAAGCGGCTGAGAAGATGTATCTCTAAAACGGTAAGTACTGCTTCGATTTTAAAAAAACTACCCGATTCCCCTAGACTAAATGAGCATCAATCTAAGGTTAAAAATTAACTTTTCGTGTGAACCTCCACTTTAACACAGGATCACTGTGGCATCATATACTATTTCCAGAGGTACCGGTGGCACCTACTGGCAGGAGACAGAAACCATAGGAAACCACTAAGCTTAGCGGAAACCCAAATGAGCAAATAGAATATAAATCAGCTTGAGCTGACTACCACCCGGTGAGGCTAAATTTAAATAATAACCTTTGCTAAGGACAGGGTGGCTACACTAAGATTTTCCATTTTATTTACTTTCTGTAGATCCTACCACATTGCTTCTGCAGTTTCACACTTGCATATCTGATCATCATCATCATCTATACTCAGGGATATAGTACTTTGCCCAGGCAAGTTTTATTTGGGCACCTGTGCCCTCCTCTCCTATCAGCAGCATCTTCAGCTTAAACTTCCGGGACTGGTAGTTGTGGTTTGTCAGATCAGCAATTGAAACTCTGAATGAAGTGCTTTTAGCAGCCATCATATTTGCTTTTGGTCTTTTGTTTTTCCAAGACTGTTTTGGTGTAACCCTGTGTCTGCAGCAGTTTTTATAACTTTGGCTATATCCAGGGCTTTTTTTCAGGGGGAACTCGGTTCCACCACCTCTGGCTCAGACCCTTTGGTGCCTGCTCACCACAATCACTTGTAAACACAGAAGTCTGGTTTCTGTGTTTACAAGTCACAGCTCTGCACTCTGTGTGTAACCCCCCCCCTGAACTACGCATTCTGCATGTAATGCAATCCTGGTATTTAATGCTCTTTTAAGACCTTTCTACTGTTTGTGAAATCTGAATGGGGTCATGGTTGAGTTCCTGCACCTATTTTCTGAGAAAAAAAGCTGTGCCTATATCTGGGTCAATAATCTGTTGGTAAGATTCTGCAGATATGACCCTCACCTGTTAGGGTTGTGCTAGACAAAATAACTGATGAGGCTTTCTTCTTTTTGAAATAGGAGCACAATGAGATATTTTGGTGATAAAACTCTAACGAGCAGGGCTCTCTGACTCTTCTTGTATGGAATTGTAGTGTAAAATGTTCTGCCTTTATTTTGTAAAGTGCTGCACAAACTGAATTTTGATTTGATGAATAATAATAATTTTACAACCAATCAACAGCGTTCCATGCGAGAACAAACATATAGGCCGGATTCATGTAGCACTTACGCCGACGTATCTCGAGATACACCGCGTAAGTGCAAATGTGCGCCGTCGTATCTGTGCGCCGTGCCCACAGAACCAGATACGCCTGAAAATAGGCTTCTTCTGTCCGACGTAAGTTTCTTACGCCGTCGTATCTTGGGCGCATATTTACACTGGCCGCAAGGGGCGCTCCCATTGATTTACGATTCAAATATGCAAATGAGTGAGATATGCCGATTCACGAACGTACTTGCACCCGGCGCATTCATATACGCATTTTACATAGGTTGTACGCCCAACGTAAAGTTATTCCCAATCTATGAGGCGCAACTCATGCAAAGGTATGGACCAGGGAACAGCCGTCGTATTTTACGTCGTTTACGTAGTAGTACGTGAATAGGGCTGGGCATAGGTTACGTTTACGTCGTAGGCAGTGATTCGACGTATCTTAGAGAGTATTTTCGACGTGATTCTGAGCATGCGCACTCGGATGCGTCCACGTGACGGCGCATGCACTGTTCGTTCGGCCCATCATTTGCATGGGGTCACGCTTCATTTAAATGGATCACGCCCACTTCCACCTACTTTGATTTAGGCAGGCTTACGCCTATGAATTTACGTTACGCCAACGTTGGGAGCATTTGCTTTGTGAATTCCATGCTTGCCTCTCTGCGTTGCCTCAGCGTAGCGTAAAAGAGATACGCTACGGCGGCATATATATGCGCCGATGTATGTGAATCCGGGCCATAGATGTGTCATCGTAACACCACCACCTAGTGGTGAAACTACTAATCACAACATGTTATATAATGGTTGTTGCATCTCTGCCTGTATAAACAGCATGTTAACAGAGATACTTAAAACTTTATTATATTACAAATGATAAGCAACAAATAAAATCTTTTTATTACAACTAAATACTAATTAAAAAAAACAAAAAAAACAAATGCAGCCACCACAATAAGGACTAGTAAGAAGCTATATATTACATTTTGGGTTTAATTATGCTAGGAAGATGCAGGTTCCCATGTAACAAAAATGTGTATAAAACAGTCAAACCATGGGTGTACAAAAGAGTGTCCATAGCGTAAGACCCATTTAACACCTTCCTATAGCACAATGATGGCCAGGCAATGGCTTTGCCATCCTTTCACACAAAAACAATCAGGATACACTTAATGAGATTTAAGTGTATCCTGATTGAATGGCACGGCTGGGCACAGGCCCGTTGCCTTTAAGAGCCCAGCACGGTCTGAATCTCCGTGACCGTGCCCACGAACCCGATCGCCGACAGTGTCCCGCGATCGGTCAAAGGAGCTGAAGAACAGGGAGAGGTGTGTGTAAACACACCTTCCCCGTTCTTCACTGCGGCAATGTCAGTGATCGTCTGTTCCCTGATATAGGGAACGACGATCACTAACATCACACGTCCAGCCCCGCCCCCCTACAGTTAGAAACACACATTTTCACACAGGGGCATGTGGGTTTGGATTTTGTTTTCCCTTAATAATAAAAACCTTCCTTTAAAAATTGCATGTTGTGTTTACTTTTGTTATCTTTGACTAATATTAAAATTTATTTGATGATCTGAAACATTAATTTGTGACAAACGTGCAAAACAATGAAAAATCACGAAGGGGGCCAACACATTTTCACACAACTGTACATAAGATTGATAAGGCTATAGGTTCTCTTTAAAATAATTAGCATGCAAATTAAATAGTAATTTTTCTTTTGTTGTATCTTGTAATGTAGTCAGACAAGACAGAAAAACGTACTGATGCTTTTAAGGTTTGATGTTGTTGAGGAAATCTATGAATACCATTGACAGCAAGGAAAACAATAAAGTGGATCTTTCAAAAAAACTTTAATGAAAAGGTCCAGATGACCAATGTGATGCTGTCTTATTTTGGACATATGATGAGAGGATAAATTTGTAGTGTCACCAAAACCAAACTAACATTGTAAAGGGGGGGGGGGGGGGCTGGTCTGTGATGTAAAAAAAATGGGACAAATATAAATAATTTCAGAACTTTTTCCACCTTTAATGCGGCCTATAAACTTTACAACTCAATTGAAAAATAAACTGAAATCTTTTAGGGGTGAGTAAAATTAAAAAAATAAAATGATGTGGTTGCATAAGTGTGCACACCCTCTTATATCTGGAGATGTCTTCAGAATAAAGGCAATCACATTCAAACTCATGTTAAATAGGAGTCAGTACACACCTGTCATAATTTAAAGTGCCTCTGATTAACCCCAAATAAAGTTCAGCTGTTCTAGTAGGTCTTTCCTGACATTTTCATAGTCGCATCCTTCAGCAAAAGCCACGGTCCGCAGAGAGCTTCCAAAGCATCAGAGGGATCTCATTGTTAAACGGTATCAGTCAGGAGAAGGGTATAAATGAATTTCCAAGGAATTAGATCAGGGGTGCCCAACCTTTTGAAGAGTGAGGGCCACTTAACCAACTTGGTAACCAGTCGCGGGCCACAATGAGTGGCAGATGACAGATCAAAAGCTACTCTATAGGCCCTCTGATCCACCCTGATAGAAGGGGATGATCTCCCTTATGTTTTTCGGATTGGAGGTAGGTGGGCGTAAACGGACATCTGACTCTCTATAGAGGTGAATTGAGGGTCCCATTTGGTCGGGCTGGTTGTGTCAAAAGGGCCTAAGACTGCTTTCACACTGATGTGCTGCAGTTTACCCACACAGTGTAGTGCACCTGTGTCTATCCTGCGGGTTAGCTGAACTTTTCCATAGACTCCGCCTGTGGCAAAAGCCAGCGCTGTAGAGGAAGCATCGGCTTATGGGGCTCTGCTCCACAGCCACTTTCTTCCTCTGCCAGCAACTTCATTCACAACACTTATGCTGTGGTATGGCGGGGCGGCAACCTGCGATCTGGGCTTGCCAACCCGCCATTCCAGGCAGGAGGTCGTGGGCCACATCAGAGGGCTCCACGGGCCACATGTGGCCCCCGGGCCACTGGTTGGCCACCCCTGCATTAGATATACTGTGGAACACAGTGAAAACAGTCATCGTCAAGTGGAGAAAATATGGCACAACAGTGACATTACCAAGAACTGGAAGTCCCTCAAAAATTGATTAAAAGACGAGAAGAAAACTGGTCAGGGGGGCTGCCAAGAGGAGCTGCAGGAATATCTGGCAAGTACTGGCTGTGTGGTACATGTGACAACAATATCCTGTATTCTTCATATGTCTGGGCTATGGGGTAGAGTGCCAAGACGGAAGCCTTTTCTTACCAAGGAAAACATCCAAGCCCGGCAACATTTTTCAAAAACACATCTGAAGTCTCCCAAAAGCATGTGGAAAAATGTGTTCTGGTCTGATGAAACCAAAGATTAACTTTTTGGTCATAATGTGACAGATCGCGCCGCTGAGTGGCCCTGTGTTCGTCTCGTCATCATTTGACGTCCAATCAGGATGGCCATCATTTGTCTAAAGGCTGGGCGTGAAGTGGTTAACGTGTTTCTTATTACAAGAAAAACGTTTATTATAGCTTTCAAGTTCTTATATGTGGTGAGTGCATTCGTTTTCTATTTTCAGGCTTTTTATTTTCATCTGGTGAGTAATGCATTTCCAATTCCAAGGTGACAACATTCATTCACTGCACTGTATCTATGGAGAAGCAGCATTGTTGACCCTAGGACAGGACCATGGGCATCCGCTGAACTTTTTTCAGGGGGGGCATCATTTTAAGGTTATCCATGCTCGGTCCCTTTTTGACAATGTCATGAAGGGGAGGGGCTTAGTCATTATCACATAAAGCGCATGCATGCAAAGGTTTGAGAAACCTGATGCAACTATCAAGCAACTAGCAACTTTGAATAACAATATCATAAAAAATTGAGGCCCCCCCTTAAGTATATAACAACACCCAGGATCAGTGGCAGTTTCTGCAATAACAATCGCCAGCATTGGTGTCAGTAGCAACAACAATAACCCCCCACATCTGTGCAGATTTCTAGAATAAAAACTTCAGCATCTGTACCAATGTACATAATAATGACCCTCAGCACTAGTGTCAGTTTCCGCACTAAAAACTCCCAGCATTTGGTGTCATTTTCTGCAATAATTGCCCCCAGCATAGATGGGAGGATATCAGGTTAGACACTTCCTAATGGCTCAGTCCCTAGGAACAGTAATGGATAATGGCCAACAGGCCCTCTTACCAGACCTGGTGAAACCGCAACAGTGATCCCTCTGGCTGGACGTTCACTCACTCTGGTTGGTGCGGGTACAGCGTGGGTCTCTGGTTGGTGCCGGTACAGTGTGGTTCTCTGGTTGGTGTGGGTACAACGTGGCTCTCTGGTTGGTGCGGTACAGTGTGGTTCTCTGGTTGGTGTGGGTACAACGTGGCTCTCTGGTTGTGCGGGCACACTGTGGCTCTCTCTCTGGCTTCCCCCAGCATGAGCACAGTATTCTATTTTTTCCTCTTGTAACCCCCCCCCCAGCAGAGTGTTTGCATGCTGGAGGCTTTAGCATGGTGTCTGTGGACACGCTGGTGCCACCACTCTTAAGGGACTACATTTCCCATGATGCCCCCAGTCCCTGGATCTTCTGATTGGTCCTCTGCTGTGGCCAATCATGGCGAAGAAAGCAGGAAGCAAGGCGGCGGCACGGCGAATCCAATTAGAGCCGCTCTCTCTTCTAGCTCCAGCTGACAGAGAGGAGGAGAGGGGCGATCAGGGGAGATATACAGTACAGCCAGCCTGCAGCTCTCCTCTCCCTGTCACAGCGCCACTGCCGAGTTCTCTGGTAAATGGAGCAGCGGCGCTGTGACAGGGAGAGGAGAGCAGCAGGCTGGCTGTACTGTATATCTCCCCCGATCGCCCCCTCCTCCTCTCTGTCAGCTGGAGCTAGAAGAGAGAGCGGCTCTAATTGGATTTGCCGTGCCGCTGCCTTGCTTCCTGCCCGCTGTTTTTCTCCCCGAGGATCATGGCACTGGTTTCTAGGGGGGGCAAGCGCCCTCCCTTGCCCTATGGAGCGGACGCCCATGGACAGGACTACAGAACTCCATCCTCTTTTCTCCTCTGTTTAGGTTTACTACAACACACAAAAATGTATTTTTTTTTATTTAATGTTTTTTATTGTCTGCACCAGACAGCGCAAAAAATCCAGCAACTAAATATTGTACAGCAAGAATAGACTATTACACAACACCAATAAGAAAGTAGCAACATCTATTAGGAACATAGCGAATAGGATGATGTCAATATAGCAACAACTCACCTACATTAGACTGAATTAAGATGCAACAGTGTATAACACTAATAGTAAGTACTAATAGTAAATACAGTACGCACGTACAATAGTAAGCACTGCGCTGGATCATCTGCAAGTGAAATGTCTGTCAGTCTAAAAACCAGTTGCCGAAAAGCATCCCAGAGAGGGGCGGACAAGGGAGCATGTCCAAAATACATGTTGGTAGTGAACCGTCAGGTTGTTGACATTGCCAGTAAGTGGAGGGAATGTAAGAGCATGGGTACTCTATACTAGCGGGTCAGGACCTTAAACCCCACCCCAACCTACTTGCAATTGAGGAGTGGTGTGCAAAATACAAAACACATTCTCTCTGAACTTTTGAGAAGACCCGGTCCGAAGCTCCGTGACCGCGCCCGCGGGAGACCCCCGGACCCGATCGCCGCCGGTGTCCCACGATTGGTCACAGGAGCTGAAAAACGGGGAGAGGTGTGTGTAAACACACCTTTCACGTTCTTCACTGTGGCAATGTCAGTGATCGTCTGTTCCCTGATATAGGGAATGACGATCACTGACGTCGCACGTCCAGCCCCGCCCCCCTACAGCTAGAAACACACATGAGGTCACACTTAGCCCCTACAGTGCCCCCTAGTGGTTAACTCCTAAACTGCAATTGTCATTTTCACAGTAATCAGTGCATTTTTATAGCACTTTCTGCTGTGAAAATGACAATGGTCCTAAAAATGTGTCAAAATTGTCCGATGTGTCTGCCATAATGTCGCAGTCACGAAAAAAAATCGCTGATCGCCGACATTAGTAGTAAAAAGATAAATTATTAATAAAAATGCCATAAAACTATTCCCTATTTTGTAAACGCTATAAATTTTGCACAAACCAATCGATAAACGCTTATTGCGATTTTTTTTACCAAAAATAGTTAGAAGAATACGTATCGGCCTAAACTGAGAAAAAATAATGTTTTTTTATATCTTTTTTGGTTATATTTATTATAGCAAAAAGTAAAAAATATTGCATTTTTTTCAAAATTGTCGCTCTATTTTTGTTCATAGCGCAAAAAATAAAAACTGCAGAGGTGATCAAATACCGCCAAAAGAAAGCTCTATTTGTGGGAAAAAAAAGCCGCCAATTTTGTTTGGGAGCCACAACAATTGCGCAATTGTCAGTTAAAGTGACGCAGTGCCGAATTGCAAAAACTGGCCAGGTCCTTTACCTGCATAATGGTCAGGGGCTTAAGTGGTTAATGACAGAAGATGGTGGAGAGGAGCAGGATCTAGGTAGAGCCTCTCAAAAGCAGGCACAGAGTAACTAGAGGAGGGCACAAAATGCAAGGAGATGAGAAAGTGTCTAATCTGTGTTGCCCGCCGCCTGTCTAGGGTGGGTGACAGCATTGCTTGAGTTTCCTCAATTGTGCACCATCGACCCCCAAGAAGAAAGTCTTGGAATCTATACCTGTTGGTCAGGAGAAATTCCCTAAACCTCCTCCTAAAAAGACTGGAAGGAAACTCCTGGGCACCAATAACCGGGGGCAAAGGTGAGGGGGTGTGAGGGACCGTCGTGTTGCAACCTGTCTTAGCTACTACCGACAAAGTAGTCCCGATCAAAGGGTGGGATTTCAGGGGGCACCGGCAGGGTAGAAGTCTGCCACAACAAAGTTGGAAGTGGAAAGGGTGACAGGGCCTGTTCCACCCCTACCCACTCCTTCTCTAGAAAATGCTTGGTCCAGTCTAGGGCTCTGGTTTAATGGACCGCGCAGTAATATTTAAACGGGTCAGGAAACCCTATGCCTCCTTGGTCATTTGGTAAGGTCAGGATACACGAAAATGTCTTTATTGCATTTAATTTGTATACCTTAAAAATGAATAATCACCCTGAATATGTTTTATAGAATAGTTTATTCCATGTAGAGCCTTATTGACTGAGAACAATGTTATTGAGTATAAAGAGATGTTTTTTTTTCATGGTTTATTGGAAATGTTTGTGATGATGTGAAGATCTTTAATACAAATAATAAAATAGAATTGTGGAGATGATTGTGGCCAAGATGGTGACTGTTACAGGCTCTTGTCGCCCTCCTCTGCTTCCCTTTGGTTCTGTAACTGAAAGGAGAAAGAAAGTGAAATGTCAGTCATTTACCATATGCTTCGTTCCCTAAGGGCAAATCCACAGCTGTGTGGAAAAAAAACATCTATTTCCACACAATACCACAACATAAGGCACACCTATACTGTAAATGCAGTTCAGTTTGTCACTATTAATGTGTTTGTTAACCCAACATTTCATATTCCTGAAATGTGTATCTTGTACCATGTACATGTGTAAAAAAGAATGCTGTTCTCTTCTGCATTGCTTCATTTGTTTTAAATACCTGGTGACCTAGCCAATCCTCCTGCTTTACTATTGCAAGCTGACCATGCTAGGCATGAGAGCATATCAGTGTGGTCAGTTTTCTGGTTGTGCTGGGAGCTCAGCCTGCCCGTCCTCCAATGGCCAAGACTTGTGCTGACATGCCCCCCTGAACAGCTCCCTAAGTCCCTGTATGCAGCTGAGAACAGAGATCATGTGATCACTTATAAAAAAGGTATTTATAATGTTTTCAGATATATATATATATATCCATTTTTGGGTGCCGGGAGCCTGAATTAATTTTTTTGAAGCACCTCATTAGAGCCTTAGGCCGCGTACACACGATAGGTCCATCCGATGAGAACGGTCTGATGGACTGTTTTCATCAAATAACCGATGAAGCTGACTGATGATCCGTCGTGCCTACACACCATGAGTTAAAAAACCGATTGTGTCAGAACGCGGTGACGTAAAACACAACGTGCTGAAAAAAACTAAGTTCAATGCTTCCAAGCATGCGTCGACTTGATTCTGAGCATGCGTGGATTTTTAACCGATGGACGTGCCTACAGACTATCGTTTTTTTAGGTATCCATCGGTTAAATTTAAAACAAGATTGTTTTTTTTTTAACCTATGGATAAATAACCGATGGGGCCCACACACGATCGGTTTGGACCGATGAAAATGAGAATCGGTCCATCAGACCGTTCTCATCGGTTTAACCGATCGTGTGTACGCGGCCTTATAGGCATCCAAAAAGGTGAACAGAAAACGCCATGCCGGGCGCTCGCAGTTCACTCAGCTGTGTGTTATGAAAGCGAATGAATATTGGCTTTCCTAACACTGAAGCACCTCTCCGCCAATCAGGTGCTCAGGTCTGTTACCTGTCACCTGATTGGCTGAAAAGACAGGCGCTGCGATTGGATGCCTATCAGACATCCAATCATAGCAGTGGATGGGAAGAGAGGATGGGAGAAGACATCAAGGAGCATGGAGGACACCGCCGTTGTGACCTGCTGCCCAACCAAGACACGGTAAGTCCTGAGCAGGCGAGGGGTGCACACTGGCAGTACTTGAGGGGCACAGTGGTGGCAATTGATGGGCACAGTGGCAGCGTTTGATGGGCACAGTGGTGGCGTTTGATGGGCACAGTGGCGGCGTTTGATGGGCACAGTGGCGGCGTTCGATGGGCACAGTGGCGGCGTTCGATGGGCACAGTGGCGGCGTTCGATGGGCACAGTGGCGGCGTTCAATGGGCACAGTGGCTGTAATTGATGGTTTTTTTTTTCAGTTTGTTTGCACCTCCCCAAAATTTTTGAGCACCAGCCGCCACTGAGTTATAGTTAGGGGTTGCAGTAGGTGTAGTTATAATAAAGTAGCCATGGACTGAGTAGAAAAGCCTTTTCCCTGCCAGCAGCTGAAGAGTGGATTCCTTCCTCCTGTGCAGAAGCAGTGGTCAGGCCTATAGCTCTTCAATCAACTAAAATTATACTCCCACTGATTGGAGAGCTCTGGTTCTGACTCACTAGAGGGCGTCAGACCTCTGCAGAGAGTTCACTGCTTCTACAAAGGGTGCTGCTCTGTAGCATGCTGGCAGGGGACAGGCTTTTTTACTCAGGCTGTGGCTGTTTTTAACCACTTACGGACCACCCGCTGTCATTGTATGTTGGCTGTTTGAAGTGGAATACCGCTGCCATAACCCCGGTATCCTCTTCAACGGTGGATGGGCCTTTCTCAGATAAAAATGGTCTCTGTGGCGGATTCGACTTTTAACGGCGGTGGGAGAGCCCCCCCCCTCCCGCCACGCTCCAGTCATCTCCGCCGCTTACCGGAGCCGTCGGTAGCAGCAGAGACGATCGCGTCCTTTCCCCTGTGAAGCTGGATGCCGCTCGGCTCCATACCATGACAGAGGCGACATCAAACATCACTTCTACCCAATGGTCTTAAAAGGGAATTTTTTTTTTTTTATTATTGCATTTAAGTGTAAGTGTAAGAGTATTTTTGACCCCAGATCTCACATTTAGAAGGTCCAATCCTTGTATAAGGAATAAAAGTGACCCATTTTTTTTTTTTAACAGGACCGTGTAAAAAAAAAAAAGTAAAATAAATTAGAAAACTAAAAAAGTAAAGCGCCATGTTTCACTGAGCTTGCGCGCAGAAGCGAACACATACGTGTTCAAACCACACATGTGAGGAATCGCCACGAACGTTAGAGCAATAATTCTAGCACTAGAACTCCTCCTTCACCCAAAACTGGTAACCTGTAGAAATTTTTAAACATCGCCTATGGAGATTTTTAAGGTTCTAAGTTTGTCGCCACTCCACGAGCGGGCGCAATTTTGAAGCATGACATGTTGGGTATCAATGTACTCGGCGTAACATCGTCTTTCACAATATTAAAAAGATTGGACTAACTTTACTGTTGTCTTATTTCTTTATTTAAAAAAGTGTATTTTCTCCCAAAAAATTGCGTTTGTAAGACCGCTGCACAAATAGGATGTTACATAAAGTATTGCACTGACCGCCATTTTATTCTCCAGGGTGTCTGAAGAAAAAATTATGATATATATATATATATATATATATATATATATAATGTTTGGGGATTCTAAGGAAAAATGTTTTAAAGTGGAGTTCCACCCATAAATATAACATTACATCAGTAGTTTTAAAAAAATGTCATTAGTCCTTTACGAAATTTTTTTTTTTTTTTTTTTAGATGCCTTCAAAGTGTTGTTGCTAGGCAGAATAGTTAATCTTCCCTAACCTACACCGCACAGACTCCTGGGAATGTAGTGGGTGTAACTTTCCAGGAGTCTGTGCACTCCCCAGTCTCAAAGAATCATGTGATTTGGACAGCACAGGTGCTGAAACCTGATCTGACACTGCTTGTGCAGCACTGAGCATGTGCGAGATCTGTAAGGCTGAAATCCAGGAAGTCATACAGTCTGGCTTCATGATGCCCACACTTAAGATGGCCCCAGTCAATTTCTATTTTATAAAGTGTCTAAATGCTGTAACAACCTAACAAAACTGACCTTAGTTTACAGACTAACTTTACTAGAATACAATAAGCTTGTGTATTACAGGGGTATTTATATTTAAAAAGTGAAATTGTGGCCGGAACTCCGCTTTAAATTGTAAACACAGAGCCTGAAAAATAGGCACGGTCTTTAACCAGTTAAAGAAAAAGAACTGTATTGCCCTGTACACACGATCGGTTCGTCTGATGAAAACAGTCCGTTTTCATCAGACGAACCGATCGTGTGTACATGGCTTTAGACTTTGCACACCTTTTGGGCTAGATTCAGAAAGCCCGCCGTAACTTTGTGCGGGCGTAGCGTATCTCAGATACGCTACGCCGCCGTAACTTAGTGAGGCAGGTTCTGTATTCAGAAAGAACCTGCGCCCTAAGTTACGGCGGCGTAGCGTAAATGTGCCGGCGTAAGCGCGCCTAATTCAAATTGTGAAGAGGTGGGCGTGTTTTATGTAAATAAAACATGATCCCACGTAAAAATGACGTTTCTAACGAACGGCGCATCCCAGAACGTATCCCAGTGCGCATGCTCCTTATCACGTCGCAAATAGTCAATAGCCCTATTCGCGAACGACTTACGCAAACGACGTAAAATTCGACGCTGTCCCGACGTCCATACTTAACATTGGCTATGCCTCATATAGCAGGCATAACTTTACGTCGGAAAAAGCCTTACGTAAACGACATAAAAAAAATCCGCCAGGCGCACGTACGTTTCTGAATCGGCATATCTAGCTCATTTGCATATTCTATGCGGAAATCAGCGCCACCTAGCGGCCAGCGTAAATATGCACCCTAAGATATGACGGAGTAGGAGACTTACGCCGGTTGTATCTTAGCAACATTTAAGCGTATCTCAGTTTGAGCATACGCTTAAAGTTGTGACGGCGCGGATTCCGACTTACGACTGTGTATCTACTGATACGCCCGTCGTAAGTCTTTATGAATCTAGCCCTTTGTTTTTAAGCATCAGGAATGTCTTTAGCGGTAAGTTAAATTGGGCTTTAGGTTGATGAAGTTACAAACATGGATATGTGGACATAAATACCTTTTACTACGATTTTCTGTGTCTTTGTGGCCAAGCCGTGTTTGTTTTCCGCCTTGCACTGATAATTGCCATTATGGGTTTTCTTTGCATTCCAGATGTTAATGACGCTATGATCGGCGCTGCGCTGCACATCAGGTGTTGGGGTCTCCCAGCTGAATGTAGGCGGGGGCACGCCTTCTGCTATACATGTCAGAGTCACATTGGCCCCTTCAGCTACAGAGGTTGATGGTTGCACTTTGATTTGAACTATTTTGGGTTTTACTGGAAGCAAGCAATGCATAATATAATGTTAAGACTGGACTCAAAGCACAATGTTTAAAAATGCAAATCCAACAGCTAAACACACAATTGAAACTTGTATATAGAATTTCCTTTTCCTGTCAAAAAATAAGTATTAAACAGCGGTCAGTGGAAAATAGTTTGTCCTATTCCTCTAACTGCTACATCTGCAGAACAGTTTGTTTGGTTTAAAAGCAACAGACTTACTGGCAGGATCACCAGGTAATAATAGAAGAAAGAGAAAACTAATGCAGCCATCACATCTAAGAATACGTAAGCTGCAATATAATAAAAGTTTGGTTTTGGGTTTCATTACGCTTTAAAGCATATACTCTCATGTTTCACACACCTTGCTGTGACTGCATAGCATGACAACGCTGGAAAACTTCTACCTGCCATAACCTGATTTCTTGCTGCTCCCTGGACTGTTAAGGGACATCACACTGCCAGGACTGTTGGGGTTAAAAGAGTATATATATATAAGGCCTGTATAGCATATATTTTTCATATATATGCTATGACCAAAGCCATTTTGGCTTTCATTTTCTTTTTTAACCACTTAAGGACCGGACCAATATGCTGCTAAATGACCCAAGGGGTTTTTACAATTCGGCACTGCGTCGCTTTAACAGACAATTGCGCGGTCGTGCGACGTGGCTCCCAAACAAAATTGGCGTCCTTTTTTCCCCACAAATAGAGCTTTCTTTTGGTGGTATTTGATCACCTCTGCGTTTTTTATTTTTTGCGCTATAAACAAAAATAGAGCGACAATTTTGAAAAAAAATGTAATATCTTTTTGCTGTAATAAATATCCCCCAAAAACATATATAATTTTTTTTCCCTCAGTTTAGGCCGATACGTATTCTTCTACCTATTTTTGGTAAAAAAAATCGCAATAAGCGTTTATCGGTTGGTTTGCGCAACATTTATAGCGTTTACAAAATAGGGGATAGTTTTATTTTATTTTAATTTTTTTACTACTAATGGCGGCGATCAGCGATTTTTTTCGTGACTGCGACAATATGGCGGACACTTCGGACAATTTTTACACATTTTTGGGACCATTGTCATTTTCACAGCAAAAAATGCATTCAAATTGCATTGTTTATTGTGAAAATTACAGTTGCAGTTTGGGAGTTAACCACAGGGGGCGCTGTAGGAGTTAGGGTTCACCTAGTGTGTATTTACAACTGTAGGGGGGTGTGGCTGTAGGTCTGAAGTCATCGATCGAGTCTCCCTATAAAAAGGATCACTCGATCGATGCAGCCGCCACAGTGAAGCACGGGGAAGCCGTGTTTACATACGACTTTCCCCGTTCTTCAGCTCCGGGGAGCGATCGCGAGGGGGCGGCTAGAAACAAATAGCCGCGCCGTCGTCCCGGATCGCTCCTGAAGCCACGGGAACCGGCGTATGTACGGGGGGGGGGTCCCGATCGGACCCCCGACCCACGTCTAGGCAGGCACGTACAGGTACGTTGATGTGCCTGTCTGTGCCATTCTGCCGACGTAAATGTACATGCGGCGGTCCGGAAGTGGTTAAACTAATGCCGCGCACACACGACCGTTTTTCGGGTTCTAAAAAATGAAGTTTTTTTTTAAATGTCATTAAAAACGATCGTGTGTGGGCTTCAGAGCATTTTTCGGGTTCTAAAAAATGGGCAAAAAAAAAAATTCGAACATGCTCTATTTTTTCACGACGTTTTTAACGTTGTCTTTTTTAAGGTTGTAAAAAATGGTCGTGTGTGGGCTTTAACGACGTGAAAAATCCACGCATGCTCAGAAGCGAGTTATGAGATGGGAGCGCTCGTTCTGGTAAAACTACCATTCGTAATGGAGTAAGCACATTCATCACGATGTAACAGACTGAAAAGCGCGAATCGTCTTTTACTAACACGGAATCAGCTAAAGCAGCTCAAAGGGTGGCGTCATATGAATGGAACTTCCCCTTTATAGTGCCGTCGTACGTGTTGTACGTCACCGTGTAAGTTTTGAGAAGGAATCACAGTGCTAAAGTGAACACGTTGGGCTAGATTCAGGTAGGGGGACGTACAATTGTGCGGGCGTAGCGTATGTTATTTACGCTACGCCGCCGCAACTTAGACGGGCAAGTGCAGTATTCACAAAGTTGCGGTGGCGTATCGTAAATCTGCCGGTGTAAGTGCGCCGAATTCAAATTCTGAAGAGGTGGGCGTGTTTTATGTTAATAAAACATGACCCCACATAAATGACGTCTTTAACGAACGGCGCATGCACCGTTCGTGAAAGAATCCCAGTGCGCATGCTCAAAATTTCGCCGCAAATCGTCAATGCTTTAGACGTGAACGTAACTTATGTACAGCCCTATTCGCGAACGACTTACGCAAACGACGTAAAAATTTCAAAATTCAACGCGGGAACGACATCCATGCTTAACATTGCGTACGCCTTAATAACATTGCGTACGCCTCTGGAGATACGCCGTCGTATCTCCTACCTGAATCCGGCCCCAGTTGTATACATAAGTCCGTGAAGCCACGGAAAGCTATTTACTAGGTTACCAAGTCTAAAATTTACCACGTTATCATCCAAGTATTGAAATGTAAATATCGGGCCAGATTCACATAGGTTAGCGGATCTGATTTAAGATCCGCCGCCGCAAGTTTTTGAGGCAAGTGGTTAATTCACAAAACACTTACCTCAAAACTTGCGGCGGCGTATCGTAAATCCCCCTGCGGAATTCAAATTCCCCGGCTAGGGGGCGTGCAGTATTTAAATCAGGCGCGTTCCCGCGCCGATTGAACAGCGCATGCGCCGTTGGTTGTAGTTGTAAATGTAAATCTCACAAAACAAAGATTTCCATAATTTCATAAATACAATACTGTTTTTTTATTTCAGTATAAACATTCTGACAACGCTTCCCCTGCAAGCCTGATGTCAGCTTTCACCTTTACTGGGCTGCCATCATATAAACGTTGACTTCACATAATGAAGTGAGCAGAACGATTGAGAATTTTAAGGGAAACGCATATTGGCTAATCAGTGTTTATAAGCATATATGCCTGAAGGGGTTCTTCAAAGTGGACCTTCACCCTTAATTAGCTTAAATTTTGCCCTGCTTCCTCCCTCCAATCTTTTTTTATCATTTAGATATAAATTTTATTATTTATTTATTTTATTGTTTTTTTCCCCTACCCTGAGCAAGAATGTAGTTTGCGTCCACCCTCTTCGGATCCAAACAGAGACCTGCGACCAGGGTCAGCTGCCCTGGGCATTATGGTATCATGTGAGGGGACGGGGGGATTTGTGTTGGGAGGGGAAAGTTGGAGGGCAGCAAAGGAAAAAATAGGAGGAGAAATTAGGAGGGGTGCTAGGAATGATGATTTGGGGGGGGGGGGGGGATTTGTGTTGGGAGGGGGAATGGGGGGAGAGGATTTGTGCTAGGAGGGGGATATGGGGGGGGTTGTGCTAGAAGAGGTGATATGGTAGAAAGGGAAGCATAATTGTTCTAGGAGGGGATTTTTTTGTGCAAATAAAGATGATTTGTGCTAGGAGGGGGAGTGGGAGAAGAGAATTTGAGCTTGGAGGGGGAATTTGAGGGGTAGAGGATTTGTGCTGGGAGGTGTGATTCCTTTTTTTTTGGGGGGGGGGGAAATTTGTGCTCTGGGAATTTGGTGAGAGAGCTGGGGGTTTCAGCAGGGGGTGGGGGCAAATGTGTAGTGGGAGGACATGCTTATGCTTAGGGGGCAAGCATGCAGATTGGTGCTCAATATTTTTTTTTTGGGGGGGGGGGGGGTTCCTGACACACAATGCTCATGGGGGGGATGGGGTGCAGTTTGGTATGTTTGCCCTGGGATCTAGATAACCTTGCCTAGTGTAGGTATCCCTGCACGTGTGCAAAGATAGGTTGCTATGGAGCTACCATGGTTGTGGATGGGTGGAGAATTCCCTGCACATACACAGAAGTGGCGAAGAGCTCTGCCAGTACCTGAAGGCTGGTCGGAACCCTTCGGTAAATCTGCACATGCACCAGAAATATGAAAATGGTAACGCTGGAGGGAGCGGACTGAGGTTCTTCTTTAACCACTAGGGCCCGGATTCACATACATCGGCGCATATTTATGCCGGCGTAGCGTATCTAATATACGATACGCCGGCGCTGCGCACAGAGGCAAGCACTGGATTCACAAAGCACTTGCTGTTAAAGATACGCTGGGTTTCCGCGGCGTAAGCCAGCGTAGGTGGAAGTGGGCGTGAGCCATGCTAATGAGGCGTGACCCCATGTAAATGAAGGACTGAGCGTCATAAAGATACCAATAACGTACGGCGCATGCGCTGTCCCGTGGACGCATCTCAGTGCGCATGCTCAGAATCACGTAGAAACAACTGCCTAAGATACGTCGAATCACTGCCTACGACGTGAACGTAACCTACGCCCAGCCCTATTCACGTACTACCTAAACGACGTCAAATACGACGGCTGTGTTCCCTGGTCCATTCCTTAACATGACTTGCGCCTCCTATATGGGGAATAACTTTACGCCGGACGTAAGTCTTACACAAACCACGAATGTTATGCGCCGGGCACAAGTACGTTCGTGAATCGGCGTATCTCCCTCATTTGCATAGGAAATCAATGGGAGTACCACTTGCGGCCAGCGTAAATATGCACCAACGATACGCCGGCGTAGTAAAGTTACGTCGGTCGGATGAAGCCTATTTTCAGGCGTATCTCAGATTGTGGGCACGGCGCATAGATACGACAGCGCATAGATAGACTTCTCGAGATACGTCGGCGTAAGTGTTTCGTGAATCCGGGCCTAGATGCCTGCAATCTGTATTCTAACCTTCTAAAAAAAAGAGTTTGTTGTGCCATAAAAATTCCAATTACAGTATGTTGCTACTAAGAACTAAGAACAAACACTCATTCTGACAGATGAAGATCTCAGACTAACTGGAAACCAATCAGCTGGTTCTCGATTATTTGATCACTATGACAGCCAATCATGGTGATCATATGCAGGCTGGAGAGGTTTACTTATCTTCTCCAGCCTGCAGATGGCACTGTTCTCTCTGTGCACAAAGAAAAAAATATATACTACCGTGTCTAACAAAAATGTTAAAAGGCCAGATCCATATAGCGAGTACGCCGGCGTATCTACTGATACGCCGGCTTACTTTCAAATTACCCGCGTTGTATCTTTAATTTGAATCCTCAAACCAAGATACGTCGGCATCTGGGTTCGATCCGACAGGCGTACGGCTTCGTACGCCTTTGGATCATAGGTGCAATACTTCGGCGTCCGCTGGGTGGAGTTTGCGTAGTTTTCCGCGTCGGGTATGTAAATTAGCTTTTTACGACGATCCACGAACGTACGTGCGGCCGTCGCATTCTCTTACGTCGTCTCTAGTCGGCTTTTTCCGGCGTATAGTTAAAGCTGCTATTTTGCAGGGTATAGATAGACTTGCCATGTTAAGTATGGCCGTCGTTCCCGCGTCAAAATTTGAATTTTTTTTTTGTTTGAGCAAGTCGTCCGTGAATAGGGATGGACGTAAGTCACGTCTAAGTTAAGAAAATGGCGTCATTGCGACGTCATTTCGCGCAAAGCACAGTGGGAAATTTCGAAACGGAGCATGCGCAGTTCATTCGGCGCGGGGATGCGCTTCATTTAAATGAATCACGCCCCCTACCCGCCGATTTGCATTCCGCCGCCAGAAATACATTACGCCGCCGTAACTTACGGCGCAAAATCTTCCTGGATTTGACTTAAAGCCAGGTAAGATACGGCGGCGTAGCGTATCTCTGATACGCTGCGCCTATCCATTTCTATGTGGATCTGGCCCAAAATGTTTAGTTAAAAACTGTATTGCATTTTTACCTGCTAGAGAGAGTTGTCCACTTTGTGTGTCACTTCCGTGCTCATTCTGAGACTTACAGGTATACAATCCCACGTGTTTCTTAGTGAACCCCCATATTTTGACAGTGTGTTTGTCCTCAGAAATCTGCACATTAGGTCCTGGGGTGATCCAACTCAATTCAGGAGGGGGGGATCCGCTGGCTTCACAGGTTAACGTTACATTGGCGCCTTCAAGCACCTGTGTGGATGGCTCAATGTCCAAACGGGATATCTTAGGCTTCACTGGGGGAAAAAAAAACATTTTATATCAAACACATGTTCAGTTATTCATTCATTTAAAGTGGAGCATCGTCTTTCTAAATAAAAACAAAAAAACTGTAGGGCAAGACAGTAATGCCGCGTACACACCATAACTTTATGTGATGAAAAAAAAACGACGTTTTGAAAAACGTCAATCAAAATGACCGTGTGTGGGGGAAAACGTTGTTTTATGTCTTGTGAAAAACGACAAAAAAAATTGAAGCATGCTTCAATTTTTTGTGTCGTTTTCCAAACGTCGTTTTTTGTGTCAATTAAAATGATATAGTGTGTGGGCAAAACGACGTTTAAAACAATGTTTTTAAACCCGCGCATGCTCAGAAGCAAGTTATGAAGCAAGCTTCAATGGAAAAGAGTGCTGAACGTAACCTCGCTTTGCTAGAGCATTTTGAAAAAACGATGGTGTGTAGGCAACGTCGTTTTTGAAAATGAAGTTTCAAAAACTTTATTTTATTTCATGATTTAAAACGTCGTTTTTTTTCATCACATAAAGTGATGGTGTGTACGCGGCATAAAAGTTATATGTATGCAATAATATAATCGGTTTTGCTTCAGTATACTGCATGGAGTTTAGATGTAACCTTTGAGCATAGTAATACGTATTCAAATACAGTAAAACCTTGGATTGTGAGCATAATTCATTCCAGAAACATGCTTGTAATCCAAAGCACTTGTATATCAAAGCGAATTTCCCCATAAGAAATAATGAAAACTCAAATGATTTGTTCCACAACTATTTATTCATAAATCCTTCAGTTTATAGTCCATATAAAAAGATTAGAGCAATGTGATAGGTGGTGTAACCATAAAATGTCCATCCACAAATGGAAGCCTCCACAAGGGGATTAGAAGCAAAATCCAGCAGGAGCTACAAAGTATAAAAGAGAAAAGAGGCGCCTCTAAGTGTAGCAATATGTTCATTAAATATAACCATATTGCTACACTTAGATGCGCCTCTTTTCTTTTATACTCAGTTATGACATGACGCTACTTGTATATCAAGACATTGCTTGTATATCAGGTCAAAATGTATTTAATTTTTTTTAGCTTATCTTGCAAAACGCTCTCAAACCAAGGTTTTATTGTATTACTTGTTGCCATTGTGTCTATATACATCCTATCATTATACTTACAGAATTAAATTCCTAAGCATATAACCATGGAAATACCAAACTTTCTGCTCACTCGGATTGTCTCCTTGCTGCCACCTGGTGACAGTAAAACAAAAGTTCACTTAAAGATACTTTGCAGTCCATGAAGTATAGGTTTCAGATGTCAGCTTGCCCTGGGTGACAATTTCTTTACATCACAATGAGTAGAAATGTTCCCATAGTCTCTGATAGCGGTATCAATCCACTGTGCTCGCCTACTTTGGATTTCAGCCACCGGAGGCTCTGGCACATATGGGCACAGGTAGCCATATTCCTCAGCCACCTTTTTCATCACAATACGTTGTAGTTTGGACAATTTTGTCAGAAGTTTAGGGTCCCCACAGCCAGGTAGCACACTGAAATATCTGGAGCACACTTGAAAGAATAACCTGCAATCGTATTTGGCTTTTGAGAGATGCATGCAGATGAAGAGGACTCTCGCACAACAACATTAGTGATTTTAGCACAGTGAGCCCACCGCTCCTCTTCCAGAGAACTTGCCAGACAAGGGACAGGAGATTTAGACAAAGCCCAGTCCTATTACTGGAGGTATGGGTAGATAAGAGAACATCCTCCTCTGCAGGCTCATAACTGCTGTTCAGTATCTCTATCAGTCCATCTCCCTCCAAAGAACATAGTGTCAGACTTTAGAAATTCTATCGGACAAGAGTCTGACTCTGTGGAGAACTCTTCAGCTGGGAGTAGGTTAGGCTTTAAACATGCAGCGGCAGACTTCCCTTTGTGGCTACAGCTTTCACTGTCCCAACAGGCACACTGCCCTCATTCACATATGGCTTACAAGGCTCAGTAGCCTTCTCCCTGGGAGGTTCTGTTGTGGAAATGTTATGAACATGTATTTAATATGTATTGTCATAGTGTCTCCCAGTGTTAGTACTCCCGCAGCCCGCTCTAAAGAGCTGACTGTGGCAGACTGACGCTGTCTGGTAGTGGAAAACTTCCTGAGGTTGGTGAGTGGTGTTTGCAGAGTGGGGATATGCTTGCCAGCGAAAGGGCCCCTGTGCAATGCACAGAACATTCGTCTGGAGGGATGTGTTCACTCTGCAATGACATTATCGGTTATGAGCGGATGTACACACATGTCACCCCTGTGTGCCTGGCCAACACATTCGGGTGGCCAAGGCGTGCCCCTGCAGATAATCTCCCATCAGCAGGAACGGTAGTATAATCCGGGTATGTGTTGTTCTCTAAACAACACAGAATAAGGATTCATGTCAACTGTAAAAACGGGAGCTTTTGAATTTTTATGGTCAGGGATAGTGTCCATGTCATACACACTGTCTCTACCCAGACACGCCCATAAGACTCCCCTAGTCATTGTTTATTGGTTGTTGTATAAACTCATCCTGTTGGAAGGATTTCCTGTGTTGACATTCATATCCTGTGAGGTCATATCCTGTGATGAAATTTCCCATGGAGGAAGCGATTGGCTGTTGGGGCCATGACTTCCTGTTTGTAATTTACTTTTGTTGTGGTTGAATAAAAACCAAGTGCTGTGCTCGGTAGAGGCAGAAGAGGATGGTACTGAGATGAGGATGTAAGCTGTGGTCATGTCTGTTTACTTGGGGATATGCGGGAAATAGAGTAAGTAGTAAGCTGCATTATACCATTAGACCGAAATGTGTTGAAATATGGATTACGCGTAGCATAGAGCCATATTTTTCCATCACAGTTCCATTATCAGGGAATGTAGGCGACCTTGACCGCAGCAGCGGGAGGTCACTAAGGCTTGTAGTAGGCACAGTAACTGCAGTAGCAGACACTTCAGCAGACAAAACAACAGTGGCGGTGACAACAGGAGCTGGTCCTGGAGCAGTAGTAACAACACATGTGGCCCAGTCCACTTGCAGCAATTGTAATGGTAAGGCCGGGAAGACTACCTCCAATAGCGATTGTGGCCACAGGTGATCCAGATATTTGTAGCTAGCACTGAGCACTTTGAACATAGCAGTCCAACCGATTCGTAGCCTCCCGCTGTGTAGAGCGCCAACTTACCTTTGAGGATAAAACGCACTCCGGTGTTGGTAATAGCTTATTTCAGCCTGACAGGGCCAGGATCGATGCCTTTCCAGTCAGCATTGGAGACTCCAAAATACACCATGCTTGCCTCTCCGTCTCACAGCACGTGGACCCAAGATGGCGGTACACACAATTGCGTCTCCTTCTCTGCAGAGAGGCGACTCCTCCCACTGCCAAGGGATGGGTCCGGCTGCTCAGCAAAAACTTCAGCACCTACTTCTTTCTTCCAGCAGCGCACCAAAGCTCTTCTGGAGTCTTCCCTAACCCCTTCAGCACTGGCGTAAAGTGACAAAAGGCCAGGCTGACACTCTCCCAACAGCAAAAAGACAATTTGGTTCTTACCCACATGGTTTAAAAGAACAATAGCAAAGTCTCTGAGGCACACAGACATTACTTGCCACTTTCATGTGTAATTTTATTTCGTTGCTAGGGGCGACCACAGCAAAAATAACATTGAGCCCCACGTTGGGTGCCAAATGTGGCTCCTACCACACATTTCCGGGGGGCCTGGTTGTGACCACCAGAGACAGGGATGGCCGACATTCCCTCACAGGGTGCAGGTTACTAGGCATAGTGGGTGATGGACAAGACAGAAAGATGGGTGCCAGTCACTTTAACGCTTGAACAAAGATATGTTTATTTCTCACAAACAGGAAAATGTGGGAGAGAGGGGATGGGGCCTTAGTCAAAAATAGTAACGATCAGCAGACAGGCAGACCCTTTAGACAAAAAGGTGAGATAAGGCAGACAGCAGTACAGGAAAAGAGCCTTTAAGCTGAACCAGCACATCTGTACTTTGTAGAATAGGCTGTCTCTTATAGTAACTGAACTTAACTCACGGTACCATACGCAGATTCCTTTGGATGAGTTCTTCATTGAAGTCCTCCCAGCCACTTCATAGTCCCCAGCACATGAAGAGTCACCTTTGGTACTTCCTTAAAATTCTATCCCTCTGAGTATTGCCTCTAGGTAGTGAGCAGGCTCTCCCTTGCAGAACCTTGAGCACATGGTTAGGCTTCAGGCCTACCCAGCAGGAGCTGTTCCTCACACACCCATAAAGACTGCAGTCTGGGCGGAAAAGACCTAGATCACCCAACTCTCTCCAAATTAATACCCTTTCCCAGCACGCATAGCAGCCAGTTTGATTGGCTGAGAAAAAGTATGTTTATCCATAACCCAAATTCACTGTAGCTCATCATACTTATGTCAAAGGCAACAGTGCCACCTACTGACAAAAGGGAGAAGCCACAGCAGAAACAGGATTAGAAGAAAACCCATTTAATCCAAAAAAACAACAACAAATTAGCCAGGCTAGCTACCACCCAGCATAGCTAAGTTTACCTGTAACCCTGTTTTAGGAGGAGGGTGCTACACCAGGACAAATAAAGAGGGTGAGGGTGTCAGAATTCCCCATGCAGCAGCAAAGATTTGTATTATGTAAAGAAAGTTTACCTGCGAGATTCAGTTTTTGGGTCCCATTGTGCGTCCCATGCTTGTTTTCTACTATACACTGGTAATTTCCTAGATGACTCGTTTGCAGACTCTTGATGGTAACAGTTCGGTTATCAGCTGAGAACTGTAGGTCAGAAGAAGGTGTTTTCCAGCTGTAAATTGGATTGGGAACCCCGTCAGCCTCACAAGTTATCTCCACTTTATCTCCTTCTCCATGTAAAGGTGGATTCAGTTTTATGCTTGATACTTTGGGTTTATCTGAAATAAATGCATTGAATAACATAAGTGTAGAATTTGCTGTATATGGAAAGACAAGAGAGTAGATGGATGTTTGATTATCCGTACAATAAATATCCCCATTACAGTTAAAAACAACTGCTTATTCACTTGTTATCAAACAGGAAGAGAAATATTAATTTAAAGGGTTAATCACCTTTACTAACCTTTGCCCAAAGCTTCCCTATGCATCCCAGTGCCCTCAGTACTTTATATGCAGTGCTCAGTTTTGCAAAATAATGTTTACTTTTTAAGCTGCTCATTCCATTGCTGTCCCCTCTCCATCCTGCAGATGGCAGTACGTACCAAGTGTTGGATGTGTGGTCCCAGAAACCTGCGAACAAGCAGTCGGCTTCATTCCCTATGCATGCATGCGCAGTTTTCTCTCTTGCCATCTGCAGAACAGAGAGTGACGGGCACTGGAATAAGTACCACAAAAAGTAGGCATTCTTTTAGGCCTCATTCAGACTGGCATACTTAGGCGTACATTCCCGTGAAGGGCCATGTGTTGCATGCACAGGATGAACAGGTGTTTTGTGCATCTCTAATCAGGCAGTCCCATTCGGGTCTATTTGGGCACAGCCGCTGCACAGACACAGCCGCTGCTCCCAATTTGACATCAGTGTGAGTGTGAATGTATGTCCCCAAATGCAGTTTGAGTTCAGGGACACACGCCTGCAAGAATGTCAGATTGGAAGCACTGGCTGTGTCCATGCAGCCACTGCATTCCAATATACATGTATGGGACTGCCTACACATAAATAAATGGAACGCCTGTGCATCCTGTGTGGGAAAATACGGCCCTTTACATGTGAACAAAAACGTACAAAAATACTGCATATTAATGTACTATATATAAATGTGGAGGGGGAGATGATCTGCGGGTGTAGAAAATGTTCCAACATTAGTGGAAATAAACAATACTTCAGACTTGTGGTTAGTGGCCGTTATTAAAACTTACATAGCATCTGAGGTCAGTAGGGAGAGAAATGGTTCCCATTATTGATGTCAGTGGAAGGAATTGTGCCCCATAATTGGTATCAGTGGAAGGAATAGTGTCCCATCATTGGTATCAGTGGGAGGAATAGTGTCCCATCATTGGTATCAGTGGGAGGAATAGTGTCCCATCATTGGTATCAGTGGGAGGAATAGTGCTCCATCATTGGTATCAGTGGAAGGAAAAGTGTCCCATCATTGGTATCAGTGGGAGGAATAGTGTCCCATCATTGGTATCAGTGGAAGGAATAGTGTCCCATCATTGTTATCAGTGGGAGGAATAGTGCTCCATCATTGGTATCAGTGGAAGGAATAGTGTCCCATCATTGGTATCAGTGGGAGGAATAGTGTCCCATCATTGGTATCAGTGGAAGCAATAGTGCTCCATCATTGGTATCAGTGGGAGGAATAGTGTCCCATCATTGGTATCAGTGGGAGGAATAGTGTCCCATCATTGGTATCAGTGGAAGGAATAGTGTCCCATCATTGGTATCAGTGGGAGGAATAGTGTCCCATCATTGGTATCAGTGGGAGGAATAGTGTCCCATCATTGGTTTTAGTGGGAGGAATAGTGTCCCGTCATTGGTATCAGTGGGAGGAATAGTGTCCCATCATTGGTTTTAGTGGGAGGAATAGTGTCCCGTCATTGGTATCAGTGGGAGGAATAGTGTCCCATCATTGGTTTAAGTGGGAGGAATAGTTTGCCATCATTGGTATCAGTGGGAGGAATAGTGTCCCATCATTGGTATCAGTGGAAGAATAGTGTCCCATCATTGGTATCAGTGGGAGGAATAGTGTCCCATCATTGGTATCAGTGGGAGGAATAGTGTCCCATCATTTTTATCAGTGGGAGGAATAGTGTCCTGTCATTGGTATCAGTGGGAGGAATAGTGTCCCGTCATTGGTATCAGTGGGAGGATTAGTGTCCCGTCATTGGTATCAGTGGGAGGAATAGTGTCCCATCATTAGTATCAGTGGGAGGAATAGTGTCCCATCATTGGTATCATTGGAAGGAATAGTGTCCCATCATTGGTATCAGTGGGAGGAATAGTGTCCCATCATTGGTATCAGTGGGAGGAATAGTGTCCCATCATTGGTATCAGTGGAAGGAATAGTGTCCCATCATTGGTATCAGTGGGAGGAATAGTGTCCCATCATTGGTATCAGTGGGAGGAATAGTGTCCCATCATTGGTTTTAGTGGGAGGAATAGTGTCCCGTCATTGGTATCAGTGGGAGGAATAGTGTCCCATCATTGGTTTTAGTGGGAGGAATAGTGTCCCGTCATTGGTATCAGTGGGAGGAATAGTGTCCCATCATTGGTATCAGTGGGAGGAATAGTGTCCCATCATTGGTATCAGTGGGAGGAATAGTGCTCCATCATTGGTATCAGTGGAAGGAAAAGTGTCCCATCATTGGTATCAGTGGGAGGAATAGTGTCCCATCATTGGTATCAGTGGAAGGAATAGTGTCCCATCATTGTTATCAGTGGGAGGAATAGTGCTCCATCATTGGTATCAGTGGAAGGAATAGTGCTCCATCATTGGTATCAGTGGAAGGAATAGTGTCCCATCATTGGTTTTAGTGGGAGGAATAGTGTCCCGTCATTGGTATCAGTGGGAGGAATAGTGTCCCATCATTGGTATCAGTGGGAGGAATAGTATCCCCTCATTGGTATCATTGGTGTCAGTGGAATGAATGGTACCTTATCATTGGTGTCAGTGAGAATAATAGTCTCCAAGGGTTGGATAAAGGCAAACAAAGGGTTGCATTCAGTCCACATGTTGCAGTTTGGAGTTCACCGCTGTAATGCATAGGAATGCTTTTGGTAAACATCTAAAGCTTGTAGGACAGGTAAAGATGCCCTAACCCTTTAATGCCGCGTACACACAGTCGGATTTTCCGCCACAAATGTTCGATTTGAGCTCTTTGTCGGAAATTCTGACCGTGTGTAGGCTCCATCGGACATTTGCTGTCGGAATTTCCGACAACAAAAATTTGAGAGCCAGTTTGATAATTCAAAATTGCGGAAAATTGAAATTCAGGAAATTGAAAAATTCGGAATTAACAAATTTGTCAAAATTCATTAAAAGACAAATTCGGAACTAAAGGAATTGCACATGTCTATGAGATACTGCTGCACCTATTTTTAAACCGATCTTTACATCAAAGTGCATATTTTATGAATCTTTGTAAGGCCTCATCAACCCAAGCATTGAAAATTGATGGCCGGGTCGTCTATTCATGTTAAAAAAGGAAGCAGATGGAGAAAAACGCACAGCAGCTTTAGCATTGCCTTGCATGACGGTCAGCCAAAAATAACGCTGCCTGCAGAGTTCATCAGGCGTTGACACTTTGCAACCATTGCCATTCACTTCTATTGAAATGCGGCACAAACATGCCTTAAAGTGGTTGTAAACCCCCCCAAAAAACAACAACCTGCAAGACAAAGGCATAATGAGCTAGTATACATAGCATACTAGCTCATTATAAAATCCTCACCTTAGATTGAATCCCTTGCAGCAGTCCCCGTACATAGCTCTGGCCGGCGACATCGCTCCTGGAGTTACTTCTGGGTATTGTTGTGATTGGGCGGGAGCCGCCGGTTAAGGCACACTACCTGAAACAATGGCACGAACCATTGCTTCAGTGCGCATGTGCCGATGACATTGGCACATGCTGATATAGGGGATATCTCTTAAACCGCGTTTAAAAGCCAATAGAGAATAGTAATTAATTCTCCTTTAACCACTTAAGCCCTGGACCATTTTGTAGCTAAAGGACCAGGCCACTTTTTGCGATTCGACACTGCGTCACTTTAACGGACAATTGCGCAGTCGTGAGACGTGGCTCCCAAACAAAATTGGCGTCCTTTTTTCCCCACAAATTGAGCTTTCTTTTGGTGGTATTTTATCACCTCTGCGGTTTTTATTTTTTGCGCTATAAAAAAATGCAATATTTTTAACTTAAAGCTATAATAAATATCCCCCAAAATATATTAAAAAAAAACAATCAGGTTAGGCCGATACATATTCTTTGACATATGTTTGGTAAAAAAAAAATCGCAATAAGCGTTTATTGATCGGTTTGCGCAAAAGTTAGAGCGTCTACAAAATAGGGGATAGTTTTATGGCATTTTTATTAATTCTTGGTGGCCTGGTTGCTGTTAACCCAGTTAGAGGCCGACAGGGACAACTGGCATGCCCATTCCGCGTAAGAGTCTTTCGTGGTTTTGCGTGAGTCCCTGAACTTCTGTCGGTGGGACTCTGGGGTTACTGCATAACGAGCCAGGAGCGCTTCTTTAACCCTGGCGTAGCTATGGATATCCTGATCTGGCACGGTCCGGAAAGCATCAGAAGCTTTGCCTGACAGTTTGCCTGACAATATTGCAACCCATGAAAAGAAGAAATGGAGTTAGCGCAACTCCATTTCTTCTTTTCATAGTATCTTTTGTTTGTATAAACATTTTGAGTTTGCAGCTGTTTTTATTATTGTTATAGATAAGCGCACTTTTTCCATTTTTTGCAAATATTGCAACCCACTCTCCTCTAGCTATTCGGTGCAGGTTACATTGTCGCTCAAAATCTGCCAGGTAGTTATCAATCTCACAGTCCTTTTCATCAAAAGCTTTAAAAGCGCTAAACGGAATCTTCCTTGTGTCTGCTGTGCTGTACTCACTGTTTGGAGAATGTGCGGCTGCTTGTTGGACTGCTGCCAGCTTTAACTGTAGTTCTGCGTCTCTTATTTGTTTAGCCTCCTGTAGTTCTGCGTTTACTAACAGGTCCATCACTTTCAGCACCACATCCGGCGTTGGGTTCGGGCCGAACCACGCTAGCTTCTCTCTCATTAGCTTGTTGGCTGGTGATTCCTCTTCCTGCATCACTGGTGTCTCCATCTCTTGTACTGCTGGCGTTGCTGCAATCCCGTCCTCCTGGTCTAGCTCCATTAATTCTGCTATGATGACCCGCTTGGTTTTGTTGCTAGCAATCCTTCCACGAACTTCCAGTAGTTCTTTCAGTGTATTTCTTTTAAGCAGGGTGTAAGCCTTCCATTCACTGTTCCCAGTGTCTGCTTGGAATCCTGGTGTAAGGGAGAGTAGAAGGGAAAATCCCGCTGCTTCCAACCAATTGTGACGGTATCGGTATGATATCCCCGTCAAGCATTCCCTCCTCTCCATACAACAACATCACAGGATCATCCACACATGAGTCAAGACTGAATGCTGGAACCAAGACTGATTTATTGGCAGCTTGCTGCTGGTTATAAATACAGTTTTACAAGCTAAATCCTTAATCAAGGAACAATGGGAGCTCCACCCCCTTTTCACACACTCTGGAGTTTCCCATACAGAATATAGCCAGACAATTCGGAGCCGACCTGAGACACATTTTCTTTAAATAATGACATCAGGGAAGTTAATTACAAGGTGTACAGAACACATTAGCTGGGCAGCCTGGCACCGCATAATGAAGCAATCAGAATACATAACATGAGTCACCTCTAATCACAGTAACAGGATTAACATCCCTTTGAAATAAGGAGCTAGCTGCAGACGGGTCATTAACATGTCAATAGCTTGTAACACATGAATCCATTTTACCTCTAACCCACAATTTAACCAAGCAGGGAGAATTACACTGAAGCATCATTCACAGCGGCGATCAGCGATTTTTATGGTGACTGCGACATTATGGCGGACACATTTGACACTATTTTGGGACCATTGTAATTTTTACAGTAATCAGTGCTATAAAAATGTACTGATTACTGTGAAAATGCCACTGGCAGTGAAGGGGTCAACCACTAGGTGGCGCTGTAGGGGTTAAGTGTGCCTAGTGTGTGATTCTTACTGTAGGGGGCGTGGCATGTCACTGATCATCGTTCCCCATGACAGGGAACAGACGATCACTGACACTAGGAAGAATGGGGAAAGGTTTGTCTACACTTACCTCTCCCCGTTCTTCAGCTCTGTGACCCATCGCGGGACACCAGCGGCGATCGGGTCTGCGATTCCCGCATGCGCGGTCACAGAGCTCAGGACCGGGTCGTGACTCTTAAAGACAACGTACCTGTACGTGCTTATGCCCAGCCATGCCGCTCTGCCGACGTATATCGTCGTGTGGCGGTCCTTAAGCGGTTAAGGGTGTGTGTCAAAGGGGTGCGTCCTATGCCTACATACGTTGGCAAGTAGGTGTCACTCATTCCCGTCTCAAAATGTTGGGAGGTATGGTGTAGTCACATGGTATATAAGCAGACCAGTGGCGGAACTACCGCCATAGCGACCCACGCGGGCACTATGGGGCCCGCAGCCGAGTGGGGCCCGGTGAGGATGAAGAATAGGGGTGCAACGGTTCGTCACCGATCCGTGATCCGAATGGGTCACCCTGTTTCGGATCGGCACACTACGCGATCTGCGGAGCGCTCCAGAGCCTCGGCCTAGGAAAGTCCCCGGCTTTGGCCTAGCTCCGGAGTGGCGGCCATCTTGCTCCACCCAGTGTGCTTGCCAGAGCCCAGCGTGACACGCCTCCCCACCTCAGCGCGCTGACTTCTGTAGTCAGCGCCCTGAGGCAGGGAGGGCTGTGCACTGGGCTCTGGCAAGCACACTTGGAGAGGGAAAAAAAAAGAGCACATTCACAGGGGTGGATTAAAGAGGTGAGTCTGTTTGGACATGATGTTTTTATAGAAAGATTATTTACTACTGCATGTTATTTCTCCCCCAGTTCTGACAATGACTGAACACAAAGCTAAAAAAAGACCCATAAGATAAAACTTAGTTTTTTTTTTTTCTTATATACAACAGGTATCAAAGATGTAGTTTTATGTGTGAAATGGTTGCCAAATGCCATAAAGCAACTATAAAATGTGTGTGTGTGTGTGTGTATATATATATAATTTGGACCGATCATTTTTTTTTTGGAGGGGGGGGCCCCAATACAACATTTTGCTATGGGGCCCTGTGATTTCTAGTTACACCCCTGAAGCAGACAGTGGTTTATAAACAAAGCTTCAGTGTGGTCACATGGTTTATAAACAGATGGAGGTTTATAAAGGAAGCTCCAATGTAGTTTGTATGATATATAAGCAGACAGAGGTTTATAAACAAAGCTTCAGTGTGGTCATATTGTATATAAACAGACAAGAGGTTAATAAACAAAGCTCCAGTGTGGTCACAGTTTATAAACAAACCTCCAGTATGCTCATATGATATATAAACAGAGGTTTATAAGCAAAGCTTCAGTAAGGTCATATGATATATAAACAGAGGTTTATAAGCAAAGCGTCAGTGTGGTCATATGATATATAAACAGACAGAGGTTTATAAACAAAGCTTCAGTGTAGTCATATGGTAGATAAACAGACAAATTATATAAACCAATATCCAGTGTGGTCATATGATATATAAACAGAGGTTTATAAGCAAACCTCCAATGCGGTCACATAGCTTGTAAACAAACAGAGGTTTATAAACAAAGCTCCAGTGTGGTCATATGATATATAAACAGATAGAGTTTTGTAAACAAACATCCAGTGTGGTCATATGATATATAAACAGATAGGGGCAGATCCACGCATTAATGCGCCAGGCGTAGCGTATCTAAGATACACTACGCCGCTGTAACTTACTTTTTATTGGTTTGAATCCTCAATGAATTTGCGCCGTAAGTTACGGCGGCGTAGTGTATCTATTGCGGCGTAAGGGCGCGGAATTCAAATGGAAGTGATGGGGGCGCGTTTTATGTAAATACGTCGTGACCCAACTTAAACGTTTTTTTTTTAACTGCGCATCCGTGGGGGTCTCCCAGTGCACATGATCGAAATTAACCCAGAACAAGCCAATGCTTACGACAGTGACGTCATTCTATGCAAATCCCTAAGACGTACGCCTGTCGTATCTTGTTTTGTGGATACAAAACAAAGATACAACGCGGAAAATTTAAAATTACGCCGGCGTATCAGTAGATACGCCGGCGTAATCCTTTTGTGCATCTGCCCCATAGAGTTTTGTAAACAAACCTCCAATGTAGTCATATGGTATATAAACAGAAACAGGTTTGTAAACAAAGCTCCAGTGTGGTAACATGGTATATAAACAGACAGAGGATTATAAAAAATAAATTCTCCTGTGTGGTCACATTGTATAAAAAAACATAAACAGGTTTATAAACAAAGCTCCAGTGTGGTCACATGCCATCAAATATTGTGTAGTGAGGGCAAGGGGGAGTCATGTTGTTTTTACCTAATGTTGCATGATATATGATCCCAAATTTTGTGTTATCACCAAAACAGGAGTAGAGGAGAAATCTTCCAATGGGGACACTAATTCCAGTCACCCTGGTGGTGACAACAAGGGATTTCCTCACTTTGGTGGGATTTCATTCCTCTTCCTGTTTTGGCTGTGGGACGGGAAGTGAAGGGGACCCACCACAATGGGATAATAATGGCAAGAAATTGACAACAGTGCAGTTATAAACTTCTATTAAACCCCCAAAAATATTGCCTATAGTTCTACTTTAAGTTGCCCAATATGGTATAACCTATATTGCTTAATAGATACTTACACTCTACAGACACGTTTACTTTCTTTGTAACCTTGTCAAAGTTCGAAGCAATGCAGGTGTACACCCCCATCATATTTCTCATTGCTGTGAATTTCTCCTCAACTTTATAGGTGGTGGTGGTGTTGTCTTTCTTACAGGTCACTGTTGGCGGGGGGTATCCTGTGGCCCTGCAGTAGAAGCTGTGCTCCTCTCCCTCAATCCACACCAAATTGTCAGGACAGTCTGTGATCTCGGGCCCAGCTGGAAGACAATGCCAAGAGATGAGAATGGTCATTGATAATGGCAAAATGCAGGAATATGCAGAGCAATATTTAGGTATAACACAGCCATAGACCCAACTGAATATTAACACCATTTCATCATCAAGTGTAACTAAACACAGCAAAACAAATTATTATTATTATTTGGTATTTATACAGTGCCAACAGTTTGCTAAAAAATATATATATATTCCAGCTTGCCAATCCTTAGATGTAAAATAAATATTTAGTTCCAATGCGCTACTGTGAGTAAACAAAATGTGTGAAAATAGTGTAAATGATGTAAATATTACCCGGGGCAGCTATATCTAAAAGTGTTCACATAACACAAAAAAAGATAACAAGGTAAAAAAGTGATAAGCGCTCCAGGTATGTGTCAAATTACAACCAAAGTATATACGTGAATGGATGGACCACAATCAGAGAATGAGTGACCAAACTCAAAATGTGCAGTGCGTGCCAAAAAATAATAAGAAGAAGAAAATATATTCAGATGTGATAGATTATAGGGATGTCCAGTCCTCTGTGAATCTAAAATCACTGTGATGATCACACATAAATAAATATAAAAATAGATATATAAACTGAATATATATACATATATATATATATGGAATAGTGTAAAAAGTAAGTGAGCGAATGTATAAAAGTGCAACAGTGATGCTAATAAAGCAGTCTATAGGTGGAGATGATGAGATGTTTCCATAAAAGATATCTGTGTAGAAGGCAGCAGTTTAAAAATCCTCATGAGTGTTGTAGTGCCCTTACCATGAAGGTGCTATATGTGCGCATATAGAGATATCCCTCCGGGTCTCCGATCACCCCTGTCCTGGGATCAGTCAGTGTACGTTGTACCAGCAGCTGTATTCCATTAAGGTGTCCTGGGCGCGTATCTACTGATGTCCTCCGGGTCTCCGATCACCCCTGTCCTGGGATCAGTCAGTGTACGTTGTACCAGCAGCTGTATTCCATTAAGGTGTCCTGGGCGCGTATCTACTGATGTCCTCCGGGTCTCAGGTCACCTTTCTCCTGGGGTCACTTCATTCAAGTCTGTTCTGACTGCTGCATACCTCCAAAATATTCCCAATTGCAGTGGTCCAATAGGCAAAACAGTGGGGTGGGGAGAAAAGAAGATAGCCTCCAATGGTGTAGTAGGATTAGGAATCCAAAAGTATTTATTGTGGTTAAAAAGCAGGTAGCACAAACAGTGCTTGAAATAACAGAGCAGCGTTAAAAATCAAGGTGCAGACGTGGCGTTTAAAATTACCGCCTTACGTCCGATAGCCTCCGGCTTGTGTGAGTATAATCCTCGGTCTCGACTTTCGGCTCCCTACGGCGTTACGTCACGCACCTCGTGACTTCATCAGGGGATGCCCTGATGAAGTCACGAGGTGCGTGACGTAACGCCGTAGGGAGCCGAAAGTCGAGACCGAGGATTATACTCACACAAGCCGGAGGCTATCGGACGTAAGGCGGTAATTTTAAACGCCACGTCTGCACCTTGATTTTTAACGCTGCTCTGTTATTTCAAGCACTGTTTGTGCTACCTGCTTTTTAACCACAATAAATACTTTTGGATTCCTAATCCTACTACACCATTGGAGGCTATCTTCTTTTCTCCCCACCCCACTGTTTTGCCTATTGGACCACTGCAATTGGGAATATTTTGGAGGTATGCAGCAGTCAGAACAGACTTGAATGAAGTGACCCCAGGAGAAAGGTGACCTGAGACCCGGAGGACATCAGTAGATACGCGCCCAGGACACCTTAATGGAATACAGCTGCTGGTACAACGTACACTGACTGATCCCAGGACAGGGGTGATCGGAGACCCGGAGGGATATCTCTATATGCGCACATATAGCACCTTCATGGTAAGGGCACTACAACACTCATGAGGATTTTTAAACTGCTGCCTTCTACACAGATATCTTTTATGGAAACATCTCATCATCTCCACCTATAGACTGCTTTATTAGCATCACTGTTGCACTTTTATACATTCGCTCACTTACTTTTTACACTATTCCATATATATATATATGTATATATATTCAGTTTATATATCTATTTTTATATTTATTTATGTGTGATCATCACAGTGATTTTAGATTCACAGAGGACTGGACATCCCTATAATCTATCACATCTGAATATATTTTCTTCTTCTTATTATTTTTTGGCACGCACTGCACATTTTGAGTTTGGTCACTCATTCTCTGATTGTGGTCCATCCATTCACGTATATACTTTGGTTGTAATTTGACACATACCTGGAGCGCTTATCACTTTTCAATCCTTAGATGTGGTGGCTGTACAGTGGAACCTCGGTTTAAAGCGGAGTTCCGGCCACAATTTCACTTTTTAAATATAAATACCCCTGTAATACACAAGCTTAATGTATTCTAGTAAAGTTAGTCTGTAAACTAAGGTCCGTTTTGTTAGGTTGTTACAGCATTTAGACACTTTATAACATAGAAATTGACTGGGGCCATCTTAAGTGTGGGCATCATGAAGCCAGACTGTATGACTTCCTGGATTTCAGCCTTGCACATGCTCAGTGCTGCACAAGCAGTGTCAGATCAGGTTTCAGCACCTGTGCTGTCCAAGTCACATGATTCTTTGAGACTGGGGAGTGCACAGACTCCTGGAAAGTTACACCCACTACATTCCCAGGAGTCTGTGCGGCGTAGGTTAGGAAGCATTAAGCACCTAGGTGTAGGAAGTGGGAAGATTAACTATTCTGCCTAGCAACAACACTTTGAAGGCATCTAAAAAAAAAAAAAAAAAATTCGGAAAGGACTAATGACATTTTTTTAAAAACTACTGATGTAATGTTATATTTATGGGTGGAACTCCACTTTAAGAGTAACTTGGTCTGAGAGCGTTATGATTTGCGAGCAACTTTTTTTTTAAATTCTGACTCGGTTTGCGAGTGTTGACTCGCAAGACAAGCAGAATTCAAGCTAAATAGGCCTGCAGTACCTCATTTGGCCTGAGCTAGGGGGGCGCAGAAGCCGAGCAGAGTTGAAAATAGGCCTGCAGTACCTTATTTGGCCTGAGGTACGGTGGCGCAGGAGCCGAGAAAATCCAAACATTGGCCAGCAGTACCTCATTTGGCCTGAGGTACGGGGGCGCAGGAAACTAGCTGAAGTGTCTTCGGGCCTTTTCGGACGTTTTCGGTGCTCTTTGGCGCCCCCCCCCCCCCCACCTCTGGCTGCATTCAGTATTGCATCCCATTGAAGTCAATGTGGAACAAATTATTTTCGTTTCTATTGATTTCAATGGGAAAACTCGATTTGATATGTGATTACTTTGGATTACAGGCATACTCCTGGAACGGATTATGCTTGTAATCCGTGGTTCAACTGTATTAGTTTTCTTCTAGACTAAGTACATTTTCTGCAAGTACAGAAAAATAACCGTTGACCATTTGAAAAATCCACTGAGCTTGTAACTACCTGTGCACTGAATTGACACCTCAAACAACGTTATCGACTTTACCAGTTCTTTCTGTAAACTATAGAACATCCCCTCTCCATATAATGGGGAAAGAGGAGAGGGAGAGAGGTGTTCTGTAGTTCTAACATCCTGTCCTAGGGTGACAATGCTTCTCCTCTATAGATACAGTACAGCGAGGGAGCAGTGTCAGTCTATTTGCAGGAGCCAAAATGAGGACATATAGGTGGGCGGTGTAGGACTCGTGAAGGGTATACTTATCTCTTTTTCTTCTCACTCTTTTTTCTTACTTGTCTATCCTTAAAGGGTCACTAAAGGAAATATTTTTTTTAGCTAAATAGCTTCCTTTACCTTACTGCAGTCCTGGTTTCATGTCCTCATTGTTCGTTTTTGCTTTGATGTTGCTATAATTCCTCTCTGCTCTGGACACTTCCTTGTTGTCTGTTTCCTGATCACCACAGTACTGGGAGATTTCTCTCTGTGGTGACTAATCAAGGAGGTGTGATTACTGTGTGTCAGCACCAATCCAGTTTCGTTTTACAATCCATCACTGCCCTCTATTGGCTCTCTGGCTCTGTACATCAGAGAACCAGGAAACAACAGCAAAAACGATACTAAACTGCAGGCACATTATGTGATTGGTTTTTATCTATTTTTAATAATTTTTAAAAGTAATCAGTTAACTATTATGGCCCAGATTCACGTAGGAGATACGCCGTCGTATCTCTGAGTCTGAGGCGTCGTATCTTGGCGCCTAATTCAAAGAATCAGATACGCCAGAATAAGTCTCCTACGCCGTCGTATCTTAACTGCATATTTACGCTGGCCGCTAGGGGCGTGTACGCTGATTTACGCCTAGAAATATGTAAATCAGCTAGATATGCCTATTCACGAACGTACGCCCGGCCGTCGCAGTACAGATACGCCGTTTACGTAAGGCTTTCTCTGGCGTAAAGTTACCCCTGCTCTATGAGGCGTAGATGAGGTGTACCAATGTTAGGTATGGACGTCGGAAAAGCGTAGAATTTTTCACGTTTTACGTCGTTTGCGTAAGTCGTTCGCGAATAGGGCTGGGCGTCATTTACGTTCATTTCGAAAGCATTGGCTTTTTGCGGGTTAATTTGGAGCATGCGCACTGGGATACTTTCACGGACGGCGCATGCGCCGTTCGTAAAAAGCGTCATTTACGTTGGGTCACAATAAATTTACATAACACACGCCCACATCTTCCACATTTGAATTAGGCGTGCTTACGCCGGCCTATTTACGCTATGCCGCCGCAACTTTGCTTTGTGAATACTGCACTTGCCTGTCAAAGTTGCGGAGGCGTAACGTAAATAGGATATGTTACGCCCGCACAAAGATGCGCTCTCCTACGTGAATCTGGCCCTACGTCTCTATACCCTGTAAACAGTCGTTTCAGCTAACAACATTTTTTCCTTTAGTGACCCTTTAATTTTCTTCTGGTTTTCCCTCTTTTTTTTCTTTCTTTCTAAGTGAATTTTTTTATTTTCTTTGGAAAGATTCTTGTAGGCAGTTTTTGCACTCATCATTTGTGTGCTGTTTTTGTACACGAAGTTCCAATTTCTAATGGTAAAATTAGCATCTTTTGATTTTTCTGTGTCTCTGCTAACCTAGGCCATCAGGTCTATTAAAGCAGTGGTAAACTGCCACAAAATAAAAAATAAAACATTCGTCTCTCTGCAGGTTTAAAGTGACACTATAGGTTTGATTTTTATTTCTTTTTTAAATAACAAACATGTCATACTTACCTCCACTGTGCAGCTCCGAAACGCCGCTTTCTGGGGTCCCCCGACGGCTCTCTAGGCACCTCCCCGCATCAGATAACCCCCTCTGGGAAGCGCTCTCCCAAGGGGGTTACCTTGCACGCGCGCTCCCGAGTCCAGAATTCGGCGTCCATAGCTGCTGAATGCAGGACTTGGCCCTGTTTTCTCGGCGCCCGCATCATTAGATTTGATGGACAGCAGCGGGAGCCAATGGCTGCGTTGCTATCAATCTATCCAATGAAGAGCCGAGAACCTCGGGCAAAGATCCAGCGCATTCTCGACGCAGGACTTTGACGGGGCTCAGGTAAGTAAAACTGGGGGCTGGGGGAGCCAGTAATTGTTAGATGTTTTTTCACCTTAATGCATAGGATGCATTAGGGTGAAAAAACAGGAGGGTTTACAACCCCTTTAAGTCATAATGTCAGAGGCGTTGCAAGGGTGGTGCGGGGGGGGGGGGGGGGTTCGCACCGGGTGACACCCGCTAGAGGGGTGACACCATCCCGTTTTTTTTTTTAGCTGACATGCCCAGCCTGCCCTGTGCAATCCCAGCCTGCCCTGTACCACCCCAGCCTGCCCTGTGCCACCCCAGCCTGCCCTGTACCACCCAACCTGCCCTGTACCACCCCAGCCTGCCCTGTACCACCCCAAACAGCCCTATACCACCCCAGCCTGCCCTGTACCCCCCCAACAGCCCTGTACCACCCCAGCCTGCCCTGTGCCACCCCAGCCTGCCCTGTGCCACCCCAGCCTGCCCTGTACCACCCCAAACTTTCCCATGCCACCCCAACTTGCCCTGTGCCACCCTAACTTGCCCTGTACCACCCCAATCTGCCCTATGCCACCATAACTTACCCTATACCACCCCAACCTTCCCAATGCCACCCTAACTTGCCCTGTACCACCCCAACCTTTCCCATGCCATTCCAACTTGCCCTATGCCACCCTAACTTGCACTATACCACCCCAACCTGCCCCGTACCACCCTAACTTACCCTATACCACCCCAACCTGCTCTATGCAACCCTAACTTGCCCTATACCACCCCAAACTACCCTATATCACCCCAACATGCCCTATACCACCTTAACCTGTCCTATAACACCCCACTACACCAACCTGCCACTATACCACTCTATACTACCCTAACCTGCCACTATACTGCCCTATACTATCATTTACAGGGGCTGGTTTGGGGTGCGCCCCGTGCCCGTGCGCTGCCTGCTTGGAGCTGGGCAGCCTAGACAGAGGGGGGGTGACACCATGTTTTACGGCACCGGGTGACTCCAACCTTAGTGACGCCACTGCATAATGTACTAATATGCACTACATACACATTTTAACAGACTTACCTGCACACGGAGCCCTCCCGCGCATCACTGTCAGGGCTCCCCAGCGCTTCCTCCTTCACCGGGTCTTCCTTTCTAGATTGCGTGCTATGGCTATATGAATGGCAAGGACTGCGATGATGTCACTCCCATGTATGTGCGAGGAAAATCCTGGCATGAAGATCTGAAGGTGAGTCGTGGGTGGGCAGTCCCTTTAGAGCGCATGCGCCGGTGACGTCACTGAATGCATCCTGTGTTAATATCCCCTAAACAGTGAAAGTTTAGGAGATATTCACCATACCTAAAGGTAAGTCATATTTTAGGATTTACCTGTAGTTACAAAGTAGACTTTACTTCCACTTTAATGTACCTCGTTCAGATTTGTATTTTTTTCCTAAATTTTTGTATAATTATTTCCCCTTCGTTATCTCTGGAGGTTACAGTATTATCAGATGTTACAGTAAGCTTCTCACAGTACACTGGACTCTTATGCTTTTTTTTTCAACTCTATTAATATGTTCTGTAATATTGGATTATAAAGCACATCTTGGGGTGTTTTAAACCCACCCCCCATATCTTATCTTTTTGTTTATCTTTGGTTTGAATGTAATGCGATGCATACTGTGCAAAGTATTGCAATAAGCGCTGGATGCTTCTTGGATGCAGTAATAAAGCTTTCATTTCATGGAGAAACATGAACAGGAAGCAGGAATATACAAGTGCATGCACTGAGATAGACAATACATCCTGTTATATCATAGAAAACATGATTTATACACTACAATATTACAGCGCCACCTGCTGCATAGATGGGTGGCTGGGAGAACAAACAGGAAGACAATAGCAAACATTAATTTGCTACTGTCACACAACTGGGTGGGCCCACTGCACTCCGAGCCCACTCTTCTTTGAAGCCAATTAGAGCCTCTGTCTTTACTCGTGTGCTTCTAAAAAAATTAAATTAGGGGTGGGGCGCATGGATTATGGGGGGCGTGGCCCCTGTGCTCTTTGGGCTAGATTTAGGTAGCTGCGCTTGATCTTACGGCGGCGCAGCGTATCGTATTTACGCTACACCGCCGCAACTTACAGGAGCAAGTGCAGTATTCACAAAGCACTTGCTCCGTAAGTTGCGGCGGCGTAGCGTAAATGGGGCCGGCGTAAGCGCGCGTAACTAAAATGTGGAAGGGGGCGTGTTTTATGTAAATCTATGATGACCTGACGTGATTGACGTTTTGTACGAACGGCGCATGCGCCGTCCGTGTACATATCCCAGTGTGCATTGCTCCCAAGTACACCGCAACAACGTATTGGTTTCAACGTGAACGTAAATTACGTCCAGCCCTATTCGAACGACTTATGCAAACGACGTAAAAAATTCAAAAATCTAAGCGGGAACGACGTCCATACTTAACATTGCGTGCGCCTCATAGAGGCAGGAGCAACGTTACGCCGGAAAAAGCCTTACGCAAACAACGTAAAAAACTACTGCCGGGCGCACGTACGTTTGTGAATCGGCGTATCTAGGTAATTTGCATACTCTACTCTACGCCGAAAACGACGGAAGTGCCACCTAGCGGCCAGCGTGAGAATGCACCCTAAGATACGACGGCGTAAGAGAATTACGCCAGTCGGATCTTAGGCTAATGTCGGCGTATCTTGCTTTCTGAATACAGAAAGAAGATACGCCGGCGCAGATTTGAATTTACACGGCGTATCAATAGATACGCCGGCGGAAATTCTTTCTGAATCTACCCCCTTATGGACAGGCCGCTGCTGCCAAGGGAGGGCTGTAGGTTAAGGGGATAATTTTTAAATGAAATCTGGGGACATTTTTTTTTTACTAGTAATGGCAGCAATCAGCGACTCTCTGACTGTCGCCGTTGCCACCCGCCTCACAGCCTATCAAGTCTTACTCTCCAGGCCCCGGCTACTACTGGGTGGGGAGCGGAGGAAGAACATGCGAGCGGAGCTGAATGGGCATGCACTGGAACTGAATAAATATTTCCTCCGCTCCGAACAGCACATGATCATCAAAAAGGGGAACAGATAATGGAAAAAATACACCCCCCTTAAAGCGGAAGTAAACCCATCGATTTAACAGTTTCAAAAAGCAGTTGCATTTCCGGCATGCCGGGATTGCTAACTGTCCCATTGGTTGTGCTCTCAACCAAACTGTCAAACCATCCAATGGCTGGTGTCATAACTGATCACATGTGCAGCACCATGGCAGTTGAAGATTAAATATAGGCCAAGATGGCAGCTTCCTTGGCAGAAAATGATAGGTGGGTTTACTTCCACTTTAAGCTAGTAGGAGCGGCGGAGCAGGGGTGTGTAATTCAGATTTTTTTTTTATTCTGCACTGACTGTCTTCGAAATAGCCCCAGCCCCTGTTCAAATCCAATCCGGGGACAAAACTGGGGACAGACCTGGTCTAGGGACAGTGTCCTCAATCCGGGGACTGTCCCCGGAAACCTGGGATGTCTGGTCACCCTACTGTAGGTTGGACATCTAGGATGTAAAAAGCTATAAAGCTGCAACTGTATGGAGATGAAGCTTATACTTACTTTGAATGTACATTGGTTTAGGCAGGCTTAGGGTTTTAAACTCAGCCTCACAGGTGAACTCCATCTCATGCATCTCTTGGGTGACCTCCACGGTACAGGTGACATTTGGGTAGTTTCCTTTTCTAGGGGTGCAATCTTTGATGGTCGTGTTACCCTTGATGACAAGTTTAACATCTGGGTAGTCATTGTAGGGTAAAGTGCATGTAATGGACGTGACGTCATCTTCAATGATATTCTCTTCGAAATGCAAAACAGGGATTGGCAGACTACCTGAAAGGACAAAATGTTCCATTATAAGAATGTATCACTGGTTCCATTCATTCAACACAGTAAAGACTAGTGGTTCAAGGCGTATCCAAAGTTTTCTGGCGTACAAATAATGTATTCTGACTGGACCTCTGGCAAGGTGCTTTAATAGTTTATTAAAGTTTATGTTGAACCAATCACTAAAATCTTACAGAAACTTAAAGCAATGTTAACCACTTGAAGACCTCATTACATATATTTACATTGCGGCTTTAAAGTTGTATGCCGGGATGATGCCTGCTGCTACAGGCATCATTTCAGAATTGTTTTTTTACAAGATGCAATCGACTTATGTAAAAGCCGCCCAAGCAGCTAATTAGCCGCTGGATTGCATTACAGGTGACAGGAGAGGTCACCTCCCCTTTCCCAACGCCCACTGGAGAACTGGCTGTTCCGCCGGCTTACCATAGAGCCATTGGAGGACCAGAAGGTCTTAGATGAGCTCTCTGGTATTGGAAACCGGAAGCGACGAGTACTATCGTTACTTCTGTTTTCCCGAACCTAAACAGAGTCACACTGATGTTGGCATCTGAGATCTCTCCATAAAGTGTACCTGTCACTACCTATTCCTTTCACAAATTATGTTTAAAAACCTTGTGACAGCAATAAAAGTGATATTTTTTAAAAACATTTTTTTAAGCACCCCTGTCTGTCAGAGCATGAGCTATTTTGCAAAGAAGAATGGGCAAAAATGTCCCTCTCTAGATGTGCAAAGCTAGTAGAGACATACCCAAGAAGACTTGCAGCTGTAATTTCAGAGAAAGGAGGTTCTACAAAGTTTTGACTTCTTCCACTTCACAATTATGTGCCACTTTTTTGTTGGTCTATCACATAAAATCCCAATAAAATACATTTACGTTTTTGGTTGTAACATAAAAAAAATGCTGAACAATTTCAAATGGATATAGATACTTTTTCAAGGTAGTAAATTTGATGCTATAATTTCGCCTGCGTATATTGACACAACATTTTTGTTTATCTTGCAAAAGAATAATAAAGCTATTTATAAAAAAATAAAAATAATTGTGTGTGTGTATATATATATATATATATATATATATATATATATATATATATATATATATATAAAATATATATATATATATATATATACACACACACTATCTCACAAAAGTGAGTACACCCTCACATTTTTGAAAATATTTTATTATATCTTTTCATGTGAAATTACACTTTGCTACAATGTATAACGTATAAAATAACTTAACACACAGCTATTAATGTCTAAACCGCTGGCAACAGAAGTGAGTACACCCCTAAGTGAAAAATTTCCAAATTTGGCCCAATTAGCCATTTTCCCTCCCCGGTGTCATGTGACTTGTTAGGCCCCGTACACACGACCAAACATGTATGCTGAAACTGGTCCGCGGACCAGTTTCAGCATACATGTTCGGTCATGTGTAGGCGCGAGCGGGCAGAATTCCAGCAAACATTTGCCCGCCGGGACTTTTCCCAGCGGGCAAATATTCCTGGACTTGTTTTAAAACTGTCCGCTGGAATCCTGCCCGCTCGGACATGTATGATCGTCAGTACAGACCTACCGTACATGTCCGAGCGCCCGCTGTCCCTCGCATGCTTCGAATAACTTTGACGCATGCGTGGAAGCATTTAAAAGGCAGGCCCGCCCACGTCGCCGCATCATCATCGCGGCGACGGCGCGGACACGCCCCGCGTATTGTTTACGCGCGGACTTCTGTACGATGTTAGTACAGCCATCGTACAGAAGTCCCCGGGCAGACATGTACGGTGAAAATGGTCCGACGGACCGGTTTCATCGTACATGTTTGCCCGTGTGTACCCGGCCTTAGTGTTACAAGGTCTCAGGTGTGAATGGGGAGCAGGTGTGTTAAATTTGGTGTTATCGCTCTCACTCTCTCATACTGGTCACTGGAAGTTCAACATGGCACCTCATGGCAAAGAACTCTCTGAGGATCTGAAAAAAAATATTGTTGCGCTACATAAAGATGGACTAGGCTATAAGAAGATTGCTAAGACCCTGAAACTGAGTTGCAGCAAAACCATACAGCAGTTTAGAAGGACAAATTCCACTCAGAACAGGCCTCGCCATGGTCGAACAAAGAAGTTGAGTGCACGTGCTCAGCGTCATATCCAGAGATTGTCTTTGGGAAATAGAGGTATGAGTGCTGCCAGCATTGCTGCAGAGGTTGAAGGGGTGGAGGGTCAGCCTGTCAGTGCTCAGACCATATGCCGCACACTGCATCAAATTGGCCTGCATGGCTGTTGCCCCAGAAGGAAGACTCTTCTAAAGATGATGCACAAGAAAGCCTGCAAACAGTTTGCTGAAGACAAGCAGACTAAGGACACGGATTACTGGAACCATGTCCTGTGGTCTGATGAGACCAAGATAAACTTATTTGTTTCAGATGGTGACAAGCGTGTGTGGAGGCAACCAGATGAGGAATACAAAGACAAGTGTGTCTTGCCTACAGCCAAGCATGGTGGTGGGAGTGTCATGGTCTGGGGCTGCATGAGTGCTGCCGGCACTGGGGAGCTACAGTTCATTGAGGGAACCATGAATGCCAACATGTACTGTGACATACTGCAGCAGATCATTATCCCCTCTCTTCAGAGACTGGGCTGCAGGGCAGTATTCCAACATAACGACCCCAAACACACCTCCAAGACAACCACTGTCTTGCTAAAGAAGCTGAGAGTAAAGGTGATGGACTGGCCAAGCATGTCTCCAGTAAGGGTGCCACCGCATCCCTTTAAAACCAAACACATTATAATTACACAGGTTCTGTGGCTGATTAAGGTGGTAATTAAACTCACTTGGTGCTTTATCTGCATTCAATTAGCCTCAGAACCTGTGTAATTCATATGTGTTCAGGTTTAAAGGGATGAGGTGGCAACTCTAGTCTCCAGGCCTAAACCCTATTGAGCATCTGTGGGGCATCCTCAAATGGAAGGTGGAGGAGCGCAAGGTCTCTAACATTCACCAGCTCTGTGATGTCATCATGGAGGAGTGGAAGAGACTCCAGTAACAACCTGTGAAGCTCTGGTGAACTCAATGCCCAAGAGGGTTAAGGCAGTGCTGGAAAATAATGGTGGCCACACAAAATATTTTGGGCCCAGTTTGAACATTTTCACTTAGGGGTGTACTCACTTTTGTTGCCAGCGGTTTAGACATTAATGGCTGTGTTGAGTTATTTTGAGGAGACAGCAAATGTACACTGTTATACAAGCTGTACACTCACTACTTTACATTGTAGCAAAGTGTCATTTCTTCAGTGTTGTCACATGAAAAGATAATAAATATTAAAATATTAATATAATAAAATATTTACAAAAATTTAAGGGGTGTACTCACTTTTGAGACATACTCGGTGTGTGTGTGTATATATATATATATATATATATATATATGTGTATACATAGTTTTTAGCTTTTTTTTGGATATACTGTATAAACAAAACAAAAAAGCTTAAATTATAATGGTAAATAAATAACGTTGAAAGATTAGCTGCAAAATACTGCTAAGAAGAAAGGAAGAAGCAAAAACATTGTCATCTTCCAGTGCAGCTGGGTTAATAGTACCTAGGAACTTGCCATATGTACTCATCACTTGTGCTGACATGACAGCTCCTCCATTCATAAAAGTTGTACTATAGCTTCCATCAATGAAAAATTCTATGGTCCATATTCACCGAGAGCACGGCGCACATTACGCCACCGTAGTGTAACCCCTGTACGCTACGCCAACGCAGCGCAGAGAGGCAAGCATGGAATTCATCAAGCCAGTGCTCCCAACGTTGCACCAGCGTGGCGTGGGTTTCAAAGGCGCAGGCCGGCGTAGGTGGAAGTGGGCGTGACCCATGCAAATGAGGCGTGACCCCATGCAAACGATGGGCCGAGCGCCAGACAAGTACGTATAACGAACTGTGCATGCGCCGTGACGTGGATGCATCCCCCTGCGCCTGCTCACAACTACGTCGGAACAACTGCCTAAGCTACGGCGGATCACTGCCTACGCCATGAACGTAACCTACGCCCAGCCAGACACACGTCCAACGTAAAATACGCCGGCTTGTGTTCCCTGGTGCAGACCTTTGCATGTCTGCTGCTAGGTTGCACCTCCTTTATGGGGCCTAACTTTACGCCGGACGTACAACTTACTCTCATAGCCTGCGTTGGGCGCACGCAGGTTTGTGAATCGCCGTATTTCCCTCATTTGCATGTTTGAATGGCTAATCAATGGGAGCGGCACCATGCTCCCAGCCTAAATGTGCGCCCACTCTATGCCGGCGTAAGCAAGATACGTTGGCGGGGTGTAGCCTGGTTTTAGGCGCATATCTGTTTGTGGGTCTGGCGCACAGATACGACGGCGCACATTTGCACTTACGTCGGCGTAAATTGTTATACGTCGGCGTAAGTGCTTTGTGAATCTGGGGCTATCTATCTATCTTATAACACATAGACAGATTAAATAGAGGGAAAGACTGGAGTTTGACTTTAACAAAGAAAGGCTCCAATGATGGAGGAAAAGTTTTCTTCAGTGAAAGGCGGTGTGGAATGTGTGTCAGGAAGTCTGTGTTGATAGATATAATATCAATTGCTTACAATATTTAGCTAAGACAATCATGCAGTAATAAATAATCAAGTGTGGATGTTTTTCCAGGCTCACAATTAAATACCATTGTCTTATTTTATTTTCAGGAAATAACTTATTTATGCATCTGGTTTAAAGATTTGGCAAGTTCCCCATGTGCGGTTTAGTTTGCGTTCATAAATATAGTTATGGCATTTTGTTATTGCGATAAATAAACAGGACTTGATTTTCCCATGCAAAACCAGGACATGTTTAAAGCTCACCACACACCTTCCAATGTGACTGTACAATCTCCTTTGCCAACAACTATGTAGTATGAGGGACATATCGATTGAATACAGATTGATTGGGTAGTTTGGGTAGGTCCTGAGATTACATTGTTCTGGTAAATTTAAAGTGGGTTGTATAAAGATTATAACTCGTATTTTCTATAGGTGAGGTTTCAGCCCTCTATAGGTCATCAGTTTGGTGTTACGGAGGAGGTCTTGTGTTTGAATCAGGGCCGTCTTTAAGGCTATTACGGCATTGGTGGTTATTAAGGTTATTACGAAACGCGTAGGGCGGAGCGGTGCAACGTGCTGATGTTACCGCCTGTTTACTGCTCGCTTACCCTGACGGATGGGTTTGTCCGATCGCGCCTTGGCCGGCGCATCGGACACAAGGCTTTCATTTCAAGTTCTAATTGTAAGTGTGTTATTTACTGTTTTGAGCAATAAATCAAAAGGTTTTTATACTATTGGAGCCCTTATATCTTTTCATACACCACGCTATCTGCTCATGGGTCTGAACATCTGCCGGATCACAGATGTTACGCCGCCGTAACTAAGGGCGCAAGTTCTTTCTGAATACGGAACTTGCACCCTAATTTACGGAAGCGTAACGTATCTGAGATACGTTACGCCACGCGGATAGGTACACCAATGTATCTGAATCCGGCCCTATTACTTTAGGTTGAGCTGAACAATCACATTTTAATATCACACATAGGTAGTTTCCCATCGGTTTGCTTCTTGTCTCTATTTCCTGTCTGATAACAGAACCAGCCGCACTGAAAAGGCAGGAAATCGAAAAAGCAGCTGATGTAGAGCTTAGGAAACCACACCAGTCCTAGGCATTGGGTATTGTGGGCGGAGGAGATTGGTGTTATGGAAAATGCAGACACTTCACTTGAAATAGATGGCAGTCAGAACATTTTTATTTTGTTTTATAATATATTTCACAGCTAAAAAATAAATGTATACAAATATTTTTATTTCTGTTTAACCACTTCAGCTCCGGAAGGTTTACTCCCTTAATGACCAGGCCATTTTTTGTGATACAGCACTGCGTTACTTTTACTTTGTCGTGCAATGCTGTCCCCAAATATTTTTTTCCCCACACAAATAGAGCTTTATTTTGGTGGTATTTGTTTTCAATTTCCTTTTTATTGATGTATACACAAATATTTACAATTATACAAAATTCATTAAAATATTCATATTCATTTATTTATTCTCCTGTATGACTATAAGGAATCTTAGTTGTTCCCTATTACCTTTCTTATTCCCATCCTACATTCCTCTATTCGACTTCAGGAGTTTTACCCCCCCCCCCCCCTCATATGCACCTATCATTCCAAACTCGTTCATCCTACCGAAAAAAAAAGAGAGAAACACCCATACATGTCTTATTCTCTCCCTCTTTTCCTCCTATACCCTCTTAACCACTTCAGACCCGGACCATTTTGCTGGTCAAAGACCAGGCCACTTTTTTGCGATTCGGCACTGCCATGCTTTAGCTGACAATTGAGCGGTCGTGCGGCGCGGCTCCCAAACAAAATTGACGCCCTTTTTTCCCCGTAAATATAGCTTTCTTTCAGTGGTATTTGATCACCTCTGCGGTTTTTATTTTTTGCGCTATAAACAAAAATAGAGCGACAATTTTGAAAAAAAAACAATATTTTTTACTTTTTGCTATAATAAATATCCCCCAAAAATATATAAATAAAAATTTAGGCCGATACGTATTCGTCTACATATTTTTGGTAAAAAATAAATCGCAATAAGCGTATATTGACCGGTTTGCGCGGAAGTTATAGCAGCTACAAAATAGGGGGTAGTTTTATGGCATTTTTATTAATAATTTTGGCGGTGATCATCAATTTTTATTGTGACTGTGACTTTATGTCGGACACATTTGACACATTTTTGGGACCATTGTCATTTTTACAGCAATCAGTGCTATAAAAATGCACTGATTACTGTAAAAATGACACTGGCCGTGAAGGGGTTAACCACTAGGTGGCACTGCAGGGTCAGTACTATGGAGTGATTCTTACTGTTAGGGGGCGTGGCTACACGTCACATCACTGATGACCGTTCCCGATTACGGGGAACAGCCATCAGTGACAGTGTCACTAGGCAGAATAGGGCCTTGTTTACAAAGGCATCCCCCTGTTCTTCCTTTGCCGACCGCGGGCCGACCGGGAACATCGAGTTCCTGGGACCCACGAACACGCTCACGAGGCACGCCTGCTGGGCGGCAAATTTAAAGGGATGTACAGGTACGCCAATGTGCCTGCCTGTGCCATTGTGTCGACGTACATTTGCGTGCGGAGGTCGTCAAGTGGTTAAGGGGTTGACTGTTCCTTTTCATTCATAAATATTCTATCATTCTTTTTGAGGACCGAAATTCTTCCCTTTTTTGCCATATTCCTGGCATTTGATTTTTTATATAACCTTCTTCTCATATCTGTTTTTCTATATATTGTATTTCGAACATTTCACATATGCAGTCTGTTATCGTCAGGCTTTTTATTTCTCTCCATCTACTATTAATGTTCTAGCTGCCGTTGTCATATGGTGAAGAATGCCCGTTTTTATAGCCTTAATTGAATCTGGCATTAAAGAGAATAGTGAAATAGTTATACTTGGACTCGTCTCCGCTCCCGACACTTCCTGATAAATCTCAAATATCTTATTCCAGAAATTCCTCACCAGATGATACCTTTTGGTGGTATTTGATCACCTCTGCAGTTTTTATTTTTTGCGTTTAACCACTACACTACCGGCCGCCGTCAATTGACGGCGGTACAATAGTCCTATTGTTCTGACAGGACGTCATATGACATCCTTGTCTTTCACAGCCGCTAGGGGGCGTGGGCGACGCGGGCGCACCCGTCGTGTTACTGGGAACACGATGCGCGTGCGGCCGTAGTGGCCGCCGGGCACCTGCGATTGCCCAGTAACAGAGCAGGGACGTGGAGCTCTGAGTGTAAACACAGAGCTCCACGTCCTGTCAGGGAGAGGAGACCGATCTGTGTCCCTTGTACATAGGGACACAGATCGGTCACCTCCCCCAGTCAGTCCCCTCCCCCCCACAGTAAGAATCACTCCCTGGTTACACATTTAACCCCTTCCTCGCCCCCTAGTGTTGACCCCTTCACTGGCAGTCACATTTATACAATAATTAGTGCATATTTATAGCACTGATCGCTGTATAAGTGTGAATGGTCCCAAAAATGTGTCAAAAGTGTCCGATGCGTCCGCCATAATGTCGCAGTCCCAATAAAAATTGCAGATCGCCGACATTAATAGTAAAAAAAAAAAAAAATCATAATTATGTCCCCTATTTTGTAGGCGCTATAACTTTTGCGCAAACCAGTCACTATATGCTTTTTGCGATTTTTTTTAACCAGAAATAGGTAGAAGAATACGTATCGGCCTATATATATTTTTTTTTAAAAATGGGATATTTATTATAGCAAAAAGTAAAAAATAGTGTTTTTTTTTTCAAAAGTGTCGCTGTTTTTTTGTTTATAGCACAAAAAATAAAAACCGCAGAGGTGATTAAATACCACCAAAAGAAAGCTCTATTTGTGGGAAAAAAAGGACGTCAATTTTGTTTGGGAGCCACGTCGCACGACCGCGCAATTGTCTGTTAAAGCGACGCAGTGCCGAAAGCTGAAATTTCGCCTGGGCAGGAAGGAGGTATATGTGCCCAGTAAGCAAGTGGTTAAAAAAACAAAATTTATTGACAATTTTGAAAAAAAAAAAATTAACTACATTTTTACTTCCTGCGATAAGATATATCCAACAACATATTTTTTTTTTTAAGTTTACCTTTTACAATCAATGCAGAGGGGTCACCCCACACTGTATGGGATAAATGCTCGGCTAGGGGGGAAAGCAATAGGTAAAATACTTACCATATTCCTTACTCTCACAGGCTTCCTTTGTGTGTCTGGTCCCCCATGCCACTTTGCCAATTGGCTGGTGAGGGCTCTCTGACGTCATCAGGTACAATGCAGGTGTAATAGTCCTGCATTGTACGGGAAGATGGAAAGGGCCCTTCCACATTCCAGAGCATCGAACAGCACAGGAGAGGAATATCATATGGTAAGTATTTGTACTTATTTCTTTACCCCCAGCCAAAGGAGCATTTAACCCATGCAGTACGGTGTTGACCCCAATGTACCCCAATGTATGAGTAATTTTAACTACAGCTCCAAGTTGGATTTTATGTGCAGATTAATGGAATTTTTTTTACACAGACAGTAATACATCAGAATGTTTTTAGGATGTGTTTATGAATGAGGTCAGTATAAAATGCGTAGGAGCTTCTCTTGTTGCTCCTGATACACAGAACAGGAATCGGCTGTCCAACTGACAGCTACGCATAGGATGCCTTAAAGCGGTATTCTGCATTGCGCTGTATAATGTATTATTGCTGGGATTTGTTGTTCCTCTGTAACTGTTGGTATTCTCCATTACCCCGTATAATGATTATAATGCGCGATGCAGATTACCACTGACCAGTTATAGAGGAACTACAAATCCCAGCAATAATACATTATACAGCACAATGGAGAATACCAGCAGCTATAGAGGAACAACAAATCCCAGCAATACATTATATAAAACGCAATGCAGAATACCAGCAGTTACAGAGGACTACAAATCCCAGCAATACTACATTATATAAAATGCAATGCAGAATACCAGCCCTGGTAAAACAACTTACCACACTCCGCCAACAAAACCGTGTATTTTTTTCCGACTGATTTTGGCTCTTGCATACACACGGTCGCACAAATGTTGTCGGAAATTCCCACAGCAAATGTCCGATGAAGCCTACACACGAAATTTCCGACAACAAGCACCCATCAAACATTTGTTGTCGGAAATTCCGAGCGTTTGTGCGCGGCATAAGAGTGCGCTCCCTGCACGCTCCCAGGATGGTAGCGTGCAGGGATAGGTAAGCTCCTGATGCATACTTGTGATTGGATGCTATCTGATCATGTGACTGCTGTGACAGGCAATTTCAGCAGTCACATGACCCCAATGCCCGCCTCTGCCTCCCAGCTTTTAGAACTCTTAGGCCTCGTACACACGGACAGACTGTCCGCTGAAAACAGTCCGCCTGACCGTTTTCAGCGGACAGTCCGCTGCCGGATTTCTGTCTGATGGTTGTACACACCATCAAACAGAAATCCGCGCGGATACGATACGCGGTGACGTGGCCGCGCCGTCGCCGCGACGATTACGTGGCGACGTGTGCGGCCCTGGAAGGTCAATGCTTCCACGCATGCGTCGAATCACTTTGACGCATGCGAGGGCTTTCGGCCGAGCGGACATGTACGGTGAGTCTGTACAGACGACCGAACATGTCCGACGGACAGGCTTCCAGCGGACATGTTTCTTAGCTGGACGGCTGGACGAATGTCCGCTGGAAACCTGTCCGGTCGGCCGTACACACGACCGAACATGTCTGCTGAAACTGGTCCTGGGCTGGGAGGGGTTCGGGGTGACAGGGTTAAATAAATTACCTACAAGCGGGAGTTCAAAAGTGCTCAAAAGACAAACAGTAAATACAAATAAATACAAGTGAATGCAGCCATATCATTAAGTGCATCTAAAAATAAAATGTAAATTTAAGTCCATTTGATATATTAAAACTTGTATCATATTCAGTAAATACAGACTCAATATTAACAGCATTAGAGGTAACTTATTTGGACCAGGCAAAAGTCTACAAATGTTTTTTCCTGGAGTTCACTTTAACTAGCCCAGGTTCTGATGAGGTCCTGTGATCTGGTATGCAGCTCAGGAATCTGTGAGGTTGAGGTGTTGATCTATACTGACCTACAGCTGATTGCCAGTGAAACATAGTCTCAAAATCTTACTGTATGAAGTTACCCTAAAAAGCAGAACTTCACCTAAAAAGGGACTTTCTGCCTTTCCTCCTCCACCCCTTCTCAACCATTTTTGGATTTATAATTTTTTTCTGGAGCGGGTACCTATTTCTGGCAGGTACCTGCTCCCACTTTCACTCAGCTCGCCAAGGCACACCTCCTTCCGCAAGCAACCTTCTTTGGCATGACACATTTTCCAGGAGGCTATGGGTCCGATGTGCCAGGAGGCTATGGGTCCGATGTGCCAGGAGGCTATGGGTCCGATGTGCCAGGAGGCTATGGGTCCCATGCAGATGTTTCCCGCCTGCAATTGAGAAGCGGGGGTGGGGGGGGGGGGGGGTTCTGCCACGAATTGAGAAGCGGGGGCGGGGGCCTTTACAAAAAAAAGGAGAAATAAAGAAAAATATATATTAAAAAGGGGGATAGCCATCCGGGGCCCTAAAGAAAGGCTTGCCAATAGAAGAGATGATTCTTCTGGATAGATAGAAGGGGAGGAGGTTTTGGGACTTTAAATCTCATTTAAAGTCCCAAAACCTCCCCCCCCTTCTATCCATTTACAGGGATGGAGTTTATCATATGCCTCATGTAAAGTCCCAACCTTATCCCCCCTTTTTCTACATTATCCAGGGATGGAGATGCGTTTCAGGAGTGGAATAAAGTGCCTCCACAGATTTACCACTGACAGTTAATTATGCATTGTCATTTTTTGACTAGCTGACCCAGGTTGATGTGGTCCGCTCTTGGTTTGGTGGTGTTTTGGTTTGGTAGGCATGATTAGTTCCACTCTTGTATTTCTTTAGTTTTTTCCAGTGCTCTTTTTTGCTAGACCAGCTATAGGTAGGGGCATGGTCAGGTGATCACCTTCCCCCTATCTATTGATTAGCACTCCTGTGCTCCTACTGAGAAGACTTTAAAATTCATAGTTAGGAACTGCAGTACACAGAGAGCCTTGACGGGGCCTGCAGCTTACACAGGTATTTGCAAATGCGTGCAACTAAACCTCTGTTTTTAATGCTTACAGCTAGACAGGTTAAAGCGGAGGTTCACCCATACCTTACACATTTTCCCCTTAGCTTCATGCTCGTTTTATCTAGGGGAATCGGCTATTTGTTTTAAAATATGATCCGTACTTACCCGTTTACGAGATGCATCCTCTACGTCGCTTCCGGGTATGGGCTGCGGGACTGGGCGTTCCTTCTTGATTGACAGTCTTCCACAATTCCACAACAAGTCGTCACAATTTTCCGAAAGAAGCCGAACGTCGGTGCGCAGGCGCAGTATAGAGCCGCACCGACGTTCGGCTTCTTTCGGCTACGAGTGACGCGATGGATGCGACCGTCGGAAGCCTCTCGGAAGACTGTCAATCAAGAAGGAACTCCCGCTCCCGAAGACCCATACCCGGAAGCGACGGAAGAAGATGCATCTCGAAAACGGGTAAGTACGGATCATATTTTAAAACAAATAGCCGATTCCCCTAGACCGAACGAGCAGGAATCTAAGGGGAAAAGAGAAAAAAAAAGGAATTGGGTGAACTCCCGCTTTAATTTGGTTTGTTGCTTTTTTGGCTGGTAACTTTGAGCCTGGGTATTATGGAAAAAAATGTTATATTCCATATATATATATTTAATTGCATTTTGCTAAAAACGCATCTCATTTAAAGTCCCAAAACCTCACAAAAAGTGAAACATACTTAGATCCACATGGTCTTTGGCACAATGTAGATTTTGGATCACTTATGCCCTGTACACACGATCGGACATCTGATGGAATCTAATCCGATGGATTTTTTTCATCGGATATCCGATTAAGCTGACTTTCATCAGTCTTGCCTACACACCATCGGTTAAAAATCCGATCGCGTCCAACGCGGTGACATAAAACACTACGACGTGCTGAGAAAAATTAAGTTCAATGCTTCCGAGCATGCGTCGACTTGATTCTGAGCATGTGTGGATTTTTGACCGATGGATTTCCCCACAGACGATCGTTTTTTTCTATCATTTTTTTAACCATAAAAAAAAATTTAAACAGGTTCTATTTTTTTTCACCGATTGATACAAAACAGATGGGGTCCACACACGATCGGTTCGTCCGGTGAAAACGGTCCATCGGTCCGTTTTCATCAGACAAACCGATCGTGTGTACAGGGCTTTACAGATGAGGTCCATGTAATGTAAGAGTCACTGGCCCTCCTAGAGAAAGAGCTTGGTATACATGATGAGATTATCGCACGAATAATCGTCAGATTTTTTTGCTGCATGCTAGTCTAATATCAAAAATGAAGAGGTTACTCAACGTATGAAAATTCTCATACGACAGAATTCAACTTCAGAAGTGATGTAATGTGTTGATGTTGAATTGTTTTGTAATGTATTCTTTCATTGCATGCGTAGTCTTGCTCTTACGTTTTTTTTTCAGATGAAAGTTGTGGTTACACTAGTTAAATGAAAACCGGGTGTTGCTTTCACTTGTAATAACATTTTGCACCTTCAGGTTTTGTAGTAAGGATCAGATAATCGGACGATCGTGTGTCGTACAAAATTTTACTCCTGGTTTTCTTATCATGTGCATGGGCCTTAACTCCCAGTAACCTTTAGGAGTTCCGATAGTAAGATGAGAGCTGCCAGCTGCCCCTGCAGCTACCTTTTCTTGACTTCCCAACAAGGGCCCTGATTCACAAAGCACTTGCGCGGACGTTTCTTCAGATACTGCACGTAAGTGCAAATATGCGCTGTCGTATCTGTGCGCCGTACCCACAAACTAAGATACGCCTAAAAACAGGCCTAATCCCGCCGACGTAACTTGCCTACGCCGGCGTAGGGTGGGCGCACATTTACGCTGGCCGCATGGTGGCGCTGCCATTGATTACCCATTCAAATATACAAATGAGGAAAATACGGCGAATCACGAACCTGCGCCCGCCCGACGCAGGCTACGAGAGGTGCGCGTAAGTTGTATGTCCGGCGTAAAGTTAAGCCCCATAAAGGAGGTGTAACTCAGCAGCAGACATGTAAAGGTCTGCATCAGGGAACAGAAGCCGGCGGTTTTTACGTAGTTTACATTGGACATGTGTCTGGATGGACATAGATTACGTTCATGGCGTAGGCAGGGATCTGGCTTATCTTAGGTAGTTGATCCGACGTGGTTATGAGCATGCGCACGGGGATGCGTCCACGACACGACGCATGCGCAGTTCGTTCAACGTACTTGTCTGGCTCTCAAACCATCATTTGCATGGGGTCACGCCTCATTTGCATGGCTCTGCATGGGGAAAGCCCGCTTCCACCTACGCTTAGGCAGCATTGGCTTTGTGAACTCCATGCTTGCCTCTCTGCGCTGCGTCGGCGTAGCATACAGGAGATGCGCTACGGCGGCATAAATGTGCGCCGCTGTCTGTGAATCCGGGCCAAGGTGTTTAAGCTTTTTTAATTTACTGTTGCTTTTGCTGACTTTCTAAAAATCTATTTCTGTGTATGTCTTGTATCATTTTTATTTTCATTAAAACGATATTTAAATATCATTAAAGCGGGGGTTCACCCTAAAACATCTATATACCGTTACATCCAGCATACTGCTGACATCGACAGTATGCTGGGTTTTTTTTTCCCGCTGTACTTACCGTCTTATCGTTGTTTTCACCCGGCTTCCGGGTTCTCGCTCCCCCGGGGAGTAGGTGTTCCCAAGACGAGGCATAGAGGATTGACGTGCGGGTAAAGCGCGTCACGCCTTCCGAAAATATCCGAGCTAGGACTCTGCACTTTACGGCGCCTGCGCAGTCAGCTCTACACGGCAGGCGCAGGCGCCGTATAGCGCCGTAAAGAGCCGAGTCCCAGCTCGGATATTTTCGGAAGGCGCGACGAGCTTTACCCGCACGTCAATCATCTATGCCTCGTCTTAGGAACCCTATTGCCCGCGGGAGTGAGAACTCGGAGCAAAAAAAAAAAAAACAGCATACTGCAGATGTCAGCAGTATGCTGGATGTAATGGCATATAGTTGTTTTTCAGGGTGAACCTCCGCTTTAAGTTGAATCTCTGAATGCTCTAATTTGAAAATTGAGGAACTCTGCCTTTCTGAAGAAACTATGGTGGTGTGAAAATCTGTTACATTAATGTCTGGGCATGGCAGCGAGTATTAGACTTTTTTAGGGGCCAAATCGCCACAGTGTGTGTTTGCTTTAAAATGTGTGGTGGTTTATTTATAACATGCATTTATATAGCAACAACAATTTATGCAATGCTTCACATACTGTACTGCAGCTGTTTTGTGTGTGACTGCTCAGTGTGCACACATGTGGAATATTGCTCTTAAGAGTTAATCTTTATTTACTGTTTTAACAAGTTTTTTTATTTTATATATATAAAAAAAATTACAAGCTTTGATGGCCCTACCAACTAGATAATATTTAGCAAATTTTACTAGTTATATTTTACCCGCTTGCCAACCAGCCGCTGTCATTAAACTGCGACGGGTTGGCACGGCTGCGCAAATCGCCGTAGGTGTACGCAGGCCAGATAGAGAGCAAGACGCTGGAGCCGATGTGCGTGGCTGGAGGGCGGGATGTCTGCCGGCCACCCGCGATCGCTCCACAGAGAGCAAGAACGGGGACCTGTGCATGTAAACAAAACAGATCCCCATTCTGACAGGGAAGTAGAGAGAGATCTGCTGCTCCTAGCAATTAGGAACAGCGATCTCTCTCCTCCTCCAGTCAGTCCATTCCCCCCACAGTTAGAAGCACTCATAGGGAACACTTACCCCTTGATTGCCCCCTAGTGTTAACCCCTTCCCTGCAAGTGACATTTATATAGTAATCAGTGGCTATTTTTAGCTCTGATCGCTGTATAAATATTACTGGTCCCAAAAAAGTGCTCCATCTGTCTGCCGCAATGTCGCAGTCCCGCTAAACATTGCAGATCGCCGCCATTACTAGTAAATAATGGATAAATAATAAAAATGCCATAAATCTATCCCCTATTTTGTAGACGCTATGGGCCAGATTCTCAGTCAGCGGCGTATCTTTGCCCGGTCGTAACGTATCCGATTTACATTACGCCTCCGCAACTTAGACGGGCAAGTGCTGTATTCTCAAAGCACTTGCTCCGTAAGTTGCGGCGTCGTAGCGTAAATCGGTCGGCGTAAGCCTGCCTAATTCAAATTTGGATCAGGGGGGCGGGTTTTATGTAAAACTACTGTGACCCGACGTGATTGACGTTTTTGCGGAACGGCGCATGCGCGTGTGCATTGCTCCAAAGTACGCCGCAAGGACGTCATTGGTTTCGACGTGAACGTAAATGACGTCCAGCCCCATTCACGGACGACTTACGCAAACGACGTAACTTTTTCAAATTTCGACGCAGGAACGACGGCCATACTTAACATTGGTACGCCGCACTTATGCCTCATATAGCAGGGGCAACTATACGCCGGGAAAAGCCTAACGTAAACGTCGTAACTTTACTGCGTCGGCCGCGTGTACGCTCGGGAATTCGCGCATCTAGCTAATTTGCATACTCAACGTGGAATTCGACGGAAGCGCCACCTAGCGGTCAACAAAAAAATGCAGTTAAGATCCGACGGCATAAGAGACTTACGCCTGTCGGATCTAATGGATATCTATGCGTAACTGATTCTAAGAATCAGGCGCATATATACGACGGGTCGGATTAGGACTTACGGCGTACATGGCGCTGCGCCGTCGTAAGTCCTTTCAGAATCTGGCCCTACAACTTTTGCACAAACCAATTATTATACGTTTATTGCAATTTTTTTACCAAAAATATGTAGAAGAATACATATTGACCTAAACTGATAAAGAAATGTGTTATTTTAAAATTTTTTGGGGGATATTTATTATAGCAAAATTAAAAAATATTGTTTTGTTTTTCCAAAATTGTGGCACTTTTTTGTTTATAGCGTAAAAAATAAAAACCGCAGAGGTGATCAAATACCACCAAAAGAAAGCTCTATTTGTGGGAAAAAAAGGACATACATTTTGTTTGGGTACGTCTCACGCCCACGCAATTGTCAGTTAAATCAACGCAGTGCCGTATCGTAAAAAATGGCCTGGTCATAAAGGGGCAAATCCTTCCAGTCCTAAAAGGGGTTGTATAGGTAAAAAAAAAAATTCCCTAAATAGCTTCCTTTACCTTAGTGCAGTCCTCCTTCACTTACCTCATCCTTCCATTTTGCTTTTAAATGTCCTTATTTCTTCTGAGAAATCCTCACTTCCTGTTCTTCTGTCTGTAACTACACACAGTAATGCGAGGCTTTCTCCCTGGTGTGGAGAAAGGCTCTTGAGGGGGGAGGGGGCGAGCAGGAGGGTCAGGACGCCCACTAAGGCCCCTTTTACATGGACGGACCATTCAGGTCCGCCTGTCAGTTTTGATGGCGGACCTGAACGGCCGCTCCATGCATCCCTATAGAGCGTCGGATATCAGCGGAGACATGTCTGCTGACATCCGTCCCGATCCGCTAAAAACGTCCCCATCCGTCCATGGCGGATCGGATCGGGTAAGATCTGATGAAAACAGACATGCTCTCCGTTTTCATCAGATCGCTGCATAGGAGACAGCGGCGCCCGACAAGCCCCACCCCGCTCAGTGAGCAGAGAGGAGCTTGTCATCCGTCGGCTCAGCGGAGATGTGCGGACTGATCTCCCGCTGAGCTGGCGGGAGCAGGCGGACTCCGTAGCGATGGATGAGGTAAGTGAAGGAGGACTGCACTAAGGTAAAGGAAGCTATTTAGGGAATTTTTTTTTTTACCTTTACAACCCCTTTAAGTGGTTCATGGGAAATATCAAAATAATTTTGTGAATCTGTGGCTATCGGTCTTCTGGGTACCACTAAAAATCCCCATGCGTGCCCACTGTGGCAAACATTTACTTTATGTGAATTACCATTTCTTTGTATTTAGGTAGCAGAAGTATATATTTAGTCAGATAAACTTTAACTGGTTGCCGACCAGCCGGCGTCGTTTTACGGCGGCAGGTCGGCTCCCCTGCGCGAGAGCCCGTAGCTATACGTCGCTCCCTGAAGCGTCCGACTCCCGTGCGCGTGCCCGGCGGTCACGATCACTGCTGGGCACCCGCGATTGCTCGTTACAGAACGGGGACTGGGAGCTGTGTGTGTAAACACACAGCTCCCGGTCCTGTCAGGGGAGAAATGACTGATTGTTCATACAATGTAAGAACAGTGATCTGTCATTTCCCCTAGTGAGGCCACCCCCCCTACAGTTAGAATACACCCAGGGAACATACTTAAAGGAGTTGTAAAGGAAATTACTATTTACAGGGTATAAAGACATAATAGTTGACTGATTCCTTTTAAAAATGATTAAAAATAGATAAAAATCAATCATATAATGTACCTGTAGTTTCAGTTTCGTTTTTGCATCTAGTTTACTGCTTCTGTGATGAACAGAGACAAAGAGCCAATACAGGGCAGTGATGGTTTGTAAAACGAAACTGATTGCTGTTGAGACACACAGTAATCACACCTCCTTGATTAGTGCCACAGAGAGAAAGCTTCCATGACTTTTTTCATCAGGAAACAGACTGTTCAGAACAGAGAAGGATTACAGCAACATCAGAGCAAAAACGAACAATGAGGACATGAAACCAGGACTGCGGTATGGTAAAGGAAGCTATTTAGCTAAAAAAAATTACTTTAGTGACCGTTTAACCCCTTCCCCGCCCCCTAGTGGTTAACCCCGTCACTGCCAGTGCCATTTTTATAGTAATCAATGCATTTTTATAGCACTGATCGCTATAAAAATGCAAATGGTTCCAAAAATGTGTCAAAAGTGTCCAAAGTGTCCGCCATAATGTCGCAGTACCAAAAAAAAAAAATGCTGATCGCCTCCATTACTAGTAAAACATTTTTTTATAAAAATGCCATAAAACTACCCCCTACTTTGTAAACGCTATAACTTTTGCGCAAACCAATCAATAAACGTTTATCGCGATTTTTATTTACGAAAAATATGTAGAAGAATACGTATCTGCCTAATCTGAGGAAAACATTTTTTTATGTATTTTTTGGGGATATTTATTATGGTAAAAAATATTCATTTTTTTTCAAAATTGTAGCTCTATTTTTGTTTATAGCGCAAAAACTAAAAACTGTAGAGGTGATCAAATACCACCAAAAGAAAGCTCTATTTGTGGGGAAAAAAGGACGCCAATTATGTTTGGGAGCGCAATTGTCAGTTAAAGCGACGCAGTGCCGAACCGCAAAAAGTACTCTGGTCTTTGACCAGCAATATGGTCCGGGGGTTAAGTGGTTAAACTAACAATCTACATTTTAAGAAATATTCACTTCCTGCTTTTGCACCAACATGTCTAAATTAGGGCACAAATAGGCACCAGAGTCTAACCACATTGCTCGATGTGCACTGTGCATGGTAATATTATGATGTAGCACCTTAACCAATGTGCACAAAAAATAAATCTGGTCCTAATGTCGCTTGTCAGCTGACAATAGCAAAAAGCAGGAATGGTAAATTGAAAGCTATGTGATCATTTTTGTGAATAGATATGTAGCGCTAAACCTCACAAGGGCCCCTGATTTCTGTCCCAGGTTTTGTAATGGCAGCCAGGCAAACAGCAACATTCACTTTTCTAGCTCAGAAACAGTCTACGGCAGAGATGGCGAACCTTTTTAAGCCATAGTGCCCAAACTGCAACACAAGACCAACTTATTTTTTTCAAATTGTCAAAACTAAATTGGACCTGCCAGCAGCTCTGTACAGAGGATGGGACTCATCACCCCTCTGAATGAGCCCTAAGGGACCAAAAACATACGATTCTGCCCAAAAAAACTTTGCGGCGGCGTAGCTTAGCGTGTTTACACTACGCCGCCGTAAGTTAGCGAGGCAAGTACATGATTTACAAAGTACTTGCCTGCTAAGTTACGGCGGCGTAGCGTAAATGCGGCGGGCGCAAGCGCGCTTAATTCAAATTCGGCTAAGGGGGTGTGTTTTATGTTAATGGGGCTTGACCTGACGTGATTGAAGTTTTTTTGGAACGGCGAATGCGCCTTCCGCCTACATTTCCCAGTGTGCATTGCGGCAACGTACGCCGCACGGGCCTATTGATTTCGACGTGGACGTAAATGACGTAAATCCCTATTCACGGACAACTTACGCAAATGACGTTAAATTTTCGAATTTCGAAGCGGGAACGGTGGCCATACTTTAACATTACTATTCGAACTATTTGTTGGAATAACTTTAGGCCTAATAAAGCGTTACGTAAACGGCGTATCTGTACTGCATCGGCCGGGCGTACGTTCGTGAATGGGCGTATCTAGTGATTTACATATTCTACGCCGACCGCAATGGAAGCGCCACCTAGCGGCCAGCCTAAATATTGCACCCTAAGATAGGACGGCGCAAGCCGTCGTATCTTAGATAGGTTTAAGTGTATCTCTGTTTGAGAATACACTTAAACTTAGGACCTAACTCTACCTGAATCTAGCTAGATATGTGGACCATTGGGCCCTACATCCAAGATGGAAATATTAATTATCTGTCGGTTCATAGAAGTGGTTTCTACTAATGTTCCAGTGGTGTCCTTCAAGGCAAAGCGCTGTGGACACAGCCTGCCTAGGCAACTAAATATGGTGCTGGATGCCCGCGCATGCGTGCGGCTCAGGGGTTTACCGCGTATGCGCAAAGCTGGCTCTGAAAAACAACTGAGCCTGGAGCGTAAGGAGCTGCCCGACATATTGCAGGGCCGCGATATGCGTTCCAAGCCCACTGGCACACGCGTGTGGCTCCACCAGTCCACGGGCAGAACTCCGCAGAAGCGAGGCTCTATGCGACACTGATGATGCCATCCAATGAGCCCCACGCTATGGGGCGGAGACAATCCAGCCCCATAGCGGAGATACTCCCCAAGCACCCCTAGTGCTGGGTAACACTTTTTGAAAAATAAAAAGTGCATTTTATATACATCTATATAGATCAGACCAAAATGAAGAGTAAAGAGGGACAAAGGGAGTTTGTTCCAAATCAGGTACAGTCCCTCCAAATCAGGGACAGTTATCAGGGAGCTACAGTATCTCACAAAAGTGAGTACACCCCTCACATTTTTGTAACTATTTTATTCTATCTTTTCATGTGACAATACTGAAGAAATTACACTTTTCTACAATGTAAAGTAGTGAGCGTACACAGTACAGTGTATAACAGTGTAAATTTTCTGTCTCCTTAAAATAACTTAACACACAGCCATTAATGTCTAAACCGCTGGCAACAAAAGTGAGTACACCCCTAAGTGAAAATGTCCAAATTGGGTCCAAAGTGTCAATATTTTGTGAGGCCACCATTATTTTCCAGCACCGTCTCAACCCTCTTAGGCATGGAGTTCACAAGAGCTTCACACGTCTCCGAAGGGAGGGGATCATGATCTGCTTCAGTATGTCACAGTACATGTTGGCATTCACGGTTCCCTCATTGAACTGTAGCTCCCCAGTGCCGGCAGCACTCATGCAGCCCAGACCCTGACACTCCCACCACCATACTTGACTGTAGGCAAGACACACTTGTCTTTGTACTCCTCACCTGGTTGCCGCCACACACGCTTGTCACCATCTGAACCAAATAAGTTTATCTTGGTCTCATCAGAGACCTTAGTCTGCTTGTCTTCAGCAAACCTTTTGCGGGCTTTCTTGTGCATCATCTTTAGAAGGGGCTTCCTTCTGGGACGACAGCCATGCAGACCAATTTGATGCAGTGTGCGGCGTATGGTCTGACCCCTCACCCCTTCAACCTCTGCAGCAATGCTGGCAGCGCTCATACGTCTATTTCCCAAAGACAACCTCCGGATATGACGCTGAGCACGTGCACTCAACTTTTTTGGTTGACTATAGTGAGGCCTGTCCTGAGTGGAACTTGTCCTGATAAACCGCTGTATGGTCTTGGCCACCGTGCTGCAGCTCAGTTTCAGGGTCTTGGCAATCTTCTTATAGCCTAGGCCATCTTTATGTAGAGCAACAATTCTTTTCAGATCCTCAGAGAGTTCTTTGCCATGAGGTGCCATTTTGAACTTCCACTAGTATGAGAGAGTGCGAGCGATAACACCAAATTTAACACACCTGCTCCCCATTCCCACCTGAAAAATTGTAACACTGAGGCCGCGTACACATGGTCGGTCAAAACCGATGAAAACGGACTGAAGGACCGTTTCATCACGTACAACTCATACGGCGGCACTCTAAAGGGGAAGTTCTATTCGCCTTTGGGCTGCTTTTAGCTGATTCCTTGTTAGTAAAAGACGATTAACGCTTTTTTGTCTGTTACGGTGTGATGAATGTGCTTACTCCATTATGAATGGTAGTTTTACCAGAACGGGCGCTCCCGTCTCTTAACTTGCTTCTGGGCATGCACGGGTATAAAACGTTGATTTTGCCCACACACGATCATTTTTTACAACATAAAAAACGACATTTTGAAAAACGACAAATGCAGCATGTTCGAATTTTTCAGAAGCCGAAAAACGATGTGAAGCCCACACACGATGATTTTAAATGACGTTTTAAAAAATTACGTTTTTTTACATGCCAAAAAACGACCTTGTGTACGCCGCATTATGCCTCGTACACACGATAGGTTAACCAGAGGACAACGGTCTGAAGGACCGTTGTCTTAGGTTAACCTATGAAGCTGACTGATGGTCCGTCCTGCCTACACACCATCAGTTAAAAAAATGATCGTGTCAGAACCCGGTGACGTAAAACACAACAACGTGCTGAAAAAAAAAAACGAAGTTCAATGCTTCCAAGCATGCGTCGACTTGATTCTGAGCATGCGTGGATTTTTAACCAATGGTTGTGCGTACTAACGATCGGTTTTGACCTATCGGTTAGCAATCCATCGGTTAAATTTTAAAGCAAGTTGACATTTTTTTAACCGAAGGTTAAATAACCTATGGGGCCCACACACGATCGGTTTGGACTGATGAAAACGGTCCATCAGACCGTTGTCCTCTGGTTAACCTATCGTGTGTACGAGGCCTTATACACATTCCTGGGGCATGAAAGTTGATTACATCAAAATAGTTACTTTGAGACTTCATGAACTTTTGACTAATCTTTAAGGCCACTTAACAATGTTGTTTTCTTCTTACAGTTCCCGTTTCTGGTAGTCATGTGCACTTGTTGCAGATTTATTTCTACATTGTATGCATCTTTAAAAATGAAAAACACATGTTTTATTTAGACAGATACATTTTGTTGCTGGAGCATGCAAATGCAAGCACATGTAAACTCAAGTTTTCAAAGGCAAAAAACGGCGTTTAAAACGCCCGGTTTTGCCGCGAATTGTGCTGCGCTTTGCCGCGTCCAGCGGCGTTTTACGGCGTTTGCGGCTATCAGCGTTTATAACAAAGACATTGTAGACCCTCCCAAAGCTTTGAAACGCAAAAACTTTTGTGTCTGAACCCAAAATTTTGCTTCTGAAAAAACAAGCCTAAACCCAACTGCTTTAAAACGCAAAAAAAACGTGAATGTGTGCATGGACACATAGGATAACATTAAATGTGTTCAGGGGCAGTTGAAAAAAATGCCCAAATGCCTCTGAACTCGAGTTTACCAGCGTCTCGTGTGCATGGGGCCTAAATCCCACAGCCAACCACACTTTAGTAAATTCAGTGCATAAGAAGAAGTCTGTGCGTGTAGGTGCACAGTGGATGGGTAGTGTGTTTGTGAGTATAAAGCTGGCCATACGCAGATGGAATTTTGGACAATTCTTGCTGCATTGGATTACATTTATTCCATGGGTGAACTTGTTGGCACCATCCAGATTTTTTTATTGACTTATGCTGTATGAGCCGGGTGGAAAATTCTCTGCTGCACAATGGCTGCAGTAACTGTCTGGGTATTCTGACAGCTGCAGCTGCAGGTGCTGTAGCTGTCAGAATACAATAGTCAGCACTGCAAATCCATCCATCTTCATTGTTTATCATGGATTAGGGAATTGACTGATTTCTCTCTTTCAGCCTGCAGGACTCAAAAAGACAAATCTTACCTTGTATGGCCAGGCCCATCCTAATAGCATCATGGGCCCCTGGGCACAGTAATGCACTGGGGCCCCTACCAACCTTCCCCAATTTAAACACCTACTTTCAAGAAATAAAGTATAAATAGTTGATAGAATTAAACATATATTCATTAGTACTTTCAATAAAATCGATTTTACAAAAGGAAAACATTCCATAAATCAAAGACTAGTCAACACAAAGAGCACGGGTGGAATGCAGAAGGGCACAATACTGGGATCAGGAGGGCACAGTATAGATTCTGGGACGCTTCCCGGGACACAACCATATCGGGACCATAGTAAAAAAGCATGACTGTCCCAGCAAATCCGGGACAGTTGGCAAGTATGATGTAATGCAAGATTATTGTGGGGCCCCCATGTACTTGGGGCCGCTGGGCAGTGCCCAGGCGTGCCCTTGCATTAAGATGGCCCTGTATATGGCCAGCTTGTTCGAGCATGCACCAGCAGCACATATCCATTATTAAATCAGACTGCACATATCCTTTATTAAATCAGACTTTCTCTCCCCAAAATATTAAATTTTATACATACACAGAGCTTTTTTTCTCAAAAAATAGGTGCAGGAACTCAACCACGACCCGTTCAGATTTCACAAACAGTAGAAGGGTCTTAAAGGGGCATTAAATACCAGAATTGCTTTACATGCATAGTGCAGAGTTCAGGGGGTTACAAAGCTGTCACTTGTAAACACAGAAACCAGACTTCTGTGTTTACAAGTGATTGTGGTGAGCAGGCACCAAAGGGTCTGAGCCAGAGGTGGTGGAACTGAGTTCCCCCTGAAAAAAAGCCCTGTACATACAGTATATATTTTCACACCAATCAGCCATAACTTTAAGACCACTGACATGTAAAGTGAATAACATTGATTATCTTGTTACAATGGCATTTGAAAGTGGGTAGGATTATTAGGCAGCAAGTGAACTGGGTCAAAGCAACTCCAAAGTTGATGCTCTTGTGGGATGTTCCTGTTCTGGTGTGGTCCATGATAGGAAAACTGGCAAACTGGCAACAGGATCATGGGCGTCCAAAGCTCGTTGATGCATGTGGGGGGCGAAGGGTGACCTGTGTAGACCAATTCAATAGTAGAGCTACTGTCGCTCAAATTGCTGAAAAGGTTAATGCTGGTTCCTATAGAAAGGTGTCAGAACACACAGTGCATCCCAGTTTGTTGTGTATGGGGCTGCATAGCCGAAAACCGGTCAGGGTGCCCATGCTGACCCGTGTCCACAGCCTAAAGTGCCTACAATGGGTATGTGAGCATCAGAACTGGATCACAAAACAATGGAAGAAGGTGGCCTGGTCTGATAAATTCAAGAATACTTTGAGGAACACAACAATGAGTTTGAGGCGTTGGTTTGATCTCAATCCAATCAAGCATCTGTGGGATGTGGCAGACCAACAAGTCCGATCCACGGAGGCGCCACCTCGCAACTTACATGACTTAAAGGATCTGCTACTGACAGCTTGGTGCCAAGTACCACAGCATACCTTAAGGCCTCGTACACACAACCGAGGAACTCGTCGGAAAAGACACATTGTTTTCCTCGACGAGTTCCTTGTTAGGCTTGTCGAGGAACTCGACAAGCTTGCTTTGCGTACACACCGTCAAGATAAAATCTTCTCGTTCTCAAACGCGGTGACGTACAACACATACAATGGCAGGGGAAGTTCGATTCCACTGGCACAACCCTTGGGGCTGCTTTTGCTAATCTCATGTTACTGCGTGTTAGGTAAAAGTTTGGTGAGAGACGATTCGCGCTTTTCAGTCTGTTACAGCGTGAAAAATGTGTTATCTCCACACAGGTTTCTTAGCATACACACACTCGAGTTTCTCGTCGAAAACCAGCCCGACGAGGAACACGACGAGGAAATTGAGACTCCCGTTGAGGAAAAAGAGAACTTGTTCTCTTTTTTCCCTCGTAGAGTTCCTCAACAGTTTCCTCAATGAAAAACGTACACACGACCGTTTTCCTTGGCAAAAAAGCTCTGCCACCAAGTTTCTTGATGGATTCTGTCGAGTTTCTCGGTCGTGTGTACGAGGCCTCAGAGGTCTAGTGGAGTCCATGCCTTGGTGGGTTTGAGTGCAGGGGTGGCCAACCAGTGGCCAGGGGGCCACATGTGGCCCGTGGAGCCCTCTGATATGGCCCATGACCTCCTGTCTGGAATGGCGGGTTGGCAAGCCCAGATCGCAGGTTGCCGCCCCGCCATACCACAGCATAAGTGTTGTGAATGAAGTTGCTGGCAGAGGAAGAAAGTGGCTGTGGAGCAGAGCCCCATAAGCCAATGCTTCCTCTACAGCGCTGGCTTTTGCCACAGGTGGAGTCTATGGAAAAGTTCAGCTAACCCGCAGGATAGACACAGGTGCACTACACTCAGGGCCGTCTTAATAGCATCATGGGCCCCTGGGCAAAGTAATGCTCTGGGGCCCCTACAACGATGACAGTGCAGGTAAACTGACATCAAGTAGGTAGGAGGCAGACTGCCTCCCCTGTGTATCTATCACTCTCATTGCCATCATGGGGCCCCCAAATTTAGGGGCAGCGTGGGCTCAAGGATAAGCTGCTTTGGGGAAAGTGCAGGGGCCCCCCATGCAGCTGGGGCCCCTGGGCAGTGCCCAGGTGTGCCCTCTCATTAAGACAGCCCTGACTACACTGCAACCGCAGTGTGGGTAAACTGCAGCACATCAGTGTGAAAGCAGTCTTAGGCCCTTTTGACACGACCAGCCCAACCAAATGGGACCCTCAATTCACCTCTATAGAGAGTCAGATGTCCGTTTACGCCCACCTACCTCCAATCCGAAAAACATAAGGGAGATCATCCCCTTTTATCAGGGTGGATCAGAGGGCCTATAGAGTAGCTTTTGACCTGTCATCTACCCGCTCCACTCATTGTGGCCCGCGACTGGTAACCAAGTTGGTTAAGTGGCCCTCACTCTTCAAAAGGTTGGGCACCCCTGTTTTAGTGGGTGATCATAATATCATGGTTGATCAATGAATATATACTTGCTAGATTGTTTTTTTTCCCCATGAATCCGGAAAGCAGATTACACAAGAAATATACTTGAATGCGACCCTGGAGGTAGTGCATTTCCGCCTGTGTGAATGTCTGCCGAAGATGCAGTCTCTTAATAAATTACAATATACGTAGAAGCGCTGGTGGTGGTCTCAATTCTGCATCCACACGGTGTGGAGTCATGTTTTGTGTACATAAGTACATACTCTCACATTCATTCACAATGCATTTATGTCCAAAGTCAACATAAAGCAAAATACAACACTAAATATTCTCACTCACACCCAGCTAACTCTATTAAAAGGCATTTGGTTAAAAAATGAGACTTACCGTACACTTGTGAAACGCTGAAAACAAATATGTTGGCCAGGGTCCAGAGAACGCAGAGCTCCATCGGGCAGCAGTGTAAATCTCAGTGCAGCAAAGACGAATGATTTTTAAGGAAAGTTTGTAAAGCTCTCTCACTTATCGCAAACTTTGTGGAAACAATAGAGGGAAGGAAGTTGATTGGTAATAAGGTGGACGGGGAATTTTTGTGAGATGAGAATGTTTTAGTTCTGGATAGAGCGGGTGAGAGCTAGAGTGAAGATGGGCAAAGTATTCTAATAAGGACAAACAGAGGTTATGATGGCGTGGGAGGGATAAGAGGGGTACGGGAACTAGAGAATAAAGCTATAGATAGGAAAACGAAACCTGCACTGAGTGGAGTACGGAGGTTGTCATTGCTCAGCTGTTTCTGGAAATGCAAAGTGTCTGGCTGTCCCTGGCTTCACTGAACAAATTGTAAAGTCACAGCCCCTGATTTGCACACTTGTTCAAAGTCAGTGGGATTGATTTACTAAAGGCAAATAAAACAGACAGGGGGGAGGGGGGGGCTCTCTAAGTGTAGTATTAAAACAGTAACATTTATTGCACAAGATTAAAGGAGTTTTCCACCCATTTTTTAAGTTTATTAAAAGTCAGCAGCTACAAAAAGTGTAGCTGCTGGCTTTTAATAAACAGACACTTACCTGCACCACGGCTCCAGCGACGCACCGGCCGGGGCTCCACTCCTCGCCCCCCCCCTTCATTTCTAGTGTGGGCACCCGGCAGTGACAGCTTTCGGCTTCACGGCCGGGCACCCACTGCGCATGCGCGAGCGGCGCGGCGCTGTCCGATTGGACAGGCGCTCGCCTACAGGGAGGGGCTGTGAAAAGGCGATTAAGCTAATCGCCTTTCCAGCCCCTCGGCGGAAGGAGGAAGTGGGACAGGAAGTCCCCTTCTCCTGAAGCCCCCACTCCCCCCCAAAAAAATTACATGCCAAATGTGGCATGTAAGGGGGCGAGGAGTGGGTTAAGAGGAAGTTCCATTTTTAGGTGGAACTCCACTTTAAAAACACTTACAAGATATAAGTGGGAGTCATGCTCATCATAAGTAGTCCTGTAGTCCTGGCAGTTCTGTGCATCTCAGGCCTTGTACACACGACCGAGTTTCTCGGCAAAAACCAGCAAGAACCTTGCTGGGAGATATTTTTTTGCTGATGAAACCGGTCGTGTGTACATTTTCGTCGAGGAAACTGTCGAGAAACTCGACGAGCCAAAAAGAGAGCAAGTTCTCTATTTCCTTGATGGGAATGGAGAAAATTGGCTTGTCGAGTTCCTCGACAGCCTAACGAGGAACTCGACGAGCAAAACGATGTGTTTCGCCCGTCGAGTTTTTCGGTCGTGTATACGAGGCCTCACAGGCTCCTCGCACAATCCGGGTTTAGCTGGGAAAGGTTCTGGTGTGATGTTGTGCTGAATAAACTGTACATTCAGGAAAACCAGGCTAGAAGGCAAATAGACTGTGCACTTTGCAATATCATTTACTCCAGAGCTTACTAAATGAGAGGAAGCTCTGCTGACTTCCATCATCCAATCATGTGCAAGCAAACATGCCTTTTTTTTTTCTTTTTCTTGCACATAATTGGACATTCTTTGCAAAGTGTAGTTTCACCTCATTTACTAAGCTCTAGAGAAATATCCTTGCAGAGTGCATTTCCATTTGCATTCAAAAATTATTAAATAGTCCCCTTTCTACCTCTGGCACCCTGCTGAACAAATGTGGCCTGAGGTGCCCGGGCCTCTGCTTCCGAGTGCAGCATTACTACACTTGTTTCCAGAGGATGGGAGTCTTCGCTCTGCCTCTGGGCACCCCTGCTGAATTGGCAGGCCTGGGCCTGATACAGGAGAGCTGATGCTACCTCCTTGCTGGTCATATTGTAAGGGGGTTTCTCCAGTTAGACATTCTCTGTAAGTTAAGGTGACCAGATTTTTTAAATGAAATCCGGGGACATATTTTTTCTTTACTGGTAATGGCAACAATCAGCGACTCTCTGCCCGTTGCCGCCCGCCTCACAGCCTTTCAAGTCTTACTCTTCGGGCCCCGGCTACTACTGAATGGGGAGCGGAGGAAGATCACTCCACAAGGGAAGGCGAGGAGATAGGCAGGTGGCTGGCAAGGATTTGAGCCAAGGCAGAACAACATGCAAGAAAAGCTGAATGGGCATGCACCCGAAACTGAAGAAATATTCCCTCCGCTCCGACCAGCACATGATCATCAGAAAGGGGCACAGATAATGGGAAAAATACAACCCCCCTATGCTAGTAGGCACAGCGGAGCGGGGGTGTAATATTTTTTTTATTTTATTTCTGCACTGATTGTCATTGAAATTGCCCCTGCCCCTTATTAAATCCAATCTGGGGACAAAACCAGGGACAGACTTGGTCCGGGGACAGTGTCCTCAATCAGGGGACTGTCCCATGAAACTGGGGATGTCTGGTCACCCTACTGTAAGTCTCCTAGTCAGTTTATGTGGTTGTGGCCATCAGGTCTTACAAGGGATACTGCGGGGTAATTGAAGGGGCTGCCAGAAAATCACTTGGGGCAGTTTAGAGGTATTTATTGCTGCTCAAAGGTTCAACCTTGCTGATCATCTTTTCCTACAGAAAATAAGGAGCAGAGATGAGTTCAGATCCCAGTCTGAACCCATGTGAGCAAACCCTACAGAAAGCGGTTACCTGTATTGGGCTCATCATCAGTTGGGGCATTCCCTACAGACCCTAAGCATGCATACATGCAGTGGGGAGGAATGCCTATGATTGGCCCATTACAGTGACAATTTCTTGGTGGGCTTGATCAGTTGGGTTCAGACTAGGATCCGAACATGTCTGAGTTCATTCCTAGCCAAGATGACAGGGTCTGTCTGACTGACTGAAGACAATAGGTTCATCAATCTTTGATGATGTAACAACCACAGTGCTCCCGGCAGCTAGACTGTGTGATTGCTCCAGCGACCTAAAGCAAACAGTAAACTCATTGGGCCAGATTCTCAAAGGCGTTACGACGGCGCAACACCATTAGCGTCGTCGTAACACCTCATCTGGCCCCGGGTATCTATGCGACTGATTCTCAGAATCAGTTGCGCATAGGTACCCATTAGATCTGACAAGCGTAAGGCTGTTACGCTGTCAGATCTTAAAAGTAATTGTTTTTCCCGCCGCTAGGTGTCGCATCGTCGCTTTTCCCAGTCGTCTATGCAAATGAGGTAAGTACGGCGATTCCCGAACATACGCGAGGTCGACGCAGCGAATTAACGTCGTTTGCGTAGCGTACCCGACGCGTAAGGTTGCCCCTGCTAATTAGCAGGCGCAACCAATGTTAACTATGGCCGTCGTTCCCGCGTCGAATTGAATAAAAATTACGTCGTTTGCGTAAGACGTCCGTGAATGGCGCTGGACGCCATTTACGTATACATCTAGGCAAATGACGTCGGGGCGACGTCATTTAGCGCAATGCACGTCGGGTAATTTACCCGACGGAGCATGCGCAGTACACTCGGCGCGGGAGCGCGCCTAATTTAAATGGTGCCCGCCCCATTTGAATTGGGCGGGCTTGCGCCGAGCAATCTAACGCTACACCGCCGCAAGTTTACAGGTAAGTGTTCTGAGAATCAGGATTTAAACCTGTAGACCTGCGGCGGTGAAACGTAGAGCTCATACATTACGCTGCCCAGGAGCAACGCTAATGTATGAGAATCTGGGCCATTGAGTGGTTTAGTAGCTAATTAAACTTTATTTTTTAAATCCATACAATAGAGCATTCTAGAAGTGCCAGGATAGCTCAGTCGTTAGAGCATCAAACTTTTAATCTGAGGGTTGTGATCCCTGTTCAGGCGAAAGCTTTTATAACATGGATTTCATAGTACAGAATAATGTAATGAGCTAGATAAAAATGCACCTTCAATTTGGAACTTCTAATTACAAACTGCACTTGTGACATGATTACTTAACTACATTGGCCCGGATTCAAGAAGCAATTGCGCCTGTGTAACCATAGGTTACACAGCGCAATTGCTTACTTCCCCCGGCGTTACGAATGCTCCTGATTCAGGAACATCGTAACGCCGACTGCAGCCTAAAATCTGCGTGGCATAAGGCTCTTATGCCACGCATATCTTAGGCTGCATTCTTGCGATGGCCGCTAGGGGGCACTCCCATTGTGCTCAGTGTATAGTATGCAAATTGCATACTAATACCGATTCACAATGTTTTGCGAGCCCTGCGTACGCAATTTACGTCGTTTCCGTATGTCGTGTTTAGCGTAAGGCTGCCCCTTCTAATAGCAGGGGCAGCCAATGCTAAAGTATACCCGTCGTTCCCGCGTCGCAACGTTCGATTTTTACGTAATTTGCGTAAGTGATTCGTGAATGGCGCCATTCACGTTCACTTTGAAGCAAATGACGTCCTTGCGACGTCATTTGCCGCAATGCACGTCGGGAAAGTTTCCCGATGGAGAATGCGCTCTACGCTCGGCGCGGGAGCGCGCCTAATTTAAATGATTCCCGCCCCCTACGGGATCATTTACATTAGGCGCCCTTACGCAGGGCAAGTTTACACAGCGCACACGCAATTTACGGAGCTACTGCTCCGTGAATCGCGGGTAGCGCAGGAAATTTGCGAGGGCGCAGGGCAAAAACGCTGCCCTGCGCCTCCGTAACTAAGGGGCAAATCTACCTGAATCCGGGCCATTGATGTTATCTGGGAGCAGGCCGACAAGCAGGAAGAATGACTTTGAGATGAGTTTGAGTTCTACTACCATGGTGGTGGTGGCCTTGAAGGTACACAGCTCTGCAGAATAGATGCCAAATGAGCTACTACAGAAAACCTTCCATCATTGCTATATCAGTCACAAATTAGCATTACATGGCTAGATTCAGGTAGCCCTGCGTAACATTGTATGGGCGTAACGTATCTCCGAAACGTTACGCCGCCGTAATATTCATAAAGAACTTGCGCCCTAAGTTACGGCGGCGTAACGTATGTGGGCCGGCGTAAGCCCGCCTAATTCTAATGGGGATGATGTGGGCGTGTTTTATTTAAATTATTGTTGAACCTGCGTATTTTAAGTTTTTTATGAATGGCGCATGCGCCGTTCGTGAAAGAATCCCAGTGCGCATGCTCGAAATTCCGCCGCAAATCGTCATTGCTATTGTCGTGAATGTAAATTACGTCCACCCCTATTCGCGAACGACTTACGCAAACAACGTAAAAAATTAAAAATTCGACACGGGAACGACGTCCATACTTAACATTGCGTACGCCTCATAGAAGCAGGAGCAACGTTACGAAGGAAAAGCCTTACGGGCGCACGTACGTTTGTGAATCGGCGTATCTAGGTCATTTGCATATTCCACGCCAAAAACGGCGGAAGTGCCACCTAGCGGCCAGCGTAAATATGCACCCCTACGCCAGTCGGATCTTAGCCTAATTTTGGCGTATCTTGCTTTCTGAATACAGAAAGAAGATACGCCGGCGCAGCTTTGAATTTACGCGGCGTATCTATAGAATCTAGCCCATACTGTCTAAATCAGGGGTAGGCAACCCCCGGCACACAAAGCCTCTTTTGCCGGCACTAGACTCTCTCCCCATCAGCAGAGCAGCACAGGGAAGTGTCAGGCCTCGTACACACGACCAAGTTTCTCGGCAAAAAACAGCAAAAACCTTGCTGGGAGATATTTTTTTGCTGAGGAAACCGGTCGTGTGTACATTTTCGTTGAGGAAACTGTCGAGAACCTCGTCGAGCCAAAAAGAGAGCAAGTTCCCTATTTCCTCGACGGGAGTCTGATAAAAAGTAGCATTTGTAATGGAGATAACACATTTTTAAAGCTGGTGGGACAGATGAGCAGGGGGTTACAGTGGTGGGCCAGGAGAGCAGGGGGAACAGAGGTGGGGCAGAAGAGCAGGGGGGTACAGAGGTGAGACAGGTGTGCAAAAGGTACAGTGGTTGGGCAGGTGAGAAAAGTGGGTACATTGATGGGGCAGATGAGCAGGGGGTTACAGTGGTGGGACAGAAGAGCAAGAGGGTACAGTGGTGGGGCAGATGTGCAGGGGGTACAGTGGTGGGAGGGATGAGAAGGGGGTTTGGCAGTGGGACAGAAAAGCAGGAGGTACAGTGATGGGGCAGATGAGCAGGGGGTTACAGTGGTAGTACAGATGAGTAGTGGGGGTTCAGTGTTGGGGCAGAGGAGAAAAGAGGTACATTGGTGGGACAGAGGAGCAGGAGGTTACAGCGGTGGGGCAGAGGAGCAGGGGGGGTACAGAGGAGGGGCAGATGTGTAGAGGATAAAGGAGGTACATTGGTGGAACACATGAGCAGGGGGTTACAGTGGTGGGGCAGAAGAGCAGGGGGTACAGTGGTGGGATAGGTGTGCAGAGGGTACAGTGGTGGGATAGGTGTGCAGGAGGTACAGTGGTGGGGCAGATGAGCAGATAAGTTCAGTGTTGGGACAGATGAGAAGATGGTTTAGCAGTGAGACAGAAGAGCATGAGTGTATGGCGGTGGAGCCGATGTGCAGGGAGGTGCAGTGGTGGGGCAGATGAGAAAGGAGGAACACTGGTGGGACAGATGAGCAGGGGGTTACAGTGGTGGGACAGATGAGCAGGGGGTACAGAGGTGGGGCAGATGTGAAGGGGGTTACAGTGGTGGGCAGATGTGAAGGGGGTTACAGTGGTGGGCAGATGTGAAGGGGGTTAGAGTGGTGGGGCAGATGAGAAAGGGGGTACATTGTTGGGGCAGATGAGCATGGTGGTACAGTGGTGGGGCAGATGTACAGGGGATTACAGTGGTGGGGCAGATGTACAGGGGGTTACAGTGGTTGGGCAGATGAGCAGGGGGTTACAGTGGTGGGGCAGATGAGCAGGGGGTACAGTGGTGGGGCAGATGAGCAGGGTGGTACAGTGGTGGGGCAGATGTTCAGGGGATTACAGTGGTGGGGCAGATGTGCAGAGGGGTACAGTGGTGGGGCAGAGGTGCAGGGTAGTACATTTATGGGGCAGATGCGTAGGGGGGTACAGTGGTGGGGAAAATGAGCAAGGGGGTACAGTGGTGAAACCGATTTTGAAGTTGACATATTTTTGTTATAAAATCGACATGCTCAATTTCTTTGAAAACATTTTTCGGCACACTATACTCAAAAGGTTGCCTACCCCTGGTTTAAATGATAACATGTCCTAGTTAACAAGTTGTAGAAAAGCTTTTAATTGTGTCACCTTTTTCACAGGGGTCCATGATACGCCTAAATGTGTTTACACCACTTCTTCATAAGCATTTGTATATGTTAATTATGCTAGTTTGTTTTTTTTCACTGAAAAGGTAGTTTTCTTAAACATATGGGCAAATATATTTGGACAAACAAAATTGTCTGTACTATGTTGCGTATCACTTCTCTGCTCCCAGATTATTAGTCCGTACCATTAATTTTAGTCCATGAGCTTGAAAAATGCTAAAATTGGCCTGGCCGCAAAATGCTTGATTAAAGTGATGTAGCACCCTGGTGTTTAGGCAGGGTTGCTAGTAAATTTACCTGCCAAGTGATAGTTGCCTTGGCCAATTGGTAGGAGGTCAATTGATTCCACCCTAATTCTGGATTTGCTGAACTTCTCTCTTCTGTCACTAGATGGCCAGGTATCTGGTGGCATTAGATAAGACAAGGGCATTGCAAGGACAGATTAGGAATAGATGGGGTGTCTTCAGCCAATGGGTTGGGATTTTCTTGGGTCCCTTGGCCTGTTGGGAGAACCTATTTATTTGGGTGAGGTCAGGTGATCGGGGTTCTGTGCCACCTGGATGGCTGCCTGGGTGGACATGTGTTGTACAGCCCAGCTGCTAGGCTGGAGCCTGAAGCCTCGTACACACAACCGAGGAACTCGACGGGCGAAACACATCGTTTTCCTCGTCGAGTTCCTTGTTAGGCTGTCGAGGAACTCGACAAGGCAAGTTTCTCCATTCCCATCAAGGAAAAAGAAGACATGCTCTCTCTTTGGCTCGACGGGATCCTCGACAGTTTCCTCGTCGAAAAATGTACACACGACCGGTTTCCTCGGCAAAAAAAAAATCCCAGCAAGTTTCTTGCTGGTTTTTGCCGAGAAACTCGGTCGTGTGTACAAGGCCTGAGCCTATCCCGGGGACATCTGGCTGTTAGGCTGTCTGAGGGTCTATCCAGAAGCAAGAGAGCAGCTCAGGGTTGGGATTGCGGCTTGCAGTCCAACCAGAAGTAACAGTTCTGCCGACCAGGGAACATGTCGTGGTCGGAGGTAGAGGGGAAGCTGTCGCCACTTAAGAGGCCAACCACCTTATTACCAGGGACCACAGTGAGTAACTGAAGCAAGTACCAGAGCAGTATTCTCACCAGCCGGGGATGGTGAAGAAGTGGCAAACTTCAGCAGATGTCAAGCCAGGGAACCAGCCAGTAGAAGTGACGCTTGCAGAGCAATTTTGTGTGCCAAGCCAGGTACGTGGGGTAACGCTTGAGGAGTATCTGTGAGTGCCAAGCTAGGGACCCAGCAGGGACGTGGGGCATAGTTGCCAACATTTGAAAAAAAATTCCAGGGACACTTTGCAGCACAGCTATTAATTACCACACTCACTTCCCCGAAGCTCCACCCACTCCGCATAATCTTCGCCTAACCCTGCATCACTAGACCCCTTTACATTACACAGAACACTGCACCTCTGGACCCCTTTACATTACACAGCACCCTGCACCTCTCTACCCCTTTACATTACACAGCACCTTGCACCTCTGGGCCCCTTTACATTACACAGCACCCTGCACCTCTGGACCCCTTTACATTACACAGCACCCTGCACCTCTGGACCCCTTTACATTACACAGCACCCTGCACCTCTGGACCCCTTTACATTACACAGCACCCTGCACCTCTGGACCCCTTTACATTACACAGCACCCTGCACCTCTGGACCCCTTTACATTACACAGCACCCTGCACCTCTGGACCCCTTTACATTACACAGCACCTTGCACCTCTGGACCCCTTTACATTACACAGCACCCTGCACCTCTGGACCCCTTTACATTACACAGCACCTTGCACCTCTGGGCCCCTTTACATTACACAGCACCCTGCACCTCTGGACCCCTTTACATTACACAGCACCCTGCACCTCTGGACCCCTTTACATTACACAGCACCCTGCACCTCTGGACCCCTTTACATTACACAGCACCCTGCACCTCTGGACCCCTTTACATTACACAGCACCCTGCACCTCTGGACCCCTTTACATTACACAGCACCCTGCACCTCTGGGCCCCTTTACATTACACAGCACCTTGCACATCTGGACCCCTTTACATTACACAGCACCCTGCACCTCTGGACCCCTTTACATTACACAGCACCTTGCACCTCTGGGCCCCTTTACATTACACAGCACCCTGCACCTCTGGGCCCCTTTACATTACACAGCACCCTGCACCCCCTTTACATTACACAGAACACTGCACCTCTGGGCCCCTTTACATTACACAGCACCCTGCACCTCTGGACCCCCTTTACATTACACAGCACCCTGCACCTCTGGGCCCATTTACATTACACAGCACCCTGCACCCCCTTTACATTACACAGAACACTGCACCTCTGGACCCCCTTTACATTACACAGCACCCTGCACCTCTGGACCCCTTTACATTACACAGAACACTGCACCTCTGGGCCCCTTTACATTACACAGAACACTGCACCTCTGGGCCCCTTTACATTACACAGAACACTGCACCTCTGGGCCCCTTTACATTACACAGCACCCTGCACCTCTGGACCCCTTTACATTACACAGCACCCTGCACCTCTGGGCCCCTTTACATTACACAGAACACTGCACCTCTGGGCCCCTTTACATTACACAGCACCCTGCACCTCTGGGCCCCTTTACATTACACAGCACCCTGCACCTCTGGACCCCCTTTACATTACACAGCACCCTGCACCTCTGGGCCCCTTTACATTACACAGCACCCTGTATCACTGGCCCCTTTACATTACACTGCACTTCTGGACCCCTTTACACTAGACTGCACCTCTGGACAGTGCAGACCCCTCCCTACAATACAGACCCCCCTACAATACAGACCCACCACTACCGTGCAGACCCCCCTACAATACAGAAGACCCCCCTACAATACAGACCCAACAACAATACAGAAACCCCCCATATACAGAACCCCCCTATACAGATACCACCCCCTACAATACAGAACCCCCCTACAGTGCAGACCCCCTACAATACAGAACACCCCCCCTACAATACAGACCCAACAATACAGAACCCCCCCCCCCTAATACAGAACCCCCCTACAGTTCAGACCCCCCTACAATACAGAACACCCTCCTATACAGATACCACTCCCCTACCCTACAATACAGAACCCCCCCTCATATACAGAACACCCCCCACAATACAGAACACCCCCCCACATACAGAACACCCCCCCAAAATACAGAACACCCCCCACATACAGAACACCCCCCACAATACAGAACCCCCCTCATATACAGAACACCCCCCCCCCACAATACAGAACCCTCCCTCATATACAGAACACCCCCCCCCACATACAGAACCCCCCCACAATACAGAACCCCCCTCATATACAGAACACCCCCCCACATACAGATCACCCACCCCCCACAATACAGAACCCCCCATCATATACAGAACACCCCCCCACACAATACAGAACCGCCCCTCATATACAGAACACCACCCCACATACAGAACACCCCCCCCCCCCCACACAATACAGAACCCCCCCTCATATACAGAACCCCCCCTATACAGAACACCCCCCACACAATACAGAACACCCCTATACAGAACACCCCCCCCCACAATACAGAAACCCCCCTCATATACAGAACACCCCCCCTTTACTATAGTGCAGACAGACACCCCCCTTGCCTTCAGTCCCGTAATGCTGATGTAATGATCAGCGCGCCGCATGTCACACAGAGCACTTGTAAGTTGTACGGAGGAGGAGGGAGAGGCGGCCGCAGCTTCACGCTGCTGGGCTGTGTGACTGTCAGACTCAGACAGTCACACAGCCGATAGTTTCAGAGCCGCGGCGCTGCGCTTCCACGAAGGGGATCATTGCGGCCGGCCCGGGTCCCGGGTATCACTCGGGTGCGGCTTGCTCGCACGCACCCCCCCCCCAATAGCCAGGCTGACAGTGTTACCTTACCTAGTATGCCGCTGCGCTGGCGGCGTGGCGCTGCCATGCTTTCACCGCCCATGCTTTAGTCGCGGAGGGGGTGCGTTGGCCTGACACCCCCCCCCAGTGTGCTTAGTCCGCCGTTGCAACGTGCAGTAATGTAATCCCACCCCAGGCGGCGGGGAACAAATGTGATGTGCGCTCAGCTCTGCACTAGCCGGGACAAGTCCCGGCAGGCTAAATTAGCCGGGACTAGGTCCTATTTGACGGGACTGTCCCGTTAAAAACGGGACAGTTGGCAAGTATGCGTGGGGGTGATGCTTGATAAAGATACTCAGAAGATTGGAAGAGCTCAGTAGATCCAGTGGCAGTGGATCTGCGGGTCTAGGTGATAGACTGGGAGCTCAGTTGAGTGAAGATCTAAAAACGAAATAGTGGTGGAAGTGAAAGAGTTCATCACAACCTTTGTTAGAAATGTTCAAGATTGTTGCCATAGAAGACAGCGCTCCTACACATGCAGATATGGTGTCCGGGTGGGTGCCTTTCCCTGCATGGCTGTCTACCTATAGAAGTCTCGGAGTCTGCTAATCAACATTGCAACTACTAAAGGGTGTCCTAACCCTCCTTCCCACAGTTCTGTTTAAGAGAAAATGTATCTCTTTGCATTCAAAAAGTGTCTGGCACCCATTAATCTACCTTAAATTGCACCCACCATGCCTCGTATACCACTCTACACAAAAGGATGTCAGCTGTCCCTAACTCTGGGTGTCACCATTAGGCCTGGAGAGGCCAGAGACTTGGCTACAGCATAGCTCCCAACTGTCCCTGACTTCGAGGGACTGTCCCTGATTTGGAACAATGTCCCTCTGTCCCTCATTCCTCCTCATTTGTTCCTCATTTTGACCTGATCTATATAGTTGTATATAAAATGCCCTTTTTATCTATCAAAAAGTGATAGGTGGCACAGATGGGCAGGGATAGGCGGCACGGATGGGCAGGGATAGGCAACACGTATGGGCACTGATAGGTGGCATGGATGGGCACTGATAGGCGGCATGGATGGGCACTGCTAGGCACTAACGAATGTGTTGTACTAATGGATGCCAATCAGTGCCAAACAATGCCTGCCAATCAGTGATGCCCATTGTGGGCACTGATTGGCATCCATTGTGGCACTGATTGGCATCCATTATGTGTCATCCCTGGTGGTCTAGGGTAGCATACCTTTGATTTAAATCCCTGGTGATCTAGTGGGATCCCTGGTGGTCCAGTGGGCATCCCTGGTGGTCCAGTGGGCATCCTCAGGGGGGGCTGTGCTGATAATCAATCAGCACAAACCCCCCCTGTCAGAGGAGCAGCCGATCAGCTCTCCTCTACTCGCGTCTGACAGACGCGAGTGATGAAAAGCCGATTACCGGCTTTTGCTGTTTACATCGTGATCAGCCGTGATTGGACACGGCTGATCACGTGGTAAAGTGTCTCTGTGAGAGACACTTTACCTAGATCGGTGTTGCAGGGTGTCAGACTGACACCCTGCAACAACGATCGCCGCGATGCGCGCCCCCGGGGGTACGCAGCGGCTCAGAATCCTGAGGATGTCATATAACGTCCAGTCAGGATTCTACAACCACTTTGCCGACGTCAATCTGTCATTGGCGGGCGGCAAGTGGTTAAAGATTGAGTGCAGTTGTGTTATTTACAGGATGCGTTTTTTTTCTATTCAGTTAAGAATACATTATAAAAAGCCGTTATCGGGGTCACGGAGGATGGATGTATTATGCAACATGCAGACATGACAGAGGACGAAGCACGCAGTACATAGGCCAGGAATGTTCTACCTTTCAGCAGGACCATACAGTTGTTTCCCTTTATAAATCTGGAGAGATTCCCAAAAAGGGCCGGCATGTAATACTTGGCAGATGTTTGTGTTTTTTCCCAGCATCCTTTGCTAAGTTCCCAGCATGGTTTGCTTTTGTTGCCTAACATCTCCCCCTCACGAACCTTCAATCTCATCACTTTTAAAGGGTCATGTTTTTCAGCTTCTCCAAGCACGAGCTTACAGTAGATCCAAGCTCAATAACTAAAACCTCATGTAGATGTTATATGTTAAAACTCTAGGCAGATGTAAAAGACAAGAGGTAATGCAGCTCTGTATTCATTAATACATCTAAGTTTATTTAATTTTTTTTATATGCAACCAGTGCAAATAAAATTATCGTATATACTCAAGTATAAGCCGACCCGAATATAAGCCAAGGCACCTAATTTTACCACAAAAAAATGGGAAAACGTATTGACTTGAGTATAAGGCTAGGGTGAGAATGCAGTAGCTACTGTAAGGCCTTGTACACACGACCGAACATGTCTGCTGAAACTGGTCCGCGGACATTTTCGGTCGTGTGTAGGGCCGACCGGACAATTTTCCGGCCTAGCGGACAGGTTTCCAGCAGACAACTGTTTCTTAGCATGCTAAGAAACATGTCCGCTGGAACCATGTCCACCGGACATGTCCGATGGTCAGTATGACTCATCGGACATGTCCGCTGGCCCGAGAACCCGCGCATGACGTTGAAGTGATTCGACGCATGCGTGGAAGCATTGAACTTCCGGGTTCGCGCACGTCGCCGTCAAGTCACCACGTATTCTGTCCGCGGGGATTTTGGTTTAATGGTGTGTACAACCATCAGACCAAAATCTCTGAGCGGACATGTCCAATGAAAACGGTCCGCGGACCGTTTTCATCGGACAGGTCCGCTCGTCTGTACGCGACCTAAGCGGAAAAGAGGGTCAACAATGCCCATTTGCAGCTTTACTGTGCCCATTTGCATGCCTCACTGTGCCCATTTGCAACCCAACTGTGCCCATTGCAACCTCACTGTGCCCATTGCAGCCTTACTGTGCCCATTCTCATTGTGCCCATTGCAGCCTTACTGTGCCCATTCTCACTGTGCCCATTGCAGCCCTACTGTTCCCATTGCAGCCTTACTGTGCCCATTCTAACTGTGCCCATTGTAGCCTTATGCCGCGTACACACGACCGTGTTTAATGTCCTAGAAAAAAATATGTTTTTCTCAACGTGATTCTTGTCAAGCCTGCCTTGCATACACACGATCGTGAAAAAAAAAAATGCTTGAGCAAAGCGCGGTGACGTGCAACACGTACGATGGCACTATAAAGGAGAAGTTCCATTCAGATGGCGCCACCCTTTGGGCTGCTTTTGCTGATATCGTGTTAGTAAATGTTTGGTGAGAGATGATTCGTGCTTTTCAGTCTTCGTGCTTTTCAGTCTGTTACAGCGTGATGAATGTGCTATCTCCATTACAAACGCTAGTTTTACCAGAACGAGTGCTCCCGTCTCATAACTTGCTTCTGAGCATGCGTTAAAGCCTACACAGGACCATATTTCACAACGTGAAAAACGACAACGTGAAAAACGACGAGAAAAATTAGAGCATGTTCTAAATTTTTAATGGACATTTTTCACGTTGAGAAAAATGCTCTGGAGCCCGCACACGATTGTTTTTAATGACCATTTTAAAGAATAGAAAAACGGTTGTATGTACGCGGCATAACTGTGCCCATTCTCACTGTGCCTATTGCAGCCTTACTGTGCCCATTCTCACTGTGCCCATTACAGCCTCAGTGTATATTCTTGACAGGCTGCGGGCATCCATTTTTTTTTATGGAAATTTGTGTCCAATAAATAAGCTGCATCTGAAAAGTCCCATTCAAATGCATTTCTTCTTGATATTATTAGGGATGTGGTGCTATAGCTGAATGGTGATCTATCCACAAAAACTTACATCTATGGTTTCCAGGGTCCCTGGGAAAGCTATCTGATTGGATGCTACCACCCCATGTGACTCTAGCAGCCATCTTGAATAGGCAAAGCCTATTTAAGGTCTTTGGGCCAGATTCACATAGAAGTGTGGCGGCAGAACGTATCGTAGATACGTTACACCGCCGCAAGTTTTCATCGCAAGTGCCTGATTCACAAAGCACTTGCAATGAAAACCTACGCCGGCGGCCTCCGGTGTAAGCCCGCGTAATTCAAAGGGGCGTGTGCCATTTAAATTAGGCGCGCTCCCGCGCTGGACCTACTGCGCATGCTCCCTTTTGAATTTCCCGCCGTGCTTTGCGCGAAGTGACGTAATTTTTTCGAACGGCGACGTGCGTAGCGTACTTCCGTATTCCCGGACGTCTTACGCAAGAAGGGAAAATTTTTACATTTCGACGCGGGAACGACGGCCATACTTTATACAGCACATACGTGTGCTGTGTAAAGTTACGGCTCCAAAAACGACGACTAACTTTTCGACGGGAAACTAGACTAGCAGCGACGTAGCGAACGCGAAAAACCGTTGTGGATCGCCGTAACTCCTAATTTGCATACCCGACGCTGGTTTACGACGCAAACTCCCCCCAGCGGCGGCCGCGGTATTGCATCCTAAGATCCGACAGTGTAAAACAATTACACCTGTCGGATCTTATGGATATCTATGCGTAACTGGTTCTATGAATCAGTCGCATAGATACTCTGAGAGATACGACGGAGTATCTGAGATACTCCGTCGTATCTCTTTTGTGAATCTGGGCCCTGGTTCCCAGGCTTGGCGTGCATTTAAAATGTGGGTAGTTTAGGGACATGCCACCTATTTGACAGGGACAGTGATTGGCTGCAGGGAGAGGTTCCATATGAGTAGGGAATAGTTGGATAGGGACCTTCTGGAGACCTCTCCCATATTGGCTTGAAACAGCCAGGCCTCATTCTGACCCTCAAGATAGACACTGTTGGCACATCTCAAATCTTCTCTGCTACACATCGCTGATATTGCTGTAAACGTTGCCGGTCGGGTGCCAGTTTTTTTGTGAATTATCTGATTCTGCATTAATACAAGTTCTGTTCTCTACAATCAGACTCTGTGTGTTTACTGCCCCCGCACCACGCTGCACCTCCCCGCATACATACACAATTACCCAGTACTGTGCTACAGTATTCTGGGGCAGAGCCACCTAGTGGCAGACTAGTTAATTGCACCTTCTTACAAGTAAGCTAGCTGGCGGGAGTTGCAAATAGATATGAAGTTGCCCAAAAAAAGTCTGGAGACGATCATCAACATTGAAATACAAAACCAGAAGAAAAAAATTGTGAAAACACTATTTTATAAAAACATGATATACTGTGTTTTTTAAATTAAATATCTACTTTATCTGGTGTTACTTGTTACTATGTTAGCCTAGATTTCAGCCCTATAGTATGTGTCTACAGAGCAGTAAGAATTCTCCAGGAGTCCTGTGCATTGTTATGAAGAACAATTAGCACAAAGAAATACAGAATAACAGGAAATCATTTTCTAATGACTTTACTGTTCTTTCTCACCGCAGTTATTATTCAAATTTCCAGTGAACAAGGCTGTACCTGCCTATGCTTGCCAAAGCCACAAGACTTGATGTTGTCTTATGACTAACACCCACAAGTCATAAGACATATAAGTCTGTAAAATGTACTTTTTTTTTTAATTAAATGTTTTTAATTTTTATTTATACTGTGTATCCCCAAAAATAAGACCGGGTCTTATATTAATTTTAGTCTCAAAAAACACACTAGGGCTTATTTTCAGGGTAGGGCTTATTTATTTACGGTATGTACATTAAACAACATTTACCGGTATTCAAATACAGTCATCTCCATTTCCCTTTGAACCGTTGGTCCTAATCTCTCATTTAGAGCAATTTATTCATATATCCCTCTCTATTTTCTAAAAAAAAAATGTTACAATCTAAAAATTCAGTGTCCTCTGTCTTCCCCTCAGGTCTCCCCCCCCCCACCCCCACCCCCGATTGTCATATCAGGAGTCCGTTTTTAAAATCATTATTACTGGTACTGTATGTAGTTTTATACTGGTATACTGGTATACTGTTAAAAGTACCTGTTTAACACCGGTACCGCATTCTTGCCTGAGATCTCTGATCTCTGAGGTGATGAAGAGAAGTTCGGCTGTGGTGACGTCAGCCCGCTCCGTGCACTTAAGAGGGAGGGGGCGCAGATGTCAGCGGGAGGAGAGGAGGAAAAAGAAGAGCCGCGATTGCCGCCCGTGCGCTGAAGACATCTGGTGGGAGGAGGGGAGGAAAGAGAATAGCCGAGATCCCTGGCTGACGCGTGCACAAGAGGAAGCAGCAGCAGACATCAGCCGGGAGGAGAGAAGAGGACCTCCGGCGGGGCAGTGGTGGGTGCAAACATGTTTGTTTTAAATATAGCAGCAAACGGAGACAAAAGCCAGCATTTAAAAAGTTTTTTACGGAGATTTACTAGGTCTTATTTTCGGGTAGGGCTTAAATTGCAGCCTGCCCCGATAATCCAGATAGGGCTTATTTTCGGGGTAGGGCGTACCTTCGGGGAAACACCATAGTTACAGCCAGGGCTTTGTTCTTTCAGGGAATAGGTACAGGAACTCCCCCAACCCACCTCCGAGCACCGTCTCTTGGTTCCAAACCCTACCCACATCTCGGTACTGCCCCAGAGCCAAGTATTATTTTGTGGTGCTAAGTAATTTATATGGAATTTATTAATGATCCCCTGCAGCCAACAGCAATAGACCCCCCCCCCCCACCAACAATGGACCCCCACAACAAAATCCCCCCCACCCCCACAATAATAGACCCACAGCAGCAACAACAGATCTCCCGGCAGCCAGCAACAATATACCCCTCCCTCAGCAGTAGATCTTTCCCAGCAACAAGTGAACCCCAGCAACAATAGATCCCTCAGCAATAATAGACCTTGCTAGCAAAAATAGACCACCACGCAAAAATAGATCCCCTCCACCAACAATAGATTCCCTAGCAGCCAGCATCAATAGACCCTTCAGCACACCCCAGCACGCCTTTCCTTTACACCAGGAATATGCAATTAGTGGACCTACAACTGTTGCAAAACTACAAGTCCCATCATGCTTCTGCCTCTGGGTGTCATACTTGTGGCTGTCAGAGTCTTGCTAAGCCTCATGGGACTTGTAGTTCTGCAACAGCTGGAGGTCCGCTAATTGCATATCCCTGCTTTACATGCTTTCAGTGCTAGAGGTGCTGGAACGGCGTTTCCCTGCGTTTCCACTGAAAAAAAGCCCTGATTACATCACTACATAGTTTGTCCAGTTAAAAAAGTCCAAAAAGTTTAAGCAATAGAAAAAAATAAGTTGAAGTATACGTGATGTGATCCCGAACAATACAGTTCTCATGTTTGCTCCAAATTGGTCTGTTAAAAATACAATTAAAAGTTTTATCCTATATCTGTTCAATAACTACAAAAAATACCTATTGATCCTACTGTAGCACCCTGATGTTTCGGCAGGGTTGCTATTAAATTTATTTGCCAGGCGATAGTTGCCTTGGCCAATTGGTATGAGGTCAATTGATTTCCCCCTAATTCTGAAATTGCTGCACCTCTCTCTTCTGTCACTAGATGGCCGGGTATCTGGTGACATAAAACAAGACAAGGGCATTGAAAGGACAGATTAGGAATGAATGGGGTGTCTCAGCCAATGGGCAGGGATTTTCTTGGGTCCCTTAGCCTGCTGGAAGAGCCTATTTATTTGGATGGAGTCGGGTGATTGGGGTTCTTTGCTACCTGGACGGCTGTCTGGGTGGACGTGTGTTGTATTGCCCCGGGCTGCAAGGCCAGAAAGTAACCTAAGGTCTATCCCGGGGACATTTGGCTGCTTACCATCCTGAAACAGCCCACCAGTGTCTGCCAGCGGGAGAGGAGGGAGGGAAAAAGCAGCACTGCAGGGGAATGGGGCACACAGGGGTCCCAGACACCAGGGGCAAGGGGGTGCAGATAATATAACCAATGCTTCTTTAGTGCAGCTGGAGAAAGAAAAGAAAAGTAGAAGCCCGCAGCACGGCACAAGAGTCACAATTGTCCAACACAATACAGACTGCCTCTTTATCACAGAAAGTTGGCTAACACCCGACTGTAACCCCATCCTAGCAGAATTGGTGCCCGAAAATTATCGCATCCTAACCGAACATAGAACAGGACAAAGAGGTGGAGGCCTTGCAGTGATCTACAAATTCCACCTCGCTCTCACCAAACCAACTCTACAGAACTTTCTGCCCTTTATGGAAACTCTCACCCTGCAACTTCAAACTACACCAGAAGAAACCGTCCACATACTACTATGCTACCGACCGCCCGGACCAAAAACGCATCTCCTCACACCCTTCTCCGAATTCCTCTCGACGCACACCCTGAAAACCAAAAACCTGCTGTTACTTGGAGATTTCAACCTCTGGGCTAACTCAACGCAGGATCCCATCGCTACCGCCTGCATTGATCAACTGGAAGAACAGGGTCTGCAGCAACTGATAAAGACTTCAACACATACGTCAGGTCACACTTTGGACCTCATCTTCATACAAAACGTGAATGTCAACAATCTGGACAATAGACCTTTACCTTGGACCGGACACCACGCCATCAAATTTATATTAACCACCAACACCATCTTTCAAAAACCCAAACTCCCAACAACTATACACTGGGCAAGATCACAGAAGAAATTACACTCTGAGCTCTTCAAAATCACACTAGCGACTAAAATAGACGTACCAAATCCGAACCACTCAACGGAACAAACACTCAACGCTTTAAATAAAGCACTACTACAAACAGCAGACACAGTCGCTCCAAAACATAGAGCTCTCAACCGGAAAAATAACTCAGGCTGGTTTAATGACTCTCTCACTCTACTGAAACAGGAACGCAGAAGAGCTGAAGGAGCCTGGAGGAGGAACCCATCAAAAGAAAACCTCACAAAGTACAAAACCCTCACCAAAAATTACCACAAAGCGATCTTTAAAGCCAAAAAAGACCATTTCGCAAACACCGTCTCCAAAGCCATAAACCATCCATGGGAACTTTTTAAACTAGTCTATAAGGCTATGAACCCCTCCTGTTTGGAGCCCCCTGCAAGTGAGACACAAGAATTCTGCAATGAACTATCTGACTTTTTTATCGACAAAATCGAAAAGATTCGGGCAACAGTTCAACAGAAAAAAAACACCAACCCCACTCAGATACAGCAAGAAGAAGAAATCAACAAAACTTCGATGAATTTCGAGCTGATCCCAATTACTATCGACACCACAAAAAACATCTTCGGAAGCCTCCGAGACAACACATCCCCAAACGACATCATCCCGACAAAACTCTTGAAAGAATGCACGGACATCTTGGCACCCACCATAATGCACATCATAAACCAATCATTCAGGGAAGGGATGGTTCCGAACAACCTCAAACAAGGCATAATAAAACCCCTCTTAAAGAAGCCCAACCTCGACCCGAAAAACCCTAACCAGCGCAGACCGGTAACGAGCCTGAACACGATCTCCAAGATCATGGAGAAAGCAGTAGTGCAACAGCTCCAGCCCCACCTGGACGACCACAAACTCCTAGATCCTCTACAATCAGGTTTTCGCCCAGGCCACGGCACAGAAACGGCTCTTCTCAAGATATGGGATGACGCCCTTGAAGCAGCAGATGACGGAGAATCCTGTCTCCTAGTGCTGCTGGACCTCAGTGCAGCCTTCGACACAGTAGATCACAACATATTGCTCACGCGACTCAAAGAAGTAGCAGGAGTCTGTGACGCAGCCCTACCGTGGTTCGCATCTTTCTTAGGAAATCGCACTCAGACCGTGAAACTGGGAGGTTTTACATCCGAAACACGGACCATTACATGCGGAGTCCCGCAAGGATCACCCCTTTCACCCGTACTCTTCAACATCTACATCCGCCCGCTCCTCAAAAACATCAGCAAACAGGACCTGCGCTACCACTCCCATGCGGACGACACGCAGCTTTACCTTCGAATCACCAACAAAAAAGACCAATTTCATGAACTTGGAAAGTGCCTCACACTGATCGACAATTGGATGACCGAAAGCTCCCTCAAACTTAACGGATCCAAAACAGAACTACTCATCCTTCACGCAAATAAGAAATCCATTTCTAGGACCACATGGACACCACCCACCATCCTCGGACAAACTATCGCACCAAGCAAAAAAATCAAAAGTCTCGGAGTCATCTTCGACTCAGACATGACGATGGACGCACAAATAGGATCAGTCGTCAGCAGTTCTCATCATCTGCTCCGCATGCTACGTAGACTCATCCCCTTTATCCCGAAAGAGGACACGGCAGTAGTGGTTGGAACAATCATCAACTCACGACTCGACTATGCAAACTCCCTCTACTTAGGATTACCAAAATACCAGATGGCACGTCTACAAGTCGTCCAGAACACGGCAGCCAGACTGGTAACAGGTAAAAAGCCGTGGGAATCAGTCTCCCCAGTCTTGAGGTCCCTCCACTGGCTGTCCGTACAAGACAGGGTGACATTCAAGACCACCCACAAATGTACACAGGGAAAAGCTCCTCAATACTTAAGCGAGAAAATAAAACCGTACGTCACCAAGCGCATGCTCCGGTCAACCAACCAAAACCTTCTCCAAATTCCTAAATCCCGCTACAAATCGAAAGGAGAACGAAGATTTTCGGTCCAAGGACCACGGCTCTGGAATGCTCTACCCACGACCATCCGCATGTAAGAAAACCATCGGGCATTTAGGAAAAAGCTAAAGACCCACCTCTTCTGAAAGACCTGTACAACGCTGGATGCCAAGCGCCTTGAGGCAATTAAGTTCGCATTTGCTGCGCTATACAAGTTACTCACTCACTCACACTCAGTAATAAGGCAATACTGCTGGCCCTCCTGCTCGGCAGGTGCCCGGGCCCCCCTATTGAACTGATGAGGCCTGGGCCCAGTACAGGAGGGCTGGCCATACTACCTTATCATCGGCCCTGACAGTGTGATGCGTGATTCAGTGCATCGCACGGCTCCTTTTTTTTGTTATGTACACACTTTACTTGAAGTATACAAAACGTACACTTCATTCGAGTCAATATACAGCAGTGCGATGTTCTGCGTTTCTGTAAATTCTGGTGAGATTTGGCACCGTTCACTGTGATAAAATACAGCATTTTATTGCAGTTCTAGGCTGGGTTTTTTTTTGCAGTGTGAACAGGACACATAGGGTGCAGGTGCCGACATGCTTACTAAGGGAAACAGGAAGGGAAACCTTGTGGCTTCACAGCCTGCTTCCTACTCAGGGGCGGACTGACAACACATGGGGCCCCCGGGCAATAGGAGATGCTATTCATGAATCTATCTGGGGCCCCCGGGCAATAGGAGATTATGGAGCCACCGGGCAATAGGAGATTATGGGGCCCACGAGCAATAGGAGATTATGGGGCCCCCGGGCAATTGAAGATTATGGGGCCCCCAGGCAATAGATTATGGGGCCACACAGTATACACACACACACATACAGTATACATACACAGTATACACTATTAGGTGGATTCAGATAGACTTAGGCTGGCGTATCATTAGATACGCCAGCCTAAGTCTGAATCTGCTCCGACGCCAATTTAAGCGTATTCTGGTAACCAGATACGCTTAAATTAGGCTCAGATACGAGCGGCGTAAGTGTCTTACACCGTCGTATCCTAAAGTGTACTTTTTAGGCTGACCGCTAGGTGGCGCTTCCATTGCGGTCGGCCTAGAATATGTAAATGAGTAGATACGCTGATTCACGAACGTACGCTTGCCCGACGCAGTAAAGATACGCCATTTACGTAACGCACTTTCAGGCCTAAAGTTATTCCATCAAATAGCTGGAATAGTAATGTTAAGTATGGCCGTCGTTCCCGCGTCAAAATGTGTAAATTTTACGTAGTTTGCGTAAGTCGTCCGTGAATAGGGCTGGACGTAATTTACGTCCACGTTGAAACCAATAGGACCGTGCGGCGTACTTTGCCGCAATGCACACTGGGATATGTACACGGACGGCGCATGCGCCGTTCGTAAAATACGTCAATCACGTCAGGTCACCCCCCATTAGCATAAAACACGCCCCCTCAGCCGAATTTGAATTATGCGCGCTTACACCCGCCCGATTTACGCTACGCCGCCGTAACTTAGCAGGCAAGTACTTTGTGAATCATGTACTTGCCTCGTTAACTTACGGCGGCGTAGTGTAAATGCCATACGCTACGCCGCCGCAACTATGCGCCCGCCTACCTGAATCCACCTAATAAAGTATACATACACACAGAATTCACATACACACTGAAAAGGTACTGGAGAGGCGGAGCATGTATAATCTTGTGATTTCTTTAAAAACACAGATTTTTACATACTGTCCCTCATTTTCAACCATAGTGACGAGGTAGTTCGAAGGAGAATGGAAAACTTGAATGTGGTTTTTGTTTAGGAAAATTGTCACATATTGTAATGAACACAGGCGCAAAAGATACCTGTTTAATAGATCTGGAATGCTATTCAACCAGGGACGGCCCGTCCATTAGGGGAGCCCGTGCGCAGGCCCCTCTCTCCAGGCCACCACCTATATGCACTAGATAGATTCATGAATAGCATGAATCTATCCATGGCCGCCGCGGCCACCCCCTATTCATGCATCCGGCCCCTTTCAGGGCACCGGGCGCATGAATTGCAGCGGCCAGGGGCTTGTTTAAAGCACCTGAATAGAGCCAAGTGCTCTAATAGGCTTCAGAATAGGGTGGGCTCAGGATGCAGAGAGTGCGGCTGGAACCCACCCAGGGGTGTTGGCTGCAGCAGTGAATTAATATTCGCTGTTGCAACACTGAACCTCCTCCCGGCTAATCGTAAAGCGGTTCTGATACCCGTCACCCAATTGGCTGAAAAGACAGGCGATCCTATTGGACGCCTAGGAGGAGGGGAGGAGATGCATGGCGGAAGTGAGGAAGAGAAGAGCCGCTAGCCGATGCCTGGATGCCCGATCCCTGACGCCGTTCCTCGGAGTGCTAGAATTATTGCTCTCGCTCTAACGATCAAGGCAGGGCCGGATTCCAGACAAGGCCAACAAGGCCAGGCCTCGGGGCGGCAGTGGGTGCAGGGGCGGCACTGCAGCTGACAGGAGAGGACACTTTCATTTCCCCCCCTGTCATGTCACGGATGGTGAGAGGAAAGAAAACAGAGGGAAGAGGAGGTGAGATGGTTTTCAATGTAATTTTCGGCAGCAGCACCCCCCCAATGATCAATGTCATTTTTGGCAACAACCCCCCCCCCCCCACCCCCGGTTCTCAAAGTTTTTGGCAGCAACACCCCCCCTGCTTCCTAGTGTCCTGCCGAAAAAGTCCCCTGGTGGATAATGTCCCCCCCCTGTACTGCGCAGGCCGGGGCGGCAAAGGGAGTAAATCCGGGCCTGGATCAAGGCGTTTGTAACCTGTGTGTACCTGGTTCTGATACTAGCCAGCGCCTCACCAGCTACTGACCTCCCCTCATGTCCCTGAGAGGAACTTGCTTCTTAATTAACCACTTAATCCCCGGACCAATATGCTGCTAAATGCCCAAAGGCGTTTTTACAATTCGGCACTGCGTCGCTTTAACAGACAATTGCGCGGTCGTGTGACGTGGCTCCCAAACAAAATTGGCGTCCTTTTTTCCCCACAAATAGAGCTTTATTTTGGTGGTATTTGATCAGCTCTGCGGTTTTTATTTTTTGCGCTATAAACAAAAATAGAGCGACAATTCTGAAAAAAATTCAATATTTTTTACTTTTTGCTATAATAAATATCCCCCAAAAACATATATAAAAACTTTTTTTTCCCTCAGTTTAGGCCGATACGTATTCTTCTACCTATTTTTGGTAAAAAAAAAATCGCAATAAGTGTTTATCGATTGGTTTGCGCAAAATTTATAGCGTTTTTTTGCATTTTTATAAATATTTTTTTTTTTACTACTATTGCCGGCGATCAGCGATTTTTTTCGTGACTGCGACATTATGGCGGACACTTCGGACAATTTTGACACATTTTTGGGACCATTGTCATTTTCACAGCAAAAAATGAATTTAAATTGCATTGTTTATTGTGAAAATGACAGTTGCAGTTTGGGAGTTAACCACAGGGGGCGCTGTAGGAGTTAGGGTTCACCTAGTGTGTGTTTACAACTGTAGGGGGGTGTGGCTGTAGGACTGACGTCATCGCTCAAGTCTCCCTATAAAAAGGATCACTCGATCGATACGCCGCCACAGTGAAGCACGGGGAAGCCGTGTTTACACACGGCTCTCCCCGTTCTTCAGCTCTGGGGAGCGATCGCGACGGAGCGGCTATAAACGAATAGCCGCGCCGTCGTCCCGGATCGCTCCCCGCGGGAATCCGCCCGCCGCACGCTAGAAGGCAAGGACATATATATACGCCCTTCTGCCTGTCCGTGCCATTTTGCGGACGTAAATAGTCGTGCGGCGGGCGTTAAGGGGTTAAGCACACACACACATAACCGTGCACATATGCATGTAAACTTATTCCACTGGCTAGAGCAAGTGAATATTCTAGCCAGTAGAATGAGTTTACACATAAACATTTGCATAAAATGTACATGAGTTACACACCAAGATAAGCATTTTTTCCGCTCCCGGCATATACAGTAGATCCAGCGTAGATAGGAGTATTTTAATATTCCTGTGTGCATAAAGACTTGCCCACGATCACAGTAATATACAAACAGTAAATCTTAGCTCCTGAAGTAAACACGTATTCCTGCTAGGCAGTTATAAGACACAAAGTGAAATTCTCTGGACACAAGCCAGGAAATCCGTAGAAAGTACATATTTCCTCTGCTTGAGAGCTTGTCAGTATGATTTACTTATCAATCAACCATTAAAGCAACAATTTCCTTTACCAATGTTTAAAGAAAACTAGTTAGGAACCAGTGAGGAACAGTTTCTGCCCGTCTCCTAATTTCCAGATATTCCCCCACTGCGCATGCTCATCTTGCCACTTGTTTTTTTTTTTTTTTGCCGCGCTACCTCTGGAAGAGCCACTGGTTAAAGGGGTTGTAAAGGTAATTTTTTTCCCCTAAATAGCTTCCTTTACCTTGGTGCAGTCCTCCTTCACTTACCTCATCCTTCCATTTTGCTTTTAAATGTCCTTATTTCTTCTGAGAAATCCTCACTTCCTGTTCTTCTGTCTGTAACTCCACACAGTAATGTGAGGCTTTCTCCCTGGTGTGGAGTGTCGTGCTCGCCCCCTCCCTTGGACTACAGGAGAGTCAGGACGCCCACTAACACACAGCTCCTTTCTCTATCTGCATTGTAGACCATCCAAGGTTTTTCCAACGGAAAATCCGATCGTATGTACGGGGCTTAAATGATACCAAAAGAAAGCTCTACTTTTTGTTATCAAATACATTTGGGTATAGTGTTATGTGACTGAGTAATTGTCAGTCAAAGTATCACAGTGTTAAAAATGAAAAAAAAAAAAAAAAACAGCCTGGACAGAAAGGGGATTTAACATACCGGTTTTCAAACGGTTAGACATGTGAACTAACAAGTCAGCCTAATGTTCCGAAAACTTTGGTAGCTCAAATGGTAGAGCACCGGATAGTAGAGCTTCTGTAACCATGCCTCAGGCCCCGTACACATGCCTGGATCTGTCCGCTGAAACTGGTCTGGCGGATCGGACAGTTTCCAGCGGACAAAAATTTCTTAGCATGCTAAGAAATCTGTCCGTCGGACGTGTTCGGTCGTCTGTACAGACTCACCGGACACGTCCGATCGGCTGCCATCCCTCGCATGCGTCGAACTGATTCGACGCATGCGTGGAAGCTTTGAACTTCCAGGGCCGCCCACGTCGCCGCGTCATCGGCGCGGCCATGTCCCCGCGTATTGTTTACGCGCGGATTTCTGTCTGATGGTGTGTACAACCATCAGACAGAAATCTCCGGGCGGACATGTCCGCTGAAAACGGTCCGGCGGACCGTTTTCAGCGGACTGTCCGTCCGTGTGTACGAGGCCTAATACAGATCATCTTCCAGTGGTTAGTGAGGGTAGCATGTGGTGCATGTGGTCTATTTAATGCCTCATATGATTTATTTTACTTAACCACTTAAGGACAGCCTAACGCTGATATACGTCAGCAGAATGGCACGGCTGGGCACAGGCACGTACCTGTACGTCACCTTTAAGAGCCCAGCCGTGGGTCTCGCGTGCGCTCGCGACCCAGTCCAAGGCTCCGTGACCGCGCCCGCGGGACCCGCAGACCCGATCGCCGCCGGTGTCCCGCGATCGGGTCACAGGAGCTGAAGAACGGGGAGAGGTGTGTGTAAACAAACCTTCCCCGTTCTTTGTGGAAGTGGCACTCATCGTCTGTTCCCTGATATAAGGAACGACGATTAGTGATGTCACACCTACAGCCATGCCCCCCTACAGTAAGAATCACTCCCTTAGGGAATACTTAACCCTTTAGCGCCCCCTAGTGGTTAACCCCTTCACTACCATTGTCATTTTCACAGTAACCAGAGCATTTTTATAGCACTTTTCGCTGTGAAAATGACAATGGTCCCAAAAATGTGTCAAAAGTGTCCGATGTGTCCGCCATAATGTCGCAGTCACGTAAAAAAAAAAAAACGCTGATCACCGCCATTACTAGTAAAAAAAATATATTAATAAAAATGCCATAAAACTATCCCCTATTTTGTAAACGCTTTAACTTATGCGCAAACCAATCAATAAACTCTTATTGCGATTTTTTTTACCAAAAATATGTAGAAGAATACGTATCGGCCTAAACTGAGGAAAAAAATTTTTTTTTAGATATTTTTGGGGGATATTTATTATAGCAAAATTGTCGCTCTTTTTTTGTTTATAGCGCAAAAAATAAAAACCGCAGAGGTGATCAAATACCACCAAAAGAAAGCTCTATTTGTGGGGAAAAAAAGGACGCCAATTTTGTTTGGGAGCCACGTCGCACGACCGCGCAATTGTCAGTTAAGGGGGGGGGGGGTGAGCACATTCTGCTTTCCACCATGCAAAACGGCTCAGATGATGGTGGAAAGCAAGAAGAGGAGAGACAGGAAATGGCATTTTCAAACCTGGATTACTGTATTTTGGAGGTCAAAAGGAAAAACGAGGTAAGTGATATTTAAATGCTCTAGCTTACAGAAATCAATTGATCTAATAAAAAACAAACCTTTAGTGTTCCTTTAAGTGGTTAAAAATAAAAATAAAGGAAAAAATTAAAGAGTGTAAATAATATGGAATTCCAAGCGGCGTGCCATGTGGGATCTGTAGTAAGTAAGGTGTGGCGAGATAAGAAAGAACATAATTTAATACTTACACTACATGTCAGAATATTGCAGATATCACTGCTAAGGAATTTGTAATGAGAGGAAAATGGTATTTGGTTTTTACTCATCTGAAAGGGTGTTATGTAAAATCTGATCAGCCTTGAGCCTGGCACAATTACATAAGATAACATACATACCTTAAAGGGCCCCAGTATGAAAATGTCTTTGTAAGCTGATATTTCATTTCTAAGACCTAGTTTATACTTGTGGTTGAGAAACAAGTAAATATAGAAGGTTGAGCTGTGGTTTTACCACTCCTTGAATATCCCCCCAAAACACAATGAGTAGAGGGGGTTGCAAAAATACTGTGGCAACAAAGCTTTGTTTCATGATTGCAGCAAAAATCATACCCCATATGATGCACCCAGACAAGCATGATCTATTCAAGTTATTGGGGCCGCCCGCAACTGGATGCAATGCATGCAGTTGCTGTGTGGTGACAGTATTGAATGCAGAGGGTGCTAAACGCAGGTACTTTGATATAATGCCAGCAACAGGGCCGGGGCATACTTTCACCTAGATGGCTCCATGTGCATTATTTCTATCATTACATTGTAATATAAAATGAAATAGTTCAACTCACCATAAAGCAGAATGAGTGGGAGCCCCGAGCGTGTCACTTGCCACCGTCGCTTGTCACCAGATGGGAATGTCACTGGGAATGGTAAGTAAGGGCAAAAGTTGTAACAGCAGTGCGGGCAATGAGAGAATCTCTCTCTGCCGCTGCACAGCCCACACCGCTGAAAAATTACTTGTCTCCTCTGCCGCCCCTGCACACAGTGCCACCCCGAGGCCTGGCCTTGTTGGCCTTGTGGGAAATCCGGCCCTGGATGTTGGCCCCCACCAAGGCCGATCCTCGATCCTGGCAGCTCCGGGCGCCGCCATCCACAGTAAGGGAAACAGGCAGTGAAGCCGTGCGGCTTCACTGCCCTTTTCCTACTGCGCATGCGCGAGCAGCGCGGCGCTTTGTGAATGGGCCGGCTGCTTTCTGGGATACACACAGTTCCCAGAATGCAGCGTGCCCCATTCACAAGAAGAAACCGAGTGTAGGAGGAGGAAGAGAATCCACCGCGGAGGATGAAGAGGCAGATTCTGGACTTCCGCATAGCAACAGCTATTTCGGGTAAGTAAAACATTTTTTTTTTTTTTCATTTTTTTTTTTTTTTTGGAGGAATTTTTTTTTTCCAGGGTGGAACTCCACTTTAAAGTGGTTGTTAAGCATACCTCCCAACTTTTTGAGATGGGAATAAAGGACACCTATCAGCAAAAGTATGCAGACATAGGACACACCCCTTGTCATGCCCCCTTAAAGGAGAATTGTACAAAAAAAAAACAAGATTGGTTAAACCCACAAGTGCTTTTTTTACCACTACTATTCCTTTATATTGGCCTTTGGAATTTACAAATGCAACAACTTAGAAATCAGATGAAAGGTTTAGCGCTGGACAACATTTTTTGATAGATAAAAAGTGCATTTTATATACAATCTATAGAGATCAGACCAAAATGAGGGACAAATGAGGAGAATGAGGGACATTGCTCCAAATCAGGGACAGTCCCTTAAAATCAGGGACAGTTGGGAGGTATGGTTAAGCAATTTAAAAAAAAGTCAGCGGCTACATCGTTTTTTTTTCCCATTGGTGAAAAAAATAGAACCGGTTTTAAAATTTTCTAACGGTTAAAAAAACGATCGTCTGTGGGGAAATCCATCGGTCAGAAATCCATGCATGCTCAGAATCAAGTCGACGCATGCTCAGAAGCATTGAACTTAATTTTTCTCAGCACGTCGTTCTGTTTTACGTCACCGCGTTTGGACACGATCAGATTTTTAACCAATGGTGTGTAGTGTAGACTGATGAAAGTCATCTGTGTGAGATCTAAGAAATACATTTCTTCTATTAAAAAAATAATAATAATTAAAAAGTGGAACAGGAAGCGGAATGCCAAAATGTAAAAAAAAAAAAGACGACGTTCTTAGAAAGGTCAGGATTCAGTCTTCTAATGATGCTGAATCTCGCAGAATTAAAACAGTTCTGACCGGAAAGAAGGGTCCTAAAAAATGGTAGAAAAGAAAAACATTCAGAAGCTGAAACCTTTAGCTTTGTTTTGTAATACAAAAAATAAAAGGCAGTGCATTGTAAATTTAATTTATTTTCTGCAACACTGGAGATTGAAAATGAACTTTGTAATATTGCCTATGACTACGGCTAGGTTTAAAAATATGGCAAGATTCCATTTTTTTTTTTTGCCTCCGGGTTTCTGGACAAAATGATGTCATATGTCCCAGGAGTCTTCATGGGCATTTCTCATCTGGAGGAGGGGAAGAGAGGCTTTATCAGCTAAGCACACCCTCCTATCCGCATGCCTGAGCTAAGGGATGGTTTCCCGGAAGTAAGTGAATCATCAGCCTTTATTTAAGATAGAAATCCTGCGGGGTGGGGTTCAAAGTGATTTATCAACAAAATAAACAGGGTGGATAAAAATCAACGATTTTTTTTTTTTTTTTAAATCAGATTATTTTTATTTAAATCTGATTTTTTTATTTTATTTAGATCAGCTTTATTTTAATATGCAAAAGAAGAAAGATATAGACAGCCGCACACCAATTTCTTAAAAAAGACGTGCCCTTTATTGGGTAAAGGAAAAATGCACTACAAGTATCAGCACACAGTGGGAAAAACAGCTGACGCGTTTCGCATTGGATATCAATGCTTAGTCATAGCTTTATTTTAATAATATGCTTTTGGAGTAAAACTCTATCAAATAATAGTTTTCTATTTGAGACACATTAATAATTTAGTTTATTCAGCATGAAATGGAGCTTAGTTATGTAGCATGAGGCTGTATATTCTGCAATATTTACATTTTTGGTAAACTCATTCAATGAATCCAATCTCTGCAAGCTGAGATAACTGCATTGATACATTTGCAATTTCACAATAAGGCCTCGTACAGACGAGAGGATTTCCGCTGGAAATGGTCTGACGGACCGTTTCCAGCGGATAAATCCTCTGGCGGATTTTGATCTGATGGCTGTACTCACCATCAGATCAAAATCCCTGCGGAATACATCCGCGGTGACGTGGCCGCGCCGTCGCCGCGATGATGACGCGGTGACGTGCGCGACCCTGGAAGGTAAATACTTCCACGCATGCGTCGAATCAATACGACGCATGCGAGGGATGGGGATCGGACGGACTTATCCAGTGAGTCTGTACAGACGACCGGATAAGTCCGGCGGACTGGATTCCATCGGATAGATTTCTTAGCATGCTAAGAAATTTTTATCCGCTGAAAATTAGTCGGCTGGATTTTTATCCGCCTGAAAATGTCCGCTAGGCCGTACACACGACCGGATCTTTCTGCTGGAACTGATGCGCGGATAAATCTCAGCGGACAGATCCGGTCGTGTGTACGGGGCCATACAATGAGATAAAACAAAGTTCAGGAATATTCCTTTATCCCATTGTTTTGCAAATCTATGCACACTACAAACTGTATGATTGAATCGGTTCTGATATCGCTGTTTTACTAATCTGACAGCATATTATTCTAAATAGGAAACATTAATTTTGTTTGCAAATATTAAAGATTCTAACTACCAGCAAGAATAAGTCCTTACATTTAAAGCGGTGGTTCCCCCTAAAACTAATTTCTAACAATAGATTCCTAAGACCCGTTACACTGCGGGTAGGCTGGCTTTTTTTTTTTTTTTTTCGTACATACCGAGATCTCCCCGTCTCGTCCCTAGGCGGTGGGCGGAACTAGTTGATTGACGTTCCTCGGAGGGGCGCGTACGTGACGTCACGACTTTCCGAAAGAAGCCGAACGTCGCTGCGCATGCGCCGTATAGAGTCGGCTCTATACGGCGCATGCGCAGCGACGTTCGGCTTCTTTCGGAAAGTCGTGACGTCACGTACGCGCCCCTCCGAGGAACGTCAATCAACTAGGAACGCCCACCGACAAGGAACGAGACGGGGAGATATCGGTATGTACTAAAAAAAAAAAAAAAAAAAGCCAGCCTACCCGCAGTGTAACGGGTCTTAGGAATCTATTGTTAGCAATGTGTTTTAGGGGGAACCACCCCTTTAAAGAGCACGTGTCATTTCAGATCCATCATGGCAGCCGCCACGTCCCTCACCTTGTTGTGTCACTGCCGCATCAGTGAATGGGACTGTTGGGGAGTAAACAGAGGGTCAAACGGTGAGCCGCTGTGGGTCAGAGATGACATTGTCCTTAAAAAATGCTAAATTTAAATCTTGATTTAAATTGTGATTTAAATCAAATCCACCCTGAAATTAAAGCATGGAGACAAGGATGGATGGGTGAGTCATGGCAATCTTTAACGCAGGGAAAAAGGGGCAGCTGCCAAGGGCCCAATCATTGTTGTAGAGCCCAAAGCAGCTGCCCCTTGAGCCCACACTGCCCACAAATCGGGGGCCACATCATGGAGCATTGTCGACTGGGACCCAGGTACATGGAAGGCAGGCAGCGGAGCTGTGCCCCATACAGGCTGTGTGCTCGGGACTCGGGAGGCCGTGGGGTAGGAGCTTAAATCCGGGTGGGAGCGGCAGCTGGTGGTGTCAAAAGCCTGTGGATGGTGAGCCCAGGTGGCAAGGAGTCCAGGAGTATGTAGGTGACAATCCTCTCCATAGCGCCAAATTATATACAAAAGCACTTGGGGCCAGATTCACAGCGGAGATACGATGGAGTATCTCAGGTACTCCGTCGTATCTCTCAGAGTATCTATGCGACTGATTCATAGAATCAGTTACGCATAGATATCCATAAGATCCGACAGGTGTAATTGTTTTACACTGTCGGATCTTAGGATGCAGTACCGTGGCCGCCGCTGGGGGGAGTTCGCGTCGTAAACCAGCGTCGGGTATGCAAATTAGGAGTTACGGCGATCCACGACGGATTTTCGCGTTCGCTACGTCGCTGCTAGTCTAGTTTCCCGTCACAAAGTTAGTCGTCGTTTTTGGTGCCTTAACTTTACACAGCACACGTATTGCTGTATAAAGTATGGCCGTCGTTCCCGCGTCGAAATTTAAAAATCCACGTCGTTTGCGTAAGCCGTCCGGGAATACGGAATTACGCTACGCGCGTCGCCGTTCGAAAAAAATGACGTCACTGCGCGCAAAGCACGGCGGGAATTCCGAAACGGAGCATGCGCAGTAGGTCCGGCGCGGGAGCGCTCCTAATTTAAATGGCACACGCCCATTTAAATTACGCGGGCTTACGCCGGAGGCCGCCGGCGTAGTTTTCATCGCAAGTGCTTTGTGAATCAGGCACTTGCGATGAAAACTTGCGGCGGTGTAACGTATCTACGATACGTTACGCCGCCGCAATTCTACCTGAATCTGGCCCTTGGGACTTACTGCACTTGGCTTAGTGTTCATCACATGAGTTTGTCCGACCTCCATAAAAAAAAAATTACAGGATTTGGCTGCCAAATGACCGGGCCACTTTTTTGCGATTCGGCACTGCGTCGCTTTAACTGCCAATTGCGTGGTCGTGCGACGTGGGTCCCAAACACAATTGACGTCCTTTTTTCCCCACAAATAGAGCTTTCTTTTGGTGGTATTTGATCACCTCTGCGGTTTTTATTTTTACTTTTTGCTATAATAAATATCACCCAAAGATATATAAAAAAACGATTTTTTTCCTCAGTTTAGGCCGATACGTATTCTTCTACATATTTTTGGTAAAAAAAATCACAATGAGCGTTTATTGATTGGTTTGCGCAAAAGTTATATTTTCTACAAAAAAGGGGATGGTTTTATGGCTTTTTTATTATTATCATTTTTTTTACTAGTAATGGCGGCAATCTGCGATTTTTATCATGAATGGGATATTGCAGCGGACACATCAGACACTTTTGATGCTATTTTGGGACCATTGTCATTTATACAGCAATCAATGCTATTAAAAATGCACTGATTACTGTTGTAAATGACACTGTCAGGGAAGAAGTTAACCAGTAGGGGGCGAGGAAGGGGTTAAGTGTGTCCTAGGGAGTGATTTTAACTGTGTGGGGGCTGGGCTACATGTGAAACGACAGCGATCACTGCTCCAGGGAGCAGACGATCAGTGTCCTGTCAATAGGCAGAACAAGGAGATGAATTGTTTACAACGGCATCCCCCCGTTCTGCCGCTCCGTGACATGATCGCGGGACACCGGCAGACATCGAGTCCACGGGTCCCGCGGTCACGGAGCTTGCGGTGGGTGGACGCACGTGCGAGGGGCAGCAGATTCAAACCTGTACATTGCTTTGCCTGCCTGTGCTATTCTGCCAACGTATATTTACGTTAGGCAGACGGCAAGTGGTTAATTAAACCTGCTTGGAGATGTATAGGAACAAGAAGTTTTTATTGATTACAACCACAAGGCCCGAAATTTGTCTTTCACTGCATGTAGACCAAAACCGCCCCCTCCCCCCCCCATCCCCATCATTGGGAGATATGTAAGTTCAAGGCTCCAAGCTCTATATTAGGCATATTATGATCAACAAGTGCATTGCTTACCATTGACCTTGTTACCAGCAAGTGGATTTTGTCTGCATGCACTGAAAGCCAAATGTCTGGCCTTGTGGCTGTTATCAATAAAAACGTATTGTTCTTATACATCTCCATCTCCAAGTAGGTTTAATTTAATACAATGTACTGTAATTATTATTTTTTTTTTATGGAGGACAACGTCATGTGAGAAACACTAAGCCAAGTGCAGATAGTCCCAAATGCTCGTGGAAATATTTTGGCTATGACTTCTACCCATCTCTCCAGGTTGTTATACCCTGAGTAGTAAGGTGACCAGATTTTTTAAATGAAATCTGGGGACATTTCTTTTTTTTTACTAGTATTGGTGGCAATCAGTGACTCCCTGCCCGTCGCCGCCCGCCTCACAGCCTGTCAAGTCTTACTCTCCGTGCCCCGGCTACTACTGGGTGGGGAGTAGGGTGACCACATTTCCAAACTACCATTCAGGGACACCCCCCTTCCCAAAAATCAGCTTGTACTGTAACGAATCACTGCACAGTGATTGGACACAAGAGCCAGGATTTATGATTTCTCCACTCACAAGCAGGGGGCAGGATTGTGCTCCTGGTCTCCTCACTCGGATCCGACTGACTTGGCATCCGATGGTCCCGTCACTGTAGGCTCCTCCCCTGCTCGTTGCGTCACTCGTCACGTGACTTACTCATGGGTTACCTTGAAACTGAGCAGCGAACTACTTGTCTGAGTCCTAGCGGGGCTTTGTGAGTGTACACACTACAGATGTAATCTCTGTCCATATTCCATCTTACTCAATATATTGTGCAATGAGGTTTTTCTTTTTCCTTTTTTTGCACATGATTGTCCCTGAGTATTGCTGGTGCCTGCACACCTGACCCTTACAGCCTGGAGCGTTGGGAGCGCCTCTGATCAGAGGGGAGGCATTGTGGATTATTCCAGTCAATATCAGGACTCTTAAAATTCACTTAATATTGTGTTTATTTGTGTTGGGATTGATTTATTGTGAATTTGCATTTTGCACTATTTGTACTTTGTACCATACATTAAGTTAATATTAGCGCATCATTATTTTACAATGTCTTTTAATATGTCCTCTCTAGAGAGAAATTTACCATTTTTGAAGAAGTGTTTTGACAGGATTTCTCTATATGGCCACTGATGTGTTGAAAATTACTTTTCCATGCCTGGGGGAAAATCAGGGTTATGTTGTAGCGGTGTGTGAGGGCTAAGCCATGGAGAAGGAGATTTGACTTTAAAAGTCTTTCGGAAGCTTTCGAGTGTAGGTCCAATAAGGGGATGTGTTTTGATAAAATTTGAGTGATACTTAGGATTAATCCATGGTAGATTTTTTAACTCATGAGGGTATTGGGATTGTTCAAGGGTAACCCAATCTTTCACTGTATGGTGTATGTTCCAGTCTACGATTCTCGTCAATAGGGCAGCTTGGTGATATTTCCTAAGGTCGGGTAAGGCTATACCTCCTCTACTCTTGGGTAAGGTTAGTCTCGAGAATTTGATTCTAGGGGATTTGCCCCTCCAAATGAATGAGGAGCAAGCTTTTCTGAAGGCGGCGAAATATGATAAGGGAATTTTGATTGGGATTGTCTGCATAATATAGAGAAACTTTGGCAGGATGGTCATTTTGATTAGGGAAGCTCGTCCGAACCAGGATACATTTAAGGCGTTCCATCTTTTCAAATCTTCCTGTGTTTCTCTCAGAACAGGTTCGAAATTGAGATGGAAGAGGTCTTTCAGGTTTGATGAGATTTCAATTCCCAAATATGTGATACTGTGGTTAGCCCATTTAAATGGGAAGTTTTTCTTGCATAACTCTACCGTGTCAGTGGGCAATGAGATGTTGAGGGAGTTGGATTTGGAGTGATTGATTTTTAAATTTGACAGTAAATGGAAGTGATCTAGATCTTTAAAGCGGAGTTCCGGCCACAATTTCACTTTTTAAATATAAATACCCCTGTAATACACAAGCTTAATGTATTCTAGTAAAGTTAGTCTGTAAACAAGGTCCGTTTTGTTAGGTTGTTACAGCATTTAGACACTTTATAAAATAGAAATTGACTGGGGCCATCTTAAGTGTGGGCATCATGAAGCCAGACTGTACGACTTCCTGGATTTCAGCCTTGCAAATCTCGCACATGCTCAGTGCTTCACAAGCAGTGTCAGATCAGGTTTCAGCACCTGTGCTGTCCAAGTCACATGATTCTTTGAGACTGGGGAATGCACAGACTCCTGGAAAGTTACACCCACTACATTCCCAGGAGTCTGTGCGGTGTAGGTTAGGAAGCATTAAGCACCTAGGTGCAGGAAGTGGGAAGATTACCTATTCTACCTAGCAACAACACTTAGAAGGCATCTAAAAAAAAAAAAAAATTCGTAAAGGATTAATGACATTTTTTTAAAACTACTGATGTAATGTTATATTTAAGGGTGGCACTCCACTTTAAGAAGGTTAGGTATGGAAATATGGGGATTTGAGAGGAAGAGAAGGATATCGTCAGCAAAGGCTGCTATTTTATATGTTTTGTCATGAATCTCGATCCCCTTGATATCTCTATTTGATCTAATTTTATTAAGCAGGGGTTCAAGTGTTAGAACAAATAAAAGTGGAGACAAGGGACATCCCTGTCTGGTTCAGTTGCGAAGGTTGAAGGCGTCCGACAAGTGGCCGTTGACTCTAACTCTTGCTGTTGGATTAGAATATAGGACCTTAATATATGATCTCATTTGAGGCACTTAAATGGGTTGATAGGTCAGAGTAGACCCAAAACTAATCAGCAGCTCCTGCGGGAGTACCGCTACACGTGGGGGCTCGTCCGGGATCAAACCCTCCCTTGACACAACAGGCAAATGCAAATGTATTGTGAGTCCCACGTTTTGCTAGGACCACAATAACACATGTAAAATACACAATGACATGCAATAATGTTGTTACCTTCTTCTGCATGCAATCCTCAGGAGCAAACACACCTCAAACAAGCAATATAGTAAACCAAGGGTAACTTTACTGGTCATGTAAAAAAAAAAGATAAAAGAGCAAACAGCAGTTTACAAATATATATATCTAGCTGACTCTGCAAGGGCCCTTGCAAGAGTCAATAAGAGCAAATATAAAGTGTTAATGTAATCAAATCTGCAAGTAGCTATGAGTAGTCTATGCTTGCGAGCTCCCCCTAGTGGGCAATTCCTTTAAGTACAGTTGCTGGTAATCTCAATTAGGCCTGGCCCAGATAACTCCAGATAGTTCCTCAGTGGTGAAGTCTATTGTAGATACGTTGGTGCACTTTAACTTATTTGTAATCCAAAGGGTTCTCTAATCAGTGAAGTAATATAGAACAATATAGAACAGTAACTTCAATTGTGCAAAGTATCTGTGCACTCCTTTCTGGGAATATACTTCCAGCAGCAGTCACTTGATAATTAAATAAGGGTTGAGGCCTATACACACGTAACTGTATTGAACTGAACTAGTGCTGTGACACACTTATTGTTTCTCCCGGTATAATTGTCTATTAATCTCACAATATCAGTCCCCAAAGCAGTGTGGAACTTAGGCCTATTTGTAACTCAGTTCAGCTTAATGAAGTTTTCTCCGAGGAACTACAAGTTCCAACAACACTGTGGTAGTAAGTCTAAGTGTAAGAGTGTATCAAGCAACTGTGGGCAGCTGCCCTGCTCACCACACTGGGCCTGGAAGAACTGGAAACCTCCGCTCCGGCTGTCCCTGGATCCTGCTTTCAGTCAGCACAAGCACGCTGCTTAGCTTCACAGGATGGCTGGAACCCGCAGATGTCTCTGGATCCTTCTTGATCCCGTCCCTCTGTCTCTTCAGCTCAGGGATGTGACACAGGATCGCTGGATGTTCTTCCCCACAGTGTTGTAGGCCCTGCTCTCTGGCCCACCTCCTCACAGCTCCCTGTAGGCAGGCCACACGTCCAGAAGAGACCCAAGATGGCCACCACGGGGCCTTTTATCTCCTACCCAGCATGCACTTCAGCCCTGAGGGTTCATGGGTAGCTTATTTACATAATATCTCGCCATGTTTTTGAAAAATGAAAATAAATGAAGTCCATTTCACGTTTTTGCCACTAGATGGTGCCAAATACCAATTTATCACATTAGTCATGGACTAACACTTGTATAACATTTTAGAAGCAAAAATGCCCACGCTACATTTGTATAGCACTGAAAATGTATGCAGCGCTGTACATATACTGTATATTGTACATTCACATCAGTCCCCACAGTCAAGGAGCTTACAGTGTAAGGTTTCCCTATAGAGAAGATGTTCTCTCATTTTCTGTTCTGCATAAAGACACAAAAAATAATAAATACCCAAGGGCGGGTCTAGGGCAGGGCTGGGAGGAATAGTGCCCCATCATTGGTGTAAGAGGGAGGAATTGCACCCCATCGTTGGTATCAGCGGAAGGAATAGTGCCCCATCACTGGTGTCAGTACGAATAATAGTGCTCCTTTGTTTGTGTCAGTTGGAGGAATAATGCCCCATTGCTGGTATCAGTGGGAAGAATAGTGCCCCATCATTGTTGTCAGTGAGAGGAATAATACTCCATCAGTGTGTCAGTGAGAGGAATAGTGTCCCTTCATTGGTGTTAGTGGGAGGAATAATGCCCCACCATTGATCATTGGTATTAAGGGGAGGGATATTGTCCCATCATTGGTGTCAGTGAGAGGAATAGTGCCCCTTCATTGGTGTCAGTGGGAGGAATAGTGCCCCTTCATTGGTGTCAGTGGGAGGAATAGTGCCCCTTCATTGGTGTTAGTGGGAGGAATAATGCCCCACCATTGATCATTGGTATTAAGGGGAGGGACATTGTCCCATCATTGGTGTCAGTGAGAGGAATAGTGCCCCTTCATTGGTGTCAGTGGGAGGAATAGTGCCCCTTCATTGGTGTCAGTGGGAGGAATAATGCCCCATCATTGATCATTGGTATCAAGGGGAGTAATAGTGATGTCAGTGAGAGGAATAGTGCTTTGTATTGGAGAAATGGTGCCCCAGGGGCCAGATAAAGGCTAGCAAAGGGCCACATCTGACCCCTGGTACGCAGTTTGGAGACCACTGGTCCAGGGCTTCTCCACTCTATTAGACAATGTTATTTTATTGGTGTCTATGTCCCAGTTTGGTAGATTTCCTCCATTGCCTGTTCTTTCTCAATAAGTATTAATGAAACCCTCCTCCAATGGTGACACAAGCAGCCATTAAAAAGTCCTAAAGGATCTTACCCCAACCCACTCTAATTAATCTTAAAAGAAAAGTTTTGACGTAAGTTTGGTTTTCATAAAAAATGGATCAGTCTGTTATGTACTGTATTTTTTTTTTTATGATTCAGCTTTTTTAAGCCTAAACTTTCCATTCTTTTTTCCCGAGTGTTGGTAGACATCTTACAATCTGCTTCCTGCTTATACAATACTCACCAGTCAAACTTTCCAGAGCTCCATCAGCCATGACAACTAGGAGGCCAAATGCATTTCAGCCACACCTAGGATTTTCAGCGGAGATTAATATAGCCTTTTCTTTTTTAGCCACGGAAAAGGGTTAGGACTTCTGTCAGGTGATGTTCCCTGTCTCTCTGTAGAAAATACTTTTCTGTCAAGTTTTAAATGCTGTCTGTGTTCCATAGAGATTTTTCTTCACTTCCTGTTCTGTCTATCATCTGCCTCCCGAAAAAGAAATAATGAGGAAGATCCCTTACGTGGTCACAGGCAGTAACAGAATCCTGACCAGTGACGGTGCGTCCATAAGGGGCGCATGGGTGCCGCCCCCTCTCTCCTGCCACCGCTCTATCACCAATAGATAGATTCATGCATTGCAGGGTATTTTTTTTTGGAAGCACCTGATTAGAGCCATAGGGGCAGATCCACAAAAGCATTACGTTGGCGTATCTCTTGATACGCCGGCGTAATTTTACATTTCCCGCGTCGTATCTTTGTTTTGTAGCCACAAAACAAGATATGACGGCATCTAGGATCGATCCGACAGGCGTACGTCTTAGTACGCCGTCGGATCTTAGATGCAACTTTTCGGCGGCCGCTAGGTGGCGTTTTCGTCGAAATCCGCGTCGAGTATGCAAATTAGCTATTTACGGCGATCCACGAACGTATGTCCGGCCGGCGCATTTTTTTACATCGTTTTCGTTCGTTTTTTTCCAGCGTATAGTTAAAGCTGCTGTCGTAAGCATTGGCTGGTTACGGTTTAATTTCGAGCATGCGCACTGGGATACATCCACGGACGGCGCATGCGCAGTTAAAAAAACGTTGTTTACGTCGGGTCACAACGTATTTACATAAAACACGCCCCCATTACATCCATTTGAATTAGGCGCCATTACGCTGGCAAAGATACACTACGCCTCCGTAACTTACGGCGCGGATTCTTTCAGGATTTGAAAAAAAAAATTAAGTTACGGCGGCGTAGTGTATCTTAAATACGCTACGCCCGGCGCATAAATGCGCCGCTGTACGAGGATCTGCCCCATAGGCTCTAATAGGCGTCCAAAAAGGTGAACAGCGGGCGCCATGCTGGGCGCTCGCTGTTCACTCAGCGTTGTGTTAGGAATGAATCGCTTTCCTAACACTGAACCGCCTCTCAGCCAATCAGGTGCTCGGGTCTGTTACCTGTCACCTGATTGGCTGAAACGACAGGCGCTGTGATTGGACGCTGCCTATCAGTCGTCCAATCATAGCAGAGGACAGAAAGAGAGGGCGGGAGAAGACATTGAGGAGCGTGGAGGACATCGCCATGACCCGCTGCCCTACCGAGACAAGGTAAGTGCCGGGCGGGTGGGGGATGCACACTGGCAGCAGTTGATGGGCACACTGGCAGCAGTTGATGGGCACAGTAGCGGCAGTTGATGGGCACACTGGCAGCAGTTGATGGGCACAGTAACGTGCAGTTGATGGGCACAGTAGCGGCAATTGATGGGCACACTGGCGGCAATTGATGGGCAAAGTGTCAGCAATTGATGGGCACACTGGCAGCAATTGATGGGCACAGTAGCGGCAATTGATGAGCACACTGGCAGCAATTGATGGGCACATTAGTGGCAATTGATAGGCACAGTGTCAGCAATTGATGGGTACAGTAGCTGCGTTTGATGGCACAGTGGCTGCATTTGATTTCACAGTGGTGGCAATTGATGGCACAGTGGCTGCGTTTAATGGGCACAGTGGCTGCATTTGATGGGCACAGTAGCTGCGTTTGATGGGCACAGTGGCTGCAATTGATGGTTTTTCTTTTCAGTTTGTTTGCGCTCCCCAAAAATTTGGAGCACCAGCCGCTACTAATCCTGACGGAGGTTGTAATCCTTTGTAGCTGCCAGTACCCCTGTTGGGATGTTTAGCCTCCTATTCTGTTTGACAGGAAGTGGGAAGATTTTCTTTTATTACCTGTCAAGTCAAATAGATAAGTAAAGGAAAATCCATCAAATGGGGAAGCTGAAGCTACATTTCATACAAATATTAACGAACATTTGCGAAGGGTTAGGCCCCGTACACACGAGAGGATATCCGCCGGACCGTTTCCAGCGGATAAATCCTCTGGCGGATTTGGCTCTGATGGCTGTACACACCATCAGATCGAAATCCGCGCGGCATACAGTAGGTGAACCCGATTTTGTGTCAATCTCGCTCTCTTTCTCGGCGAGATTGAGCACCTACGAGCCCCATCGCGGGAGCCAGCGCCGAGCTGGCTTGCCGCGATGGAGACAGAGCCGTCATAGAAGCGACGGGAGATCCGACTTGGATTCCCGCCAATTCTACACGTGTGCGGCGTTTGTTATGAATCCTGAGGGGGAAGTCCCCGCCGGATTTTAAATAAAAATCCGGCATGGGTCCCCCCTCAGGAGCATACCGGGCCCTTAGGTCTGTTATGGGTTGTAAGGAGAGCCCCCCTACGCCGAAAAAAAGGGCGTAGGGGGTCCCCCTACATTCCATACCAGACCCGTATCCAAAGCACGCTACCCGGCCAGCCAGGAAGGGAGTGGGGACGAGCGAGCGCCCCCCCCCCCCCTGAGCCGTACCAGGCTGCATGCCCTCAACATGGGGGGGTTGGGTGCTCTGGGGCAGGGGGGCGCACTGCGGCCCCCCCCACCTCAGAGCACCCTGAGGTACACCCTGGCCGTTGGTTGTCGGGGTATGCGGGCGGGAGTATTATCGGAATCTGGGAGCCCCCTTTAATAAGGGGGCCCCCAGATACCGGCCCCCCACCCTAAGTGAATGAGTATGGGGTACATCGTACCCCTACCCATTCACCTGCAAGAAAAGTGGTAAAAACACAAATAAACCACACAGGGTATTAAAATATTTTATTAGTCTGCTCCGGAGGCCGCCCCCTGTCTTCTTTATTAGCTCTTTTACCAGGGGGGGCTTCTTCTTTGACGTCTTCGGGTGGGTGGGGGCCGCCGTCTGGTTCTCTTCCACCGCCGGGGGGGGGGGGGTGGCTTTTAAAAAAGCCCCCACCCCCCCGGCGGGTTTCCTCCGGCGTCTTCGGCGGGGCTCTTCTTCTTCCGCTATCCCGACGGGTCTTCTCCGCTATCCGGGGGGTCTCCTTCTATGTTGGCCGCTCTCCGCTGTTGACTCGTCGCACCCCGGTTCTTCGTCTCGCAGTCCGGTCCCTTCTTCCGTGCTGTACGTCTTCTTCCGTGCTGTGAGTTCTTCTTCCGCGCTGTGACGTCATGTTCTTCACTTCTCTTCTTCTCCCGATGTTGACACGCCGGTCCTTCTCGCTGAAATGACGGATGCGCGCCTTGCATCGGACTTATATAGGCCTCACAGTCCCATCATGCTCTGTACCTACCCATGTGATACCTACCCACGTGTACATCCGCGGTGACGTGTCGCAACGATGACGTGGCGACGTGCGCGACGCTGGAAGGTAAATACTTCCACGCATGCGTCGAATCATTACGACGCATGCGAGGGAGGGACTGATCCGGTCGTCTGTACAGACTCACCGGATCAGTCCGCTGGACTGGATTCCAGCGGATAGATTTCTTAGCATGCTAAGAAATTTTTATCCGCTGGGAATCCGTCGGCTAGATTTTTATCCGCCGGGAAATGTCCGCTCGGACGTACAGACGACCGGATCTATCTGCTGGAACTGATCCGCGGATCAATCCCAGCAGATAGATCTGGTCGTCTGTACGAGGCCTTAAAGATCTGGAAACAATGGATCACTACTTCAGAAAATATATCCAGAATGAGCTTATACAGCTTATAGCCGGTGCTAGAAATGCATACAGCTAATGTTGGTCATTTTTCCTTCAGGCATAGACGTCGTGCACTGGGACACCCCAGTTTCAAAGGCCTTGATTCCATTCAGTTGATGTTCTGGGAACACCTACTTGGGTCTGTCCTAGGGTCATCCTGCGATCCTCTTAAGACTTTTAATTAGGATGACTTTTCCTGGCTGTCGTTGCACTGTCCAAGGACCCTGAACTCGTGTTGTTCCCCCTGTACCGCTCTCATCTCACCTCCTACCTCCCATCCACATTCCTCTGGATCCTCCCTCAACTTTCCAACCTGTGATCATTGACCAGCAATCTGCCTCCCTCTGTTTGCTGCCCTTGTGGATGCTTGAAGCATGGTGCGGCACCAGTAACACACACTCAGTCCTGATGCAATTAACCACTTCAATACCGGGCCTATTCTGGCACTTCTCTCCTACATGTAAAAATCATGATTCTTTTGCTAGAAAATTACACAGAACCCCCAAACATTATATATGTTTTTTTAGCAGACACCCTAGGGAATAAAACGACGGTCATTGCAACGTTTTATCTTGCACGGTATTTGCGCAATAATTTTTCAAACACCCTTTTTTTGGAAAAAAAATTGTTTCATGAATTAAAAAAATAACAAAACAGTAAAGTTAGCCCAATTTTTTTGTATTATGTGAAAGATTATGTAACACCGAGTAAATGGATACCCAACATGTCACGCTTTAATTATGCGCACACTCATGGAATGGCGCCAAACTTTGGTACTTCAAAATCTCCATAGGCAACGCTTTAATTTATTTTTACAGGTTACCAGTTTAGATTTACAGAGGAGATCTAGTGCTAGATTTGTTGCTGGCACTCCAACGCACGCGGCGATACCTCACATATGTGGTTTAACGGCGTTTACATATGACGGCGGGACTTACGTGTGCGTTCGCATCTGCACGCGAGCTACCGGGGACAGGGGTGTTTTAATTTTATTTTTTAATCTTTTATTTATTTTTTGACTTATTTTTTATTAATTTTTTACACTTTCCCCCCCCCCCCCCCCAAAATTTTTTTTTCACTTTTATTCCTATTACAAGGAATGTAAACATCCCTTGTAATAGGAAATGTGTGTGACAGGTCCTCTTTATGGAGAGGCTTTGTTTACTTACGGGGACCCGGGCGTGACGTCATCACATCGCGCCCGGGTCCTCCGATGGTCATAGAGATGACTGGTGACCATCTGGTCACCAGTCATCTCTATGCTTCCTGCCAGCGCCGAACGATTCTTTCTCCGGGCCCCCGATGGCACGGGAGAGCCCGGAGAAGCACCGGATGGCGGCGGGAGGGGGGGATGTCCCCTCCCGCCGCCTGTAAGAACGATCTAGCGGCGGAATCGCCGCTATGATCATTCTTATGTCGTGCAGAATCGCCGGCCGAACAAGAGGATATCTGGATGATGTCTCTGGCTGCAGGCATCATTAAGATATTCACCCACAAAGCCCAGGACGTCATTTGACGTCCACCCAGGATGGGAGATCCCATCTGTGGACGTCAAATGACAATGGGCCGGTATTGAAGTGGTTAAAAGAACATGTATTGAAGTCCAAGTAAAACAGTTCACAACAAGCCTAGAGAAAGGCAGCCCAACCAGGAACGCTCACGGATGAACAGCAGCTTGTTGCAGAGCAGTTCTCAGACAAACTGACAGCATCTGTCTTGAGGGGTGGAATGTGGCCTGGCCAGCCAAGCAGGGAGAGTTTCCAGGGAGAGTGGTGAATCCTTATGCTGCATCAACTCATCTGGAACCTTCTCTTGCCACTATCACTGTCCCTGACAGACTGGTGACTTGTCCCTACAATATCCACACGCTAGAATGCGTGCCAAACCCAGGAGCCAGGGTCCTAAATAGACTCTGCCACGCCTAAGATGACCCCCAGGGACACATGAGCGTCCAACATCCAACCAGATCGCTACCCAAGTGACCCAGGAAGCCATAGAGGAGCCATGTTCCTCTTGACTTCCTCTACCTCTGCACAGGGCCATCTTAATAGCATCATGGGCCCCTGGGCAAAGTAATGCTCTGGGGCCCCTACAATGATGACAGTGCAGCTAAACAGACATCAAGTAGGTAGGAGGCAGACTGCCTCCCCTGTGTATCTATCACCCTCAGTGCTATCATGGGGCCCCCCGATTTCGGGGCAGGGTGGGCTCAAGGACCAGCTGCTTTGGGCAAAGTGCAGGGGCCCCCCATGCAGCTGGGGCCCCTGGGCAGTGCCCAGGTGTGCCCTCTCATTAAGACAGCCCTGCCTCTGCAATGCTGCTGCAGTTGAGAGCCACCTGCAATGGAAAAAGTGGACTGCACCGGCCTACACCCTTCTTACTTTACCTGTTAGCCACACATTAGGCTGCCTAGTCAAGTTCATGTTTTGATTTTGGAATTTCTGTAAGTTGTACCCATACTTTTTCTCAAAAGAATGGCTTCCGTCAAAATACACTTTACAAGCAAGTTTAAATAGTATAGTGCTGTTTCTGCTTGAAGAGGAACTTTAACTACTAGCCGACCGCCTACCGCCGTTCTACGTCGGCAAGTTGGCTCGGCTGGGCGAGAGCACGTAGTATAACGTCCTCTCTCCCAGCCGCCACTAGGGGCGCGCGCGCCCCCCGCTCGCCCCCGACTCCCGTGCGTGTGCCCGGCGGGCGCGATCGCCCCCGGGCACACGCGATCGCTCGTTACAGAGCGGGGACCGGGAGCTGTGTGTGTAAACACACAGCTCCCGGTCCTGTCAGCAGGGGAAATGCTGATCTTCGGTTCATACAATGTATGAACCGAGGATCAGTGTTTCCCCTAGTGAGGCCACCCCTCCCCCCACAGTAAGAACACACCCAGGCATACTTAACCCCTTCCCCGCCCCCTAGTGTTAACCCCTTCACTGCCAGTGGCATTTTTATAGTAATCCAATGACATAAAAATACCACCTATTTTGTAAACGCTATAACTTTTTGCGCAAACCAATCAATAAACGCTTATTGCGATTTTTTTTTTATACGAAAAATATGTAGAAGAAAACGTATTGGCCTAAACTGAGGAAAAAAATGTTTTTTTATATATTTTTGGGGGATATTTATTACAGCAAAATGTAAAAAATATTCATTTTTTTCAAAATTGTCTCTCTATTTTTGTTTATAGCGCAAAAACTAAAAACCGCAGAGGTGATCAAATACCACCAAAAGAAAGCTCTATTTGTGGGAAAAAAATGACGCCAATTTTGTTTGGGAGCCTCGTCGCACGACCGCGCAATTGTCTGTTAAAGCGACGCAGTCCCAAATCGCAAAAAGTACTCTGGTCTTTGGGCAGCAATATTGTCCGGGGGTTAAGTAGTTAAGGCCGCGTACACACGATCGGTCATAAGTTATAACCGATGAAAACGGACTGAAGGACCGTTTCATCGGTTAACCGATGAAGCTGACTGATGGTCCGTCACGCCTACACACGATCGTGTCAGAACGCGGTGACGTAAAACACAAAGACGTGCTGAAAAAAACGAAGTTCAATGCTTCCATGCATGCGTCGACTTGATTCTGAGCATGCGCAGCCTTTTGACCGATGCATACTAACGATCGTTTTTGACCTATTGGTTAGGTGTTCATCGGTTAATTTTAAAGAAAGTTCTCTTTTTTTTGATCGAAGGATAACTGACCGATGGGGCCCACACACTCATCGGTTTTGACCAATCGTTTGTGTACGCGGCCTAAGACCCCTTTCCCACTGGAGGTGTTTGTTCAGGCGCTTTAGTGCTAAAAATAGCGCCTGTAAAGCGCCTGAAAAAAGCCTCAGCTGCAATCCCAGTGTGAAAGCCCTAGGGCTTTCACACTGGGGCGCTGCACTGGCAGGACTTTTGCCTGCCAGCAGCTTCTTTGCAGCGCCGTCGGCAAGGCGCCGCTGCAATGGCACCTTGCGGGCGCTTTTAACCCTTTTTTTCCCGCTAGCGGGCAAAAAGCTCCGCAAAAGCGTCAGCAAAGGACCGCTACAAATAGCGGCGCTTTATCGCTGTCTCCCGGGTGCTGTGAGTGTGAAAGCACTCTATATCAGCTAATTACATTCAAGGTGCATTAAAACAAAGGTATGCAAAGCCCTACAGACCTTTTTCTTTAGAAAGCAGCCACAACCTGCATAAACATTTTCTTGGCAGAGGTTTGAGGTGCCCCATGCTGTGTCAGACTCCTAGCTGTCCAGTCAACAGGAATCATGCGCTTTGCTGATTGCATAGCTATAAGTCTAACTCGGCAAGTAGTGTGCTGGACCTCTGCATAAAGACTACTGTTTCCCCTGCCAAGAACAGGGGTCCTTCTCTGCAGCTTGCTGGCAGGGGAAAAAGCTTTTCTATTCAGACTGTGGCTTCTTTCTAAAGAAAACAAGCTGTTAGACTTTGAACGCGTTTTGTTTTGATGTGCCTGAAATTTATTAATCTGATTAAATTTGATATTTCAACTAAACACAACTCTATTTTTGGGGGAAGGAATTGGAAACACGGTCAGGTATTAATGGCGTACTGTATATGCTCTGTGGCAGGGCGAGGCCGTGCCACTGGCTAATATGGTGGTCTGGGCCAGGTTTTCAAAAAAATAGGCACACTAATGGCGCAGGTGTGCGCAAGCTTCTTAGAAGAGACAGAATTGGGAGGTCAGTGCCACACCTTCCTGAGGGGGGTCAATGTGTTTTGGGAGCAGAAAGAGGTACACGTCTGCATAGTTGCCTATATTGTCAAAAAAATAAAAATTCGGGACACTTTTTTGAAATGTAGGTGGAGCCTTGCTATAATTAGGGGGTGGGGCAATCGTTTGCGTGTCACCCCAAAACAGGAAAATACGCGGTGCCGAAAAATGGGTGTGGTTTACATAAAATAATGGACGTGGCTTACATGTGCGTGGCTCAAAAAGGGGCTGGGTTAGAGTCTGAGATGAATGATGTAGGGAAGGAATGAGGGAAAGAAGGAAGAAAGAAAAAGAACGAAAGAAAGACCCAGATCCTACACCACAATATAAATATGTGTATTCCAGAAAGTTTAACAATCAGCAGATAAAGGTACTCCAAACACCTGGGGTTAGCACTTCAATCATCCCGGCACCATGGTTGTTATGGTGTCAGGGTGATTGAAGCGCATTATTTCTATTATTACATTGTAATATAAAATGAAACCATTCAACTCACCATAATGCCGAATCAGTGGAAGCCCTGAGTGTGCCACTTGTCATGTCGCCTGCCACCAGATGCCATCGGGTGCCCCCAGCAGAGTCCATCCTTACATCAGGTGCCCCCAGCAAAGTCCGTCCTTTCATCAGGTGCCCCCAACAGGGTCCGTCTATACATCAGGTGCCACCAGAAGCAGAGGCCCTCCTTACAGATCTGTGTCCCTGGCAGCGGAGCCCCTCCTTACATGTGGTGTCCCCAGCAGCGGAGCCATCCCTTAAATTTGGTGTCCCCGGCAGTGGAGCACTCCTTTACATCTGGTGTCCCCAGCAGCGGAGCCCTCCTTTACATCTGGTGTCCCCAGCAGCGGAGTCCTCCTTTACATCTGGTGTCCTCAGCAGCGGAGCCCTCCTTTACATCTGGTGTCCCCAGCAGCGGAGTCCTCCTTTACATCTGGTGTCCTCAGCAGCGGAGCCCTCCTTTACATCTGGTGTCCCCAGCAGCGGTGCCCTCCTTTACATCTGGTGTCCACAGCAGCGGAGTCCTCCTTTACATCTGGTGTCCTCAGCAGCGGAGCCCTCCTTTACATCTGGTGTCCCCAGCAGCGGTGCCCTCCTTTACATCTGGTGTCCACAGCAGCGGAGTCCTCCTTTACATCTGGTGTCCTCAGCAGCGGAGCCCTCCTTTACATCTGGTGTCCTCAGCAGCGGAGCCCTCCTTTACATCTGGTGTCCCCAGCAGCAGAGCCCTCCTTTACATCTGGTGTCCCCAGCAGCGGAGCCCTCCTTTACATCTGGTGTCCCCAGCAGCAGAGCCCTCCTTTACATCTGGTGTCCCCAGCAGCGGAGCCCTCCTTTCCATCTGGTGTCCCCAGCAGCGGAGCCCTCCTTTCCATCTGGTGTCCCCCACAGCGGAGTCTTCCTTTACATCTGGTGTCCCCCAGCAGCAGAACCCTCCTTGCAGATCTGTGTCCCCCTGCAACAGAGCCCTCCTTACTTCAGTGTCCACGGCAGCAGCGGAGCCCTCCTTACAGAGCGATCTGTGTCCCCCTGCAACAGAGCCCTCCTTACTTCAGTGTCCACGGCAGCAGCGGAGCCCTCCTTACAGAGCGATCTGTGTCCCCAAGCAACAGAGCCCTCCTTACTTCAGTGTCCACGGCAGCAGCGGAGCCCTCCTTACAGAGCGATCTGTGTCCCCAAGCAACAGAGCCCTTCTTACTTCAGTGTCCACGGCAGCAGCGGAGCCCTCCTTACAGAGCGATCTGTTTTCCTAAGCAACAGAGCCCTTCTTACTTCAGTGTCCACGGCAGCAGTGGAGCCCTCCATACAGAGCGATCTGTGTAACCCAACAGCATGGCAGCTACATTACCCGGCAGTTCCCAGCTTTCTCGTGTGTGTGTACAGTTGAGTGTGGAGAAGATGATTGGCTGCCCCTCCCCTCTCCACTTAACACAAGAGCAAATAATCCTTGTGACGGCGGCGGGCGCCATATTTTTGTAGCCCGCCGGCTGTTTTTTTTCTAAAACATTCCCGATTTTCCCGGGACAAAAGAAAAATAATTTTATGGAGAGGACTAAGAGGATATAACCATGCCAATGGTGCAGCAGAAAACATATAGCACAGTGAGGTTTGTGGTCCAGGATGATAGGACAGTCAAAATTAGAAGCAGCGTCCCCCCACAGTTGCGGAATGCCGGCCACCTGCATACCGGAAGCAGTAAGGCAGCTTTATGGGGGCACTAGACTAATTTGCCTCTCAGCCCAGTCTGCCCCATAAGACTGGCGCTACACTAACTGTAGCGCAAGCCGGCGGGGACTCTTTCTGTGCTGCCCTAGGCCTGGGCCTTGTTGGCCTTGGCCAGGATACAGCGTTGCCTGGGACACCTGTTTGACTAGTTCCTTCTCCGATACTTGCCTGTGTCTAATAGCACCTTCAGATTAACTGAAGAAATGTTGGTGGGTTTCTGGATCAGGATTTGGAAAGAGATTTAGATCTGTTGATATTTTTGTTAACAGGCTTATCTCTTAGGTCCAAAGAGAAGGTCCTTCGGAATGACATCAGTAGTTGAATGAAGAGCGTGCCAGATGTACGGTTGACAGTCCAGTTAATAATGCATATTACTTTT